>NW_006201276.1:383750-407188 GCF_000334495.1 Tupaia belangeri chinensis
TTCCAGGCCATCCTACACTTGCAGAGAAATTTGCCTACATTCTTTATCAAGAACCATTTTATTCTTCAAAATTCCTGATTTTGTTCAACTTTTCTTTAAAATATTTCTTTACTTCCTCAAATCATCTGTCTCCCTATATCAATAGAACCCTAGGAAAAGACTTGAAACCTACTATTAATTTGGGGGTGGATGTAATCAAGTCCAAGTGTAGGTGCTGCTACCACCAGTAAGTGTAGGTTAGAGGAGGCTAGTATTCATCTGGGCAATTCCCCATCCATAGACCACATCTAAAGAAACATCCTGGCTCTAGTGCCTGTTTTAGGAAAGAGAGAGGAAATTTAGAATGCGTACAACCCAAGGGCCCAGTATGACAGAGCGAAGGAAAGATACCATGTGAAGTATAATCTGGGGAAATGGGGATGTTGATGACAGAGAAGAGATTGAGGGGAAAGAGAAACTCAAAAACTATAATTCAGGGTTTTCAGGATATCCTTTCAGAGACAGATTACACATTTTATATGTGGCCATGGGACACAGTACCATGATGAATAAGTAGAAATTAGACAGGCATATTTTGGCTCAATGTAAGAAAGGCTTTCTAATAATCATGCATATCCAAAATCTTACGGATAGTACAAAGTATTTTTCTGTCAAGCAAAATTTGGGGACCAGCAGATGGCATAATGGCTATGTTACTGAACTCCCATGTATTCCACCGCGGTTCAAGTCCCGGACCCGGTGGCTTAAACTCACGCCAGGCATGTATGCGTGAGTGCCAAGAACCCAAGAGGAGAATGGAGGAGAAGGGATTGCAGCATGGCCATCCCCCCTGGGGGGTGATTTGTCGCTTTCTGTCTCTCCGTTTCTCTGTTTTCCTGGCAAGTGCACACACCCTATAGCAAAAACCTCTCCAAAAAAAAAAAAGTTATTAAAAATTTCACTTGCATAAAATTTCACTTGCATAAATTAGTTATATATCAATTTATGTGTTGAAAATTTAGCATCCAAAGTTAGATGTGCTTCCAATGTTAAATATATAGAGGCTTTGAAGACAATACCAAAAAAAAGAGTATAAAATATCTCAATGGTAATTTTCTATTGATTACACTGTATTTGGAAATGATAATATTTTAGATATATTGAGTTAAAATATGTCATTAAAATTAAAAAGAAATCTAGGGGTGGATTAACAGTGGTACAGTGGGGATGTTCTGCAAGACTGACGCACATGGGAAGGTTCCAGGTTTGCGTCCAGAGACCTCTCTAAATATACTGGACATACACATGTTTATGATATGGTGCTGGCTGAAGGAGTAGATTGCAGCATCAAGGCCCTGTTGAGGGTGCTGTCTCTCCCTCCCTCATCTTTGGTGTCTCAGAAGGAAAGAGAAGAGATGGAACTTTTAAAAAGAAAAGAAAATCCTAGTACCAGCAGATTATGTAATAGTTACATCGCTGGACTACCATGTAGTCAATTGCGCTTCTAGTCCCAGACCTAGCAGTTTAAAATTCACATTGGGCACATGTGCATGCATGCCCAAAATTCTGAGAGGAGAATAGAGGAGAAGGGAATGTATTATGGCCATCTTCCCTGGGGGATGATTTCTTGCTTCCTGTCTCTCTGTCTCTCTCTCTCCAGCAAGTGCATGTACCCTATAGCGAAAATCTCTTGGGGGGGGGGAATGAAAGAAAGAAAGAAAAAAGAAAATCCTAACAAATCCACTAGAAAACTCCAAAAAAAAATCTAGTTTACCATCACTAGTGTGTCGTGTACATTTTACACATGCACACATTTCTACTCACAAAGGTAGCAATCTTTATCACTTGTCCCTCTTTCCCTCTGACTGCTGCTGCTTCTCTCTGCCCCCTAGCCCCTTTCCTTTGCCATACCTAAACATATTTAGGACTCCTCTTCCCTTAAAAATTGAGTTGTCCTGTTTCTTTTTCTATAGGTTATTGGGCATGGAATAGGACACATAGTACAGGAAATTCTACTGAGTTATCAGGAAAGTCATGATGCATTTTTGCATTAAAAAAAAAAAATCATGACTTTCCCGACAACCTAATAAATTGTATCAGTCTTTGGAGCTCCTGAAGAGCTGAGAGCCAATTATAACTTTGGTTTTCTACCACTAGAGCCTTCTTTAACATCTGATTTAGAAAACATAAATAAAATTATAAAGCATTCCTTGACAAAGTGATATGTAAATAAATAACTTGTAAAGTACTTCATTTAAGTGGTGAATAAATAAGTTAATAGCCTCTAGTTCAGTTATTGAATTAAGAGTATTGGGAGAAAGGGGGAAAAATTTAGAATAAAGCACATGCCTAAATTAATTACAAAACAAAGGCTCTTTTTACCTGTTTGAGCATTTCCACCATATATGTATGTTCAAAATTCAGCATACAGTGTCTGTTCTCAAAATAAATAGAAATTGAACTTCATTTTTGATAAGGGTCATGTAAAGTTTATTTTTAAAAAGTGTTTAGTAATCATTAACATTCCTTTTAAAAATGTGATTGAACATGATAAAGCAGCTCTATCCTATCACTAATGTTGAGTTTTGGATTGTAGGTCTTGTCGGCTGCAGCAGCAGCTGGTGTATCTGTAGCCTTTGGAGCACCTATTGGCGGAGTATTATTTAGCCTAGAAGAGGTAAAGACTTTTAACTGTCTCTAGAGTGTGTGACTGTTTCTGTGTCAGGAATGTTGGCCAATATCTATGTAGGTTGCAGTCCCTGAGTGTTCTACCCAAGTTGATGGCTTACCATGTGACTAGAAATCCCTGGGCAGTTTTCATCCTCAATGCTAATAATACCTACAGTACCAATTTCACCTGAAACAGTTGCTGCATATTAACTGAGTTTGCTTTCTTACCTTCTCTCTTTTAGGTCAGCTACTATTTTCCTCTTAAAACATTGTGGCGTTCATTCTTTGCTGCTTTGGTGGCAGCATTTACTCTACGTTCCATCAATCCCTTTGGGAACAGTCGCCTGGTTTTATTTTATGTGGAATTTCATACCCCATGGCATCTCTTTGAGCTTGTGCCATTCATTCTGCTGGGCATATTTGGTGGTCTGTGGGGAGCTTTGTTCATCCGCACAAACATTGCCTGGTGTCGGAAACGGAAGACCACCCAGTTGGGCAAGTACCCTGTCATAGAGGTACTTGTTGTGACAGCTATCACTGCCATCCTGGCTTTCCCCAATGAGTATACCCGCATGAGCACAAGTGAGCTCATTTCTGAGCTATTCAACGACTGTGGCCTTCTGGACTCCTCCAAGCTTTGTGACTATGAGAATCGTTTCAATACAAGCAAAGGAGGTGAACTGCCTGACAGACCAGCTGGCATGGGAGTCTACAGTGCAATGTGGCAGCTGGCTTTGTCACTCATACTGAAGATTGTCATTACTATATTCACCTTTGGCATGAAGGTGAGGAATTCTTTTAATACTCAGCCACTATATGTGTGGCTGTGGGTTTTGGAAAGCAAAGTCAAGGTTTTATACAATCCTGATAGTTTATGTGGTTCTTTCAACTTCCCCTGCCCACAAAAGTTTCTGTTATCTTTACAGGTTCTCATAATTTCCAAGAATATTGTATCTCTATCTCAAATTGTCCAATCCTAGTTTTAAAACAAATGCAAGCCTCAGTGATAAAATTTTAGGAAGAAGAGTGTTTCCTTTTATCTAGAAGACATACAAGGGGTCTTCTAAAAGGTTGTGGAAAATGGAATTAAATTAAAAGTTTATTATGTTAAAAAAGTAGAATCTCTGTCTTAATCCACTATTGCATTGCCAACAAAATATTTGAACCTGGGTGATTCCTATGTATATAATCCAATTCAGCTCACAGTTTGAAAGTCCAAGGTCCAAGGGCCAACTTCTGATGAGGTTGCAACATGATGGAGGGCAGAATCTTGAGCAGAGTAGCTGCCTATAAGTTTCCACCTGTTTTGGTCTCCTTTTCTTTCTTTATAGCCCTTCTAGAACTCTGTCATGGTGGCCCTTCTTATCACACCCAAAGGCCCCACCGTAGGATACCATGAAGGGATTAAATTTTTGCTTCACACCTTTACAGTACAGCCAGGTCTCAACACATGAATTTTGTGGGGACATCCTAACCATAGCAAAATTCACAAGTAGTTTTTTTTTTCCAATATCCATTATAATTTTTGAAGACCCGCTTGTATTTTACCCTTTTAAAAGGATAGCAAGTTATTTATTCCAGTGTATCCATATGTGGAAGCTAAAAAAGTTGATTTCATAGAAGTAGAGAATAGAAAAATGGTTACTAGAGACTGGGCAGAAGAAAAGGGATAAGAAAATATTGGTTAGTGAATACAAAATTACAGCTAGATAGGAGGAATAAGTTCCAGTATTCTGTAATACAGTAGGGTGACTATAGTTAACAGTGATTTATTGTATTTTTCAAAGTAGCTAGAAGAGAGGATTTTGAAAGTTCCCAGTATAAACTAATGGTAAATGTTTGAGGTGGTGGATAATTGCCCTTAATTGATCATTGCACATCATATTTATATATCAAAAAATGACATTATACTTCATAAATATGTGTTACTTAATACATTTTTAGGACTTGCCCCATAGCCTAGTGTTTAAGGGGGCTGGATCCCACATGGCCCACCGTGAATCAACTCCTGACTCTAGCAGCTTGAAAACCACACTGAGACATGTTCATGCATGCCCCACATCCTAACAGGATGGCAAAATGGAGGAAAAGAGCTGTGGTGTGACCATACCTCATGGTGAGGTATTCTCTTCCTTTCTCTCTGTTTCACTCTAGTGAGAGTATGCACCCTTAGGCAATTAGAAAATAAAAACAAATTTTAAAAAAGCCAGTAGAATTTAATAACAACAACAAAAAAGCAAAATCTGACTGACATAATGTTACTCCTTATAGGGTAGATTTAGTGTTGACCAATAAAGCATTATATTAGGTTAATCCAAATGAAGTTGTCTGTTTTCAACCATTTTGAGCACTAAAATAGCATTTCTATGTGGTTCAATCCAATATGTATATAGCTAAATGTATTTTGTACATTTGCTATCAATGCTGTTTTGAACAAATGCAATCTATTTCATGGGTAATGCTAAGTTAATATATAAACTGTCAAAAGCAGACATCAGACCACCATGGTTTACTTTCAGTACCTGGTACAATTTACATATTTTGGAATTAACTAGAAGGAAAATATGTTAATGTATTTTCTTTCTCCTTCCTAGATTTTTGTTTGTTAATTTCTTTTCTTTAGAACCTCACTACCAGCTTACTTTCTTCTATTTTCTAGGGAAATGGAGAGTCCTACCAGAAAATAAGAGACAGCAATTCAGTTTAGGCATTACTGTAATCTGTGTCATTTACCCCTCAATACAGGGATCAGATGGAGACCCTGAAACATTTTTCAGTGTTTCTTGAGTGAATTTTCACCTTGTGCTTTCCTTCTTCCATTTAAAGGGAATTTTTATACCTTCAGAACTCCAGATCCAAATGTGTTCCAAAATCAAACACAAGCTATTTAAAAATAATCCGCTGCTTTGAGTATCCTTATGTCATTTCTCTCTCATAGTACCAAACACTAAGCATTCATTATCGGGGCCCACCTGATAGCATAGTGGTTAAGAGAGCCAGATCCCACATGACCAACTATAGTTTAAATCCTGGCCCAGGGGCTTGAAAACCATGTTGGGTATGTGTGTGCACGTGCCCAAAATCTCAACAGGATGGAGAAGTGGATAAGTAATTGCAGCATAAGCATACCCCATTGAGGGGTGTTTTCTCCTTCTCTCCCTTTTTGTCTCTTTCTGGTAAGTACACATGCCCTTAGGCAATTAAGAAAAAAAAGAATTTACCAAAGTATCCTAGGAGTCAAGGAAAAGTACAGGGAAATAGCTGAGGGTTCTTTTTTTGGTTAATTATGCAACCTTAGTCACTGTCTCATTTTAAAATTTTAATTGTTTAATCTTTCTTATATTACTACAAAATAGACCAAAGCCTCACATACCATTTTTTTCTATATGAGCAATGGGAAAATATTCAATATATGAGTGTGGTTATGAACATTTTATTTAAATTCCAGCACTAGTATTTACTAAACCTTGACTTTGGATGAGTTACTTAACCTCTCTGGACCTTTGGGAAAAATACCATCTACCTCCTGGGGTTGTTATGAAGAGCCAATGAAATTTTATATGTAGGACATCTAGTATGGCACATGGTAGATAGTCAGTCAAGGGTAGTTGTTGTTGATAAGAATTCAGAATTGGGTAAATGTCTGCATATATGAAAAACTCCATCTATTTTCCTTTTTCTTTGGGAAAGGCCAGATTTCTGCCTCCAGTTCTATGTTGGTCTGGAGAGTTCAGGCTCTTGCCTGATGGACCCCAAATCAGGGTAAGCTTTTTTTTTTTTTTTTTTTTTTTAGTCATCCTTGCCTGCACGTCCCAAAGAACCTCTAGTTCCTGTAGTGTTACACAAATCTTTACAGCCACTTGCTAGCATAGTTGCTTAGTTAAATTGTCATTGGCCTGTTTGCTTCGCAGAGGGTCAGTTCTTCAACTCTAATCATATAACAAGCAATAATCATATCATTTCCCACTCACCACTTATTGCTTTCTCTTTACAGGTCCCTTCTGGCCTCTTTATCCCTAGCATGGCTGTAGGTGCCATAGCAGGCCGACTTTTAGGAGTAGGAATGGAGCAATTGGCTTATTACCACCATGATTGGACCATCTTCAATAGCTGGTGTAGTCAAGGAGCAGATTGCATTACCCCTGGCCTTTATGCAATGGTTGGGGCTGCAGCCTGCTTGGGTGAGTAGTGTTTGCATTGATTTCAAAGAATTTGCTACTCAGGCAATATAACAAAGAACAGTGATATTAAACACAGTTTTGTTTTTTTTTAAAAAAAATGACTATCCATTTCCTGTTGGGTTGGACATTTTTCAAGCACTTTAAGAAAGTGAATTCTACTTTCTCACACTGGGGAAATAATCAGAAATTTGGACGAAGCTACCTGCACAAGAATGTGCATCACAATACTATTTATGAGAGCAAAAAAAATAGACTCAAGCTAAATTAGCATAGTAAGAAACTGGTGGGACTGGCAGTTGGCATGATGGTTAAGGCACTGGACTCTCACATGGCCAACCACCAGTTTGAGTACTGGACCTGATAGCTTTCTCTCTCTCTCTTCCCTACCTCCCCCACCGGTATAACTAAATAACTATAATAATAATAATTTAAATTAACAATAAAAAGGAAACTGGCTAAATATATTATGGTACATTCATAATGATGTTATATTATACAGTCTTTAAATATGAGGTTAATGGGACCAGTGATGAAGGCACTGGATTCCCACTTGGTCGATTATTTGAGTCCTAGACCTAGTGGCTTAAAAATCATCCCAGGCACATGTGTGTGCATACCCCAAATCCCAAGAGAATAGAGGAGAAGGGATTGCAGTGTGACAATACCCCCAGGGGATGATTTCTCATTTTCCCTCTCTCTGTCTCTGTCTCTCCAGCAAGCACACACACCCTATGGCAAAAACCTAAAAAAACTGAGGCTAATATGTTTAATATCTTTAAATATGATGGTAAAAATATTTGAAATAATATGCAAAATATTCCAGACATAAAGTGGAGGGGAAAAACTTGGTGAGGAATTAAACATATTATATGAAATCACCTGTGAAACACATGTTTTTGCATGGAAAAAAAACACTTTAAAAAGTCATTCAAAATATTTACTCTGTTTATAAGCAGTGAACTTATAAATAATGACTTTCTTTTATAATTCTTGAATTTTCCACAATGGGCATATATTTTATAATTAAGAAAATGGACAAATAATAAAAAAGGAATCAAGGCCTCTTATATGTCCATAGATTTTATTTTGAGAAATCTGAATCATATCTATTGCACCCTTACCTTAATGCAGTCTCAGGGGTCTGTACAGTTACAGTTCTATTGTTTCTGATAAGTCAGCTTTTCCAGAATGATGCCTGTGACTGGCCCTAATTATAATGAATCCTGTACTTTGTCTGCCTTCATTATCTCGTCTGTTTCTTTGCAGGTGGGGTGACTCGGATGACTGTTTCTCTTGTCGTCATAATGTTTGAACTGACAGGTGGCTTGGAATACATTGTGCCCCTGATGGCTGCAGCCATGACAAGCAAGTGGGTGGCAGATGCTCTTGGAAGAGAGGGCATTTACGATGCTCACATTCGTCTCAATGGATACCCCTTTCTTGAAGCCAAAGAAGAGTTTGCTCATAAGACCCTGGCAATGGATGTTATGAAACCCCGGAGAAATGATCCTTTGTTGACTGTTCTTACTCAGGACAGTATGACTGTAGAAGATATAGAGACCATAATCAGTGAAACCACTTATAGTGGCTTCCCAGTGGTGGTGTCCCGGGAGTCTCAAAGACTTGTTGGCTTTGTCCTCCGAAGAGATCTCATTATTTCAATTGGTAAGGATTTCAGAAAAGGGGATACTGGAATCCACTGTAGAACTCAATAAGTTTGCATGAAATAGGGGAAGACAGAGGAGAATACTAGTTAAGGGACAGAAAGATAGAACTACTAGCACTTCCATTTTCAACTTGTTTTTTCCTTCTGTTGAAATAGAAAATGCCCGAAAGAAACAGGATGGAGTTGTAAGCACTTCTATCATTTATTTTACTGAGCATTCTCCTCCAATGCCACCATACACTCCACCCACCCTGAAGCTTCGGAACATCCTAGATCTCAGCCCCTTCACTGTGACTGACCTTACACCCATGGAGATCGTAGTGGATATTTTCCGCAAGCTGGGACTGCGGCAGTGCCTGGTTACACACAATGGGTAAGAACTCTCGGGGGAAGGCAAACTGGATTGTGGGAGAAAATAGAATATAGAAAGGAAGAAAAGGAGAACTCAGTTTAAATGAACATTAATAGTACTTTTAGGACTTTCTGAAACTCTGAGATGAAGGTGGATTTTTTTTTTAATCTTTGTGATTAATAGCAAAGGAGTTTTGAGGAAGAGAGTGTGTTTGAGAGATGAGAACTGCTGGTTTCACATTATAAATAACTCAGTTCCTCCCCTACAAACAAAGCAGCTATATTCTTGTATACAGGCAACACTGAAAATTATAATGATATGAGGTAGTATATGTATAGTATTTGATCCTTACAGTTTCCCTGTTATTATTTGAGGCTGAGAAAACCAAGTTCCAGTGACATATAATTATTTGCATACGGGAACCCTGTTAATAAATAGTAGAGGTAGGCTCTCAACACAGGTCTTGTGACCCCCCAAGCCTCTTTGCTTCCCGGGATATTTCTTATCCTGTAAAAGAAGCCCTTCTAATTTTATTGCAGAACAAGAGATTGAGGAGAAGGATTGGATTTTTTTTTCCTGAACATGATCGATTAACTCAGCAATTATATAAGAATTTTACTCGTGTCTGAAATTTCTTTTTGTACCTATTTTTTTTTTTTTGGAGAGGTTTTTGCTATAGGGCATATGCACTCACCAGAAAGATAGAGACAGACAGAGAGACAGAAAGCAAGAAATCACCCCCAGGGAGTATGGCCACGCCACAATCCCTTCTCCTCCATTCTCCTCTCAGGATCCTGGGCACCGCACACACAAGCACCTGGCATGAGTTTAAGCCACCGGGTCTGGAACTCAAATCGCCCTACATGGGAGTCTAGCAACGTAGCCATTATGCCATCTGCTGGTCCCTCTCATGTCTAAAATTTCTAAGTGGTATAACAAATGTCTTATAGGATTGAAGTCAGAAAGGGAGCTTCCTAACTAGTTCATTCAACATTTACTGAATCCCTCCTTCATATAAGAAGGTAATCTACTAGATTTCAGGGATACAGAAAAGTGAATAGACCTTTCTCTGCCCTCAAGGCGTATGCAGTGGTATAGGGAAGAGAAGAACATACAAGTGCATGAAGTACAATAACAAGTGCTACAGAAGAGGTCTGCATAGAGCATGCTATTGCTGGGAGGATAGCAGAGTTAGTGTTAGTTCATAGGATTGGGGCAGGTATTCAGGAAGAGGGGCTTTTGAACTGGACTGCAGTAGGTAAGTAAGATTCATATACAGTTGGCCCTCCACAGATTGAAAATGTTACCTTGCTGCTGACATGCACTATGTCATTAGGCCTAGAATGGTTGCATCTGTACTGAACATGTACAGACATTTGTCCTTGTCATTATTCTCTCAACAATGTAGTATAGCAACAAGTTAGATAACATTTACATTGTATTAGGCATTATAAGTAATCTAGAAATGATTAAAAATATGCAGGAGGATATGTGTACATTATATACAAATACATAATTTTGTATAAGGGACTTGAACATCTAGATTTTGATATCTGCAGGGGAATCCTGGGACCAATCCCCTGCAGATACCAAGGGATAGCTATACATGAGAAGAATATTTAAACTAGAAAAAACCATGGGATATGAGACCTAGAGGTTCAAAGGTTCTTCATAAAGTTCATGGAAAATGCATATTATGGAAGAGCTATGCATAGGTTTCATAAAAACTTTAGGCACCAAAATAAACTCATATTTTTTGAGAGATTTTTGCTATAGGGCTCATGCGCTTGCCAGAAAGACAGAGACAAAAAGCAAGAAATCACTCCCCGATGGGATGGCCATGCCGCAATCCTTTCTCCTCCATTCTCCTCTCAGGATCTTGGGCACACATGCACACGTGCCTGGCATGAATTTAAGCCACCAGGTCTGGGACTCAAACAGCAGTGGACTACATGGGAGTCCAGTGACATAGCCATTATGCCAACTGCTGGTCCCGATATTTTTAATTCCATGTTTCCATGAACTTTTCAAAGTTCCCTCAGAAATGTTTGCATATATTTAGTGACCCATATTTTGTCACATTTGCTTGGGGCATGTGTTCAAATCCTATTATCTCATCATTGTGGAAGTACAGGTAGTGTTCCAAGGTGAAGTTGAAAAGGATTGAGAAAGACAAGTGTCACCTTTGGGAATGCTATTTTAACTACAGATTTATTTTTGTTTTGTAACTTTGTGTTTGTCTTTTAGGCGATTACTTGGAATAATTACCAAAAAAGATGTCTTAAAGCATATAGCACAGATGGCAAACCAAGATCCTGATTCCATTCTCTTCAACTAGAATCACAAGGTTGTTCTGGATTTGAAACAGGAAGGACATTGCAGACGATGCATCTATTTTATTAACTGGGTACCCAAAACACATTTCCCATATTTGGATGGTGAAATCATATTAATATGCTGTCTCTCTCCTACAAGTTAACCAGTTGCACTACATAATCTCTGGAAATTCATCTTCTTTTTAGAAGAAAATATGGTTAGGCTTCTGTGATACGCATTAGGAAGATTTCATGGAAGAGTAAACTAAGCATGATTGCTATGGTTTATTTGTTTTTTAAAGATTTTTTTATTTAAAAAAATAATCATTAGTCAGTATGCAATCACTGGAAACTATGCAAGAAAAATGCCAACCGTCCTGACCTATCCTATAGCCTGTAGGAAACTCATGAAGAACTCATTTGAGGGGGGATCTGACATTGGTAAAAGATGAAGTGTAAACTAAGGGGCTTTGCTTTTCAAACCACAGAAAGGAAAGCCAGAAGGAAAATAGTGATGGTATGTTCTAGACTGTGAAAATTCAACTCAAATGTTATCCTTGTCCTGTTACAATGTTTAGCATTATTAATTTGTTATGTGTGTATCTGTATGTTAATTTTAACTTTTGATTATAAGACAATGCTGCTTTGGTTAATCTCCTCTAAGTGAATTGAGAGAGGTTGACTTTTATAGCTGGCTTATTCCTGGTACTCTTTTGAAGTGCACAAAGATAAGTTATAGAGCTTTCTCCTTGTCTGCAAGAAAGATAATTTTCCAGGTGATATTTGTTAGCTTGTAGACAAGGACTTTGCCATGAAATTGTTAGTAGCAAGGAATGATTTCTTTCAGCTTCCTTGAAATGAATTATTTGTACAGTTCTAAGCAAAGTCACTGATTAGGATTTCACATTTTTGTGAGGTCCTAACTAATTCTCTTACCCAGATGCCATCTCCAAGAATGATGGTGCTTTAGGCTTCTGGAATATGTAAGAACAGTAAAGGGAACCAGTATAGGCTGTATACTGGAAAACCAGGGAAGATTCAAAGCTGCATCTGCATTCTTATGCATTCCTTTATAAAGGACACCAGTACTAAAGTAACTGGTCACTTATGCCTCCTCTCAGTGTTAAGTACATATAACAGGCCAGTGTTGTCCCAGTGAGCATGAATAAGGCTTTGGATACTTTCAAATATATTCAAGATATTAGAACAAAATAGGCGGTTGTGCCTCCCTTAAGGGTCCCTTTAGACTTTTAAATAAAACACAGAGCCATCCAAAGACCCAGGGGCATGGACAAGGCCTGGTGACACCAATGGTGCTTGTATACCATTGAAAAGGTGCCTGTCTCAATTCTCTACAACTTCTAATGCAGTTAAAAAAATCACACTATAGGGGCACTGGTGGAATTAAAGAGCCACCCCCATCATTCCAACCACTATAGTATTCAATTTTATTTAGTTTTACCCATGTGCAATTACTGTCCCTCCACTCTTTTCCTCCCTCCTATTCCTTACCACTGAATCCTCTCTTTGAGGTTGAGTACTATGCCCTGGTTAATCATTCCTATTGCAAAAAGTGATTCCCAGGGCTAGTTAAGTTGTAAACCAAGGCTCAGCAATCTTAGGGCACATGGACCAGAGGTGATTCACAGCCATTGCCTTTGCCATATGGCCCAGTTGTTGCTACCATGCCTCCATTTCCACATCAGATGTGCATAGCAGTGAGATTTCACTGCCAGAAGCGAAGGTTTAGCCTTCACATTTTTACAGATTTGTTCCCAGCACTTCTCACCATCTTTCTAGCCCCAAATCAGCAGACACGTATTTTCCCCCAACTTTTCACTCTCCAAAATACCTCAGTGTACCTCATTTTAAAAGTTACTGATCTATAGTTCTAGGACTTTTTACCCCTAGTTTGTATCTTTCCAAAGTCTAAAATTCTTAATGTTCCTCAAAAATGGCTAGCCAAGGCTTATTTTGATTTTGGTCTTTAAAATATAAAGACAGCCACCAGTTTCTTCTTTTAAGTCTATTACTCTAGCATTTTAATGAAAAAGAAAAAACAATCTCTAAGGTACATTATATTATAGTCATGGTTCAGTAGCTACATCTTTTGTCCTTTCGTGTCACTGAGTCCTTCCTATGAGATTAGACATTTTGCTAACCACCCTATAAGTTTGTAGAAATTAAACATACCACATATTTCTGGTTCAATACCCATTTTATTAGCCGTCCATCCCCACCAAAGTTTTCAGAACAGAAAACATTACTCTTTCTGGTATTGGATGGCATTGAAAAGTTTGATCATTTTTTCATGGTGTGGCAGTGATATGGAGGTTATCTTAAGTTTGCCTTTGTGGTTTTTCTAGGTTTTGTCCTTGATTTTAAATAGATGAGCCAGTGTTAAGGTGCTACTTCAGAGAATAAATTCAAGAAATTAGATAACACTGTGCTAAGGTATACGTTCTAGATGCTAAGCACCAATTGGCCCTCTGGAGATGACAATATCCCTCTGATACCTCATTCCTGATAAATCTCATTCATTAATCTCAGCTTCTCAGGAATCCTTTGTAGCTCATATGCTATAAGTAGCTATAGTATATGGTGTCCACTGTGTGTCTAATCCTATGTTTTGGCTCCAAGATTGGCTAATTGTGGCTAGAGCTCTTCTAGATTGCTAGCTCAGCACCTTGATACTCAAGAGTTACTTGTCTTGAGATAAAGGAAAATATTCTTTCTGCCATTGCCAGTTTAGCAGTTGGACATACTTAACCAACCAACAAAGCCAGTATAGGGATGTCTATCAATAACCTCAAGTGGCCATATACATCATTGGCAAAAGACAAGATAATTTACAATTTAAAATTAATGAGTTGAGACTTGGCTATCTAGGTATTTAAAAAATAAAGTTGCCTGATGCAAGGAATGAGTTTACAAAAGAATGCCACTAAGTGCTTCAACCAAGTTATGATGTTTCAAGGAAAAATATATAGTGAACATCTAGCCACAAAGAGAATGAGAATCTAGAGATTCATTACTGCTATATTGTGTATCTTCAGATCTTCATTTTATAGAATTTAAAGAAGCCAAAACAATTAATATATAACTAGTTATACTGAAAGGAAGAAACAGGGGGACTGATAATACTAAATAATAGCTACTTTAAAAATCATTTCTATTTGGACGTTTTGTTAGAATCATGTTCCAACACTCCTTTTTCTCTGACACCAGCATCCTGGGTCATCCCAGCTATGGAGTAGAAGTGGTACAATTCACATATATTCTCTGGTAGATAATCTGACATTGATGATACTTTGAATTTCCCAGCTGGTGGAGCAAACAAGTAATTTGCTGAATTGAACTGCAAAGAAATTCCATTGTTTTGGTACCAAAGGCTGAATCTAAACCCTTAATAGAAAGAGCACAGTACACATTTCTTTAGCAGGTCTTTTATTCTGTTTGAACATAAAAAATGATAAAAGTCACAGAGACTTAGTGTCATGTAAGACTTCAAAGTAATTTACAACCAAGATCTTATGAACCCATCCAGGAGCAGTTGGGGGCACAGCAAATAAGCTTTTAAAAACTTAGCTCATGAAACAATCCATTATAGAAAGTCATCATTGTTGTATGGTTTAAGTAGTTCAGTCTGTTGTGGTTGGGCCTTGATTTTGGTTTGTTTTGTTAGATGAGTAGGACAACTAACCCCTGCACTATCTTTTGTTTGTTTCTTTAATAAGTCACGAAGTGCAATTTCTAAGTTGAGTCTTTAGTTATGATAGTGAAGACAATATTGAGAATTTGAAATGGTCAGTGTGTTTTATATTGCCAAAGTACTTACTGAGGACTGACCACATTGTGTTGTGAGGAACTAGTTTGCCTACACTGGATCAGAGCCAAATGCAGGCTACTTATCAGTTCAGAGAGATCAAGAGAACATCTTCTGTGGTAGTGCATAAAATATTAAGCTCCTGAAAACCCTGGGGAAAAAATGAAAAATTTAGAAAATAAGTGGGAGTACATGTAGCATATCAGATCCTTAAAAAAAAAAAAAGATAATTTAAATATAACTTTAAGGAACTTAAGTTTCCTAAAACCTTGTGTTTGTTTTGTTTTGTTTGTTTCTGTTTGTTTTCTAACCACCTCTGGGATTGCCTGGGATCCCTTTCATGAAGAATTTGGAAGTTATCTTCTTCTTTATTTTTTTTCTTTTTTAATTAGGAAGTTATGGCAGTGGAAAATTCTGGTAGGAACATATATGAAGGTGTAAGATGGTGGGAGGACAGGCATCCCATGTTACACACCATACATCTGGCATTTGTAAACCGCTTGATCGTGTGCCTCTAGGGTAGAAACAATCAAGTAATTCCCAAAGGGCAGGCTTTCTAAGCAAACGAGAGGCTCAGAGTAGTGCTTGACTGGAGGGCAGAGTAGTTTTCTAGAGAGGTCAGATCCAAAACATCTGCTCATGACAGAATGTGGTATCTGGTGCTGATCCCTAAATGGTAAGCTTTAGGTAGATTGTCTTGAATTTTGATAGCAAAATAGTTTTAAAATCTATGTATTTTAGCCTTTGTAGTATATCCTTACTGTATAAAGAAAAAGGTGAGAATTCCTCCGATCAGAGCTCAGAAGCTGTGTAAATTTAAAGTTCAATCAGCGTAGTGCACCTGTGATGATAACTGACTTTTGCTCAGCTTCCATTTTCAGTTGTTTGCTCTAAGAAGAGAAGTTCTGAGAATAGTGGGTGTTAACAAATCTAAGTTATTCCCCAAATGTTGCTGACCACATTCTCATTTCTAAACATCTGAATTGGGAAAGTTCTGAAGAATGTAGGAAAAAGAGTTGTTTTTTCCACTATATAATCTGGTCTTGCCAAATCACCCAAGAAAGGATATACAGTGTGTGGAGTGTGTTTCTTGGATGGGGCCTATGAGGTCATCCAGCCCAATCTTGTCATAAATTCCTACCTCTAAATTCCTGCCAAAGGGTCTTTAGCCTCTGTATATGCACTCATTGAATGAATGTGTTGCCTAAAGTTTGGACTTTGAGGATAAACAGCATGTTATGATATAAAAATATGAAGATTTAAACAATGATTTCTGCCTCTCCTTCTCTGTTTCTCCCCTAGCCTCATCGCCCTCTCTTTCTCTTTGTCTCCGCTATACCCTAAATTCAGATTTGTCTCATTTTTTTTAAAAATTGTGTTATATTTTTTCATTTAGTTACTATACATCTTTACAGCACACAAAATTCTGTAAAGAACTTGTTTTGAATATGGTCTTTGAGGGAGAGAGAGAGGATGAACCTGAGGACAGAGAATGGAAGGTCCTTCTGAGTTGATGGGGCCTGTGGGGCTTTTGCTCCATTGCAGGGTCTAAAGACAATGGTAACTGTTGGTAATGTTTAAAGCCTTTAGCATCTCAAGGCAGACATATGAAGTAGTCGTTACTAAACCTTATTATCTACTAGTCTAAATCTTATTATCTGCTAGTCTAAATCTGTTGGAAGTGAGGGGCAGTTCATGATTTGATGAGTGAAATGCCATCAGGCAAAATGGGAAAAGGGTATGGCCTAATATGATTCGATCAGGGTAGAAACATTTAGCTTCATTATCATATTGAGGGTACCTCAAAATCTATGGTCTTTTAAGAGTGGGCCTTTTCCCTCCTATATTTCACTTTGCCTCCTCTTCTCCTTACTCTCCCATTGTCCTGCCTTTTTTAGTACTCAGCTTTTTGTATAAGTATTTACTTCTTTATTATATATTTGGTCCCTTTGGACTATGTAATGATTAAGATTTTATTCCATTCATGATAAAAATTATATGTTTAATATTTTGTTCTCTTAAACTCTTTTGAAGCTATGCTGCTAACCAGGTACAGACTAGAAAGAAGTTGGGCCTGACGGAACGTTGGTTACATCACCCAATGATAACAATAATGTCATGATGGTGATTGTTTTTCATTTGACTGAGGCCAGCCTCCTGCTCTTCCTCTACTCATTCATTTCTGGTGGGGGGGGGGGGGGGGGACTACCCAC
This sequence comes from Tupaia belangeri chinensis, assembly GCF_000334495.1. Taxonomy (NCBI): domain Eukaryota; kingdom Metazoa; phylum Chordata; class Mammalia; order Scandentia; family Tupaiidae; genus Tupaia; species Tupaia belangeri. Next base: position 400,953 of record NW_006201276.1, read on the forward strand.
TAAAAAACCCTGAGGCCAGAAGTATCAGAGGAGCCAGGTTCTAGCTGATGGACCACTATTTGAATATCTCTATAATAAACTCATTTATAGGGCCAACTCCAACTGCAGTAGCCAAAGAAAACCAATCTGACTCGACATTTTAATTCCTGAGAACTGATTAAAAAAAAAAAAAGTTCAGCTAAAATACAGATAATCAGCAGTAGCTAGGCATCCAGAAACTAGTTTCAACCAAAGCTAATATAGCCTGAGTTTCCACAGGAGCTTGGTGCTGAGCTGTTCAGAGTAGTTATTTATCCAAGTGTTACCAACCTTTAGCCATGCTTTCTTAGCTCTATTTTCACCCATTCATTGGCACAGTCTGAACCAAAGCTATGACTCTGCTCAATTCTTTCTGCTCCCTGGTCATGCATAGCAACATGGTCTAAAAAGGAAGACATGAGCTAGGGAGTTAGGAGACCTGGTTTCTATTCCCTATGCTTCTACTAACTAGCCTTGAGATCTTAACCGCTCTGTGCCTCAGTGTTCCCATCTACAAAATGGGGATAGTGTTAATTGCCCTACCTACCTCACAGGGTTGTTGTGAGGATAAACTGAGACAATGAATGGAAAGTACTTTAACAAGTAAGTGCTATGCAATTTGTAAGGAATGGAAACAATCCTGTTAAAGGCAATGGAATGGACATTGGCAAAAGGGTTAATAGGATCTTCCAGCCCTTTCTCTTTGTGGCTTAAACCCAGGTCGCCATTGCTTTATACATTTTCACTTAGCACAGATTTGTAATTATGCATGTAATAAAGCACAGCCTTATCCAACCTGGTGTCTGATGTTTTTCTGAGGACTGTAAACTTGTAGCTATTGATTTCTAATTAGAAAAAGAAAGCATGAAGTCAGAATGTGGGGCTTGGGGGAGGGTTGCATAAAGGACAACTGCAAACTCCTACTGGCAGCCTCATGTTTTACAATAAGGAGGCAAATCTGAAACATTCCAAATACCTGGATACCTTATTCATTATGGCGACTTCAATGTTCCTGTCTTGTACATTGGTAATACTTTACTGATGACATGAAATTAGCTGGACGCTGTATGGGGTTTTTTTGTGTGTTAATTTTTGAGCATTTCATATAAGATCCCAGGTTTTGACAGGCCTCTTGCTGACATTTACCTTGTACAGGAGTGAGGATGAGTGATTAAAATGTTCCTCCAATGAATAATAGACTTTTTTTTGGAGAGATTTTCGCTATATGGCGCGTGCGCTTGCCAGACAGACAGAAAGCAAGAAATCACCCCCCAGAGGGGATGGCCACGCCGCAATCCCTTCTCCTCCATTCTCCTCTCGGGATCTTGGGCACTCACGCACACGCGCCCGGCGTGAGTTTTAAGGCACCGGGTCTGGGACGTGAACCGCGGTCAACTATGTGGGAGTCCAGCGACATAGCCATTACGCTAACTGCTGGTTCTCTAGACTTCTTAATACCTCTTGATGGTGTGTGGGGATTTAATGTCTTCTGTGGGAAGACTATGTAGATTAAGGCTGGGTAGATCATAGGGAAGTGATTGAATATAAAAACATTTCCTTTTCACATCTCTCTGGAACACAGAAAACAAAGGAAAGCTTTACTTTGTTGTTGGCTTTCCTACGTTTTTACTCCTATTTTTCCTGCACCTGACTTCTCCGCTCTTCGACCTCCCTCTCTGTTAGCCAGACACTACTGGTAAAGCAGTTTACTATGGGTCCAGGTTTTACTTTAAGAATTTCTTTGTTTACATTTGATCACATCTACCCTGGTGTTGACTTGATATCTCTGGCTGCTATTGAGAGCTTTAATGCCTTTGGCCTAGTTGGTGTCATTTCAGGAAGGATACCTCTATAGAAAAATAACTTCATCGCAAGCCTGATATCCCACAGTAACATTCAGTTCTTGGTGTCTATCATTTTACTAGGATCTTTCCACATTATTGTCATCCTTGCCTTTAAATACCTTTTGAGGAAAAGAAGAAAAATAATTTGCTAGCAACTACCACATTGCTATGAACTAGAGTGTCATAGGGCTCAGATAAAAATTGCTTTGATATGGGGCCAGCAGATGGTGTAGCAATTACATGGCTGGACTCACATGGACTACTGCAGTTTAAATCCTGGACCCAGTGCCTTGAAACTCATGCCGGACCTGTGTACATGCGTCCCCAAGATCTCAGGAGAAGGGATTGCAGCGTGGTCATTCTCCCTGGAAGGTGATTTCTCACTTTCCCTCTCCCTGTCTCTGTGTCTCCAGTGAGTGCACACACCATAAAACCTCTTTTTAAAAAATTGCTTTGATGGAATATGAGGTACAAACCATCATCCTGTATAGGAGCAGCCCAGAGGAAAACCTGAAAATGACCACCAGATGTCAGTGCAATCATTAAAATACTGATATGGCTAAAATTTGGCCTGATATTAACTGTTTGAGGGGTAGAACAAGAATCACTAATTCATACCTATAGCAAGTTGCGAAGAATACAAAATTCAGTCACATCATATTTCATAGTTTATCAGACATTTTTTCTCTTCTTTATGAGTGAGAGACAGAGACAGTATTTTTGACAGGGTCTCACATTTTGTGATCATTCTGCCCTAGCCCCACTGTTAGCCAGGACCACATACAACCATGCCCAGCCTGTTCAGATTGACTGAAAATGAAACCAATCTTGCAACCCTGTTGAGAATGCTTTTCTCTCAAGGAAGAGAGGGAGGAAAGTACAGGAAGGAGAAAAGAAAGGAAGGAAGGGGTAGAGGGAGGAATTTTAGAGCTGGCCTTGTAATATAGCAGTTAAGCCCTGAGCTAGGAAGCTAGATCTCATATGGACAACTACAGCTTTAATCCTCACCCCAGCAGCTTGAAAAACATGCCATGTATATATATTTGTGTACCCAGAATATTGACTAGATGGAGAAATGGAGGAAAAAAGATTGCCCCATTAAGGGGTACTTTATCTCTCTCTTTCTGGTGAGTGTATGGACCCTCTAGCAATTAAAAAAAAAAAAGTATCTTTTTCAAAGAAGTTTCTCAGATGAAAACTGGAAGAGAAAAGACTCTGGCTCCTCCCTCAGTAGGGTAACGATATCACTTTGTTGACTAGGACACTTTTGAGAGTGGTACTAATAATTATCCAGGAGCAATAGGCATAAACTAGGACTACCCCAGGAGTCCAAGAAGTGTAGTCATTCCATTCCTCTGAGATCTCCAGCTCCTGTCCTTTGGACTCTAGTTTCAGGTCTCCCAGGATCCTTCTCTAGGATCTCAGGCTCTGCCCTTCCCCTAGACATGCTGTCCTCTCTTGTAATCTCTCAACTGTTACTGGAATGGTAGAATAAGAGAAACACTCAAACGACCACAAGTAAAAATTTTGGATTCTCAAAAACAATAAGCTCGAGGTCACCAGGTGGCATTATGATGAAGGTGCTGGACTACCACATGGCTGACCACAGTTCAAGTCCTGGACCTGGCAGCTTTCTCTCTCTCTCTCTCTCTCTCTCTCTCTTTCTGTCTCCCTCCCTCCCTCCTTCTCTCTCCTCTCTCTCTCTGATGAGTACATGTGTCCTGTAGCAAAACTAAAAACTAATAGTAATGAGAAATAAACAATTATTTTTTAAAAATCAGACTCTGAGCACAGAGGAACATTCAGGGTAAGAAAAAAACAATTCGTGGTTCTTTTAGGCCTCCTAAAGCTGCTAGATTACAGAGGTTCCATACCTGTGCATTGCCCACTGCTAGTGTCTCTAAAGATACCATTTTAGGATCTTGATTCAAGAGCTACTGATACAAGATAGGAACAGCTGGAAAAAGCATACGATTTGGAGCCAACAAATCTGGACTCAAAGCTTACTGTAAAGGAATCGCTACTTTTTTGATCAAACAAAAGTTAGGATCTCAAAGATTGACTTCCAAAGAGTCTTCTCTTAAAAAGGGCTTCTGAACTTAGTGAATGTCCTTGTGTTTTGTAAGATTTTCTATACTTTGGAGGCAGTTTTTTGTAGTTGTTACCTCCTTGTCCTGAGGATGTGGTGGAGATCATCTTCTGTGGTTTGGATAATGATTTGCCCCACAAAGGTTCATGTTCTGGAATTTTGGTCCCCAAAGTAATAGCTTTGGGAAGTGGTAAGACCTTTAAAATGTAGGACTTAATGGAAGGGCAATATCCAACTAGCTAGGGGCATGGAGGGCTGAGCAGGAAGTAGGGGATGTTTTTTCCCCTCTCTCTTTGCACATTCCTGCCCTTATTTCTGCTTTGGTGAGCCATATTGTGATGTAGCACCAGAGGCAAGATGTACACTAAATCCCAGCCCCCGCATCTTTGGAATGACTTTTCAGCCACCAGAATTGTGAGTCAAATAAACCTTTATTCTTTATATATTATCCAATCTCAAGTATTTCTGTTTAGCAACACAATAGCAGAGTAGCACACCTCCCTTTTATTATTTTAGCCCAAGTGGGCCTCCATAACTCAGCTGAGGTGAAGGTATGACTTTTCATCTAAAACTTGGGGAAAATAAAAGGAAACCAATATGATACGTAAAAATATCATCTAGTTTACTTACTTCCAAACCTGACTGTGTATCACAATCATATGATATGGGCATAAAAGCATAGATTATTGGACACTTTGGCACCTGACTTTGGACTTTTATATGGAAAACCCTTAGGGGTTCGTTCTACCCAAAAGTTTTATCAGTCTCCTGTGTGATGGATGACATCTCAGCACCTGAGACCACCTGAGAGAACTAATTGTCCTCCTCCTTGTTCACCATTGTATCTCGAGCACTAAGTATAGTGCCTAACACAGAGCAGGACCTCAGAAAATATAGTGCTTGCTGAAGAACAGCTGGCTGAGTAAAGCTTGCCAGCTTAGTTCCTGCTTTTTGCCTGAAGATGTGTCTCTCAGCAGGTTGTGCTCCACCTTCTGAGAACACAATTAACCAGCCTCAAGGAATTCCTATATTTGATAAGTCACCACCTAATTACCATCTGAGTATAACACTTTGTAGGTAATGGAGGACATGTATATTTCAGGTTCTTCTGTTAATCACCAGGTTATTTTAGGCATGTGATTTGACCTCTCTGGACCTCAGTAACCTCATCTGTGTAGTAGGAATAATCATAAAACCTGCTTTATTTTTATTTACATATTTTATATAAATTGAAACTGGGTATGAAAACTGGGCTTCAAAAATTATCTATATGGAGAAGAAGGTTCCACATGGCTCCAGCGAACTAGATTTCTCAGGGAATGAAGATTTTCTATTGATAATTCAGCCTCCAGCAAACGAGCTAGCGGCAGAAGAAGCCGAGCCTTCAGAAGAAGGTTCCACATGGCTCCAGCGAACTAGATTTTTCAGGGAATGAAGATTTTCTACTGATAATTGAGCCTCCAGCAAACGAGCTAGCGGTAGGGACCCCCACCCCCGCACCCCAAGCCTTCTATCTCTGTTTTCCCTTTTTTATTTGTAATTTTGCCTTTTTACACTTTTTTCAAAAGGCACAGTTTTTCTCTGGCTCTCAGCTCCACCTTTAATCTTGTTAATTATTGCTCTGGTCCTACCACCCAGGCAAAAGAAGCCAGGCCTTCAGAAGAAGGTTCCACATATCTCCAGCGAACTAGATTTTTCAGGGAACGAAGAATTTCTACTGATAATTCAGCCTCCAGCAAACGAGCTAGTGGTAGGGAGCCCCCCGGCCCCGCATCCCCAGTCTTCTATCTCTGATTCTGTGTCTCGGTTACTGTCTCTCCCTCCTTCTGTCTTCCTTTTTTTTTTTTTTTTAATTTTTCCTTTTTTCACTTTTTTTCAAAGGCACAGTTTTTCTCTGGCCCTCAGCCCCACCTTTAATCTTGTTAATTATCACTCTGGTCCTCCCACCCACGCTGAAGAAGCCAGGCCTTCAAAAGAAGGTTCCAGGGACCAGCAGTTAGTGTAATGGCTATGTCACTGGACTCCCACGTAGTTGACAGCGGTACGAGTCCCAGACCCAGTGGCTTAAACTCATGCCGGGTGCATGGTGCATGTGTGCCCGTGATCCCAAGAGGAGAATGGAGGAGAAGGGATTGCAGCGTGACCATCCCCTCTTGGGGGTGATTTCTCGCTTTCTATCTCTCTATCTCTGTCTGTCTGGCAAGCACATGTGCCGTATGGACAAGACCTCTCCAAAAAAAAAAAAAAAAAGGAGGTTCCCACTGGGCACCGGAAACAAGATTTTT
>NW_006201276.1:407992-425228 GCF_000334495.1 Tupaia belangeri chinensis
AGCTAGTGGTAGGGAGCCCCCCCTCCCACCCCCCGCCTTCTATCTCTGTTTCTGTGTCCTGGTTCCTGTCTCTCCCTCCTTCTGTCTTCCCTTTTATTTTGTAATTTTGCCTTTTTACACGTTTTTCAAAAGGCACAGTTTTTCTCTGGCTCTCAACTCCACCTTTAATCTTGTTAATTATCACTCTGGTCCTCCCACCCAGTCAGAAGAAGCCAGGCCTTCAGAAGAAGGTTCTATATGGCTCCAGTGAAGTAGATTTTTTGCGTGGCATGCAAGCATGCCGTGCGGTTTTTTATTTTGTAATTTAAAAAAAAAAAAAAAGAACAGTAATTACAATTTTTTACAATTTTTTTCTGTCTTTTTTTTCTCTTTTTGTTGTTTCCCTCTCTCTTTTTCATTTTCGTTTTTCTTGTCTCTCCACCCTCCAATATCCTTTCAATGTGTTTTTAGACAGATCTAAGAGCACTGTAGCTAAACATCCAAATACTAATAGGGTTATAATGTTCCCCAATATCTACCGAATCTGCTGCACCATTGATCACAACAGAACGGCAAAGAGATTCTAGATCACCTCTGTCTGCTTGCTCCTGAACTTTCAGGCTGAATTTCAGGAATTTGAAAGTAACATACCATTCATCAGATGACAAGAATCACTGCCGGATCACAAGAAATATGGGAATACAAGAAAATACCTCTCCTCCAAGGGAAAAGGGTAAGTCTTCTTCATCCACAAGCAGTTCGAGAAAATCATGGAAATGTCTGATAAGGAATTTAGAGCATTCATAATGTCGAAGCTAACAGAGATGGAAGAGAAGAGAGATTATGAACTGCTAAAGAGAAAGGAGAAAGAAGTTGATGAGTTCCAGGAGATGAGGAAATTCTTGCAAGATCTAAAAGAGAAATTACACACTTTACAAAAGACTCTAATGGAACTGCTAGAGAAGAAGTCTATAATACAAGAAGTCAAAATCTCCCACAGGGGATGGCCACACTGCAATCCCTTCTTCTCCATTCTCCTCCTGGGATCTTGGGCATGCACACACACACACACATACACACATGGCGTGAGTTTCAATCCACCAGATCTAGGATTTGAACCACAGTCAGCCATGTGGGAGTCTGGCAACATAACCATTACACTATCTGCTGGCCCTGAGTGCTTATATTTTGTATCTTGAGATGTCAGCTACTGTAGCATGGTGTTATCATAATAATTAAGACCTTTAAAAATATTTCATTTTTATCTTATTTTAAAATTGCATTTACATTGTACATAGTATATTTCAGCTTAGTGATAGGCGTGCTCAACTTGTTTCTCAGTGTTTTTTAACTGATCGTCTTTGGAGATCACTGGTACTAAGGGAGTAACATGGGTAATGAATTCAAAGGCTCTGAATTCAAGTTATGTCCCCTACTTTCCAAACTACCATGAACCAAGCCAAGATTATTTCCCTCCTACACTAATGCAGTAGCTTCCTAATTATACTTCTAGACCTCCATCTTATTCTTTTATATCAGGCAATGGTGTTACTAGTGGGCACCATTTATATAGAATCCAACATGTACTGCCCCAGGAGCTCTGTAGCCATAACCAGCTTTTCAAAAAAATCTGGTCATGTCACTCTTCTATTTAGACACCTTCAATCACTTCCTGTTGCTCTGAACCAAAGGTGCTCAAAATAGAATCCTAAAGTCCCTGAGGGTCCCTGAGATTCTTTAAACAGGTCCACAAGGTCTTCCTTTTTCAAAACAACCACTTTCCTGTGTGAAATCATATTTTTCCCCACATACTTTGACCCAAACAGCATAATGCAGAAGAAGCAGATATGAAAGTCCATATTACAGAGATCTGAAAATATGTAAAGCACTTATTTATTTTTTGGTTTTGGTAAACAGAAAATATTGGTTGTTTCTCATAAATTGCTATTTATGCTAACATACACTAGGTTCATTGTTATTTTTAAGTGAATAAAACATTTTTCATTTTAATTTATTTTATAATTTTTAAAATTTATTTTACATTCTTTCACTGAACATCATAGCATACAAAATGTGATTTCCCATCCAGAATACACTGTAATGTTGCTTCATCATACATGTTATTATCAACAAATAATTTTCCATTTCTTGTTTCTTGTATATATATTTTTCCCCCTACTTCTCACCCTCTGCCCTTTACCACCCTCCTCCCACACTGTCTCTGGTATCTGCAGTTGCTTTCCATTCCTTTTTTCCCCCCACATTTCATTGATTGACAAAATATCTTAATTACATACTTTCAATAGCACGTTCAACTGATATATACATATCTGTGAACACACGTTTACTTTAGTCATGAAACTCTGTGGGTAGAATGAATATATTATAAAATAGCACCTAGCTGAGGCTATATAGCTTACTGTGGTCATTAAATAGGTGTTTTTTACTATATTTTTTTAATTCCAAGAAAGGTAGTTACAATCAAAATAAAAAAATGTTAAGAGAACTTTGTTTAAGACTTAAAACCAGGGGACCAGCAATTGGCATAATGGCTATGTCGCTGGACTCCCATGTAGTCAACCGTGTTCAGGTACCACACTTGGTGGCTTAATCTCACACCGCACATGTATGCATGCGTTTCCAAGGTCCTGAGAGGAGAATGGAGGAGAAGGGATTGTGGCATGGCCATCCCTGCTGGGGGGTGATTTCTCACTTTCTGTCTCTCTGTCTGTCTCTGTCTTTCTGGCAAGTGCACACACCCTACAGCAAAAACCTCTAAAAAAAAAAAAAAGACTTAAAGCCAGGAAACAGGTTAGGATTCTGTTTGAATAATAGGTACATGGGACCTGTCCACAACTTAAGAGAACACAAAAAAATCTTAACTCTGGAAATGAAAGCGTAGAAGAGGATCAGTAATGTTTTAGTCAAAAGTCATAAAATTCTTATTTCACCAGTTCAGAGTCATCTACTTTATCTGTGAGTTCTGATCTTTCCATTTAGATTCTGGAACATAACATTCAACTCTGGACTTGTCCCTACCATTAAGCTGGCCATTTTCTTAGTTGATTTTGAATTCTCATTTCTGTGTGTCTGACTTTAGTTTGCCTGAGATAGCACTCCCTTCAGAACTTCTTGGAGAACTGGTCTGGTGTCAGTAAATTCTTTCAGGTTTTGTTTGTCTGAAAATGTTCTTGACTTCTCTCCCCATATGAAGGATAATCTTGCCAGATATAGTATTCTTGATTGAAATTGTTTTTCACTCAATGCTTTGAGTATATTTTCCCATTCTTTCCTTGCTCACATTGTTTCCAATGACAGAACCACTGTTAGCCTGATGGGATATCCTTTGTAGGTAACTTGACATTTCTCTCTTGCCAATCTTACTATCTGTGGTTTTAGTCAATTTGGCTATAACGTGCTGTGGAGAAGATCTTCTTGGGTTGATCCTATTTCCTTTGTATTTCTTGGATCTAGATCTTTGAATGCCTCTCTAGGTTTGGGAAGTTTTCTTCCAGGATTTCATGGAATAGATTATCAATGCCCTTATTAGTCTCTTCACCTTCTGAGATACCAATTATCTGGATGTTTGGGTGTTTAGTGGTATCTAGTATTTCTCATATAGTATTCTCATTTTTTTTGGGGGGGGGGCTATTTTCTTCATGGTATATTTTACTTGCCCAGCTTTTCTGTCTTCTACATTCAATTTTCTGTATGGCCTAGTCTGCTTTTAATACTTTCAAGGGAGGTTTTGACTTTCTGTATTATAGCCTTCATCTCCAACAGTTCCATCTGATTCTTTTTTATGATGTGTATTTCCTCTTTCAGCTCTCCTAAGAACTTCCTCACCTCCTGGAACTCGTTGGCTCTTTTCTTCTGGAATTTATTGTCTCTCTTCTCTTCCATCTCTGTTAGCTTTGTCACTATGAATATTCTAAATTCTTTATCAGACATTTCCGTGAGTTCCATTGTACTGTCTGTGGATGAAGAGGAGTTATTCTTTTCCCTTGAGGGAGAGGTATTTTCTTGGTTTCTTATATTTCTTGTGTCTCTGTGGATAATTTCTAGTCATCTAATGGGTTATTCATTCCTTCCTAATTTCTAGAAGTTCAATCGGAGCAATCAGAGGCTCACAGGAGAGGTGGTCCACAAAGTCCTTGTCATTCCATTTTTCTCCCTTTGTGTGACAGATTCAGGGAAATTGAGGAATATGTTAACCCTAACAGTATTCAGATGCTTGGCTATGTTTCACTTAGATCTGTCTAGACACTCAGTGTGTGGAGGCTGAGCAGCTGTGATGAGGTAAAAGAAAAAATATAAGAAAACAGAGAAAGAGAGAAAGAAAAAAGAGAAAAAAGTATTTATGTAACATAAATACATTTTTTTAAATATATAAATACATGCCACATGAAAGTACTAGATCTCAGCTCTCATTGCAGACTCAGTCTTCTGAAGACCTGCCATTTTTGCCTCTCCTAAATGGGAGAGGGAAAATGGTAGGGGATTATTACCAAGATAAAGGAGGATTTCAGAGCCAAGAAAATACTTTACCTTAAAAAATTTAAAAAATGAAAAATTTAATAAAGGAAAGACAGACAGAGAGAGAAGGGTAGAGGGAGCTCTACCAGGGTGACTTCTCAGCAGAACATCTTTGTTTCTTATTCCCTGAAAGCACTAGATCTCAGCAATCATGGCAGGCTCCTCAGTCTATTTTCTAATGCAGTAAAAGTAGATTGATACAGCCCATATAAACAACAGCTTTTGGGAGTCCTAAATAATTTTAAAATGTATTTATTTATTTATTTACTTACTTACTTATTCATTCATTCATTCATTCATTCATTCATTCATTTATTCATTCATTTCATGAGCGTGAGAGACAGAGACACGTATTCCCAATAGGATCTTGATGTTGTGATCCACCCTTAGCCTTAGCCAGTCCCAGATCATGAGCATGCATGTGCCCAGCATACTCAAGGAGGTCTCTAATGCAAATGTGGAACTATCCCCTGTGATTCATACTCATGGAACCAGTATGCCAACCATCTAACCCCAATAATGTTTAAGTTCACTATAAAGGAGGTCCTAAGACCAAAAAGTTTGAAAACTGCTGCTCTGAAGGACGAAGTTCAAAATCCTTAAGCACAAAGGCTTGCCAAGATCTACCTGATCTGATACATGCCTGTTCTTTGGCCTTACATCTTCCCTCTAACAGTTTGTAATCTGGTTATACAGAACTATTGACAGTCTCCCTGACCAGCACATCTATCTCTACCTCTTACGACAAACACTGGGGACTTGGAAGATCATTTCTAAAGAGAAGGCGCCTAGGAAGAAGTCATAGCACTATTAGGAATCTTAATGGCTCTATTTATTGGTCAGGGTTCCTGGTTTCAAACAAACAACAGAACTCCTTCTAGCTAGTTACAGCAGAAGCATAAGGATCCAAATGTATTCAATAACTCAGAAAATTTGGATTGGACAGGAAACTAGAGAAACTGCCTCCAAAAACCATACCCTATTGAGCTTCTCTGGGAGAGGTACTACTGCTGCTTTAGGTAGGCAAATGCAGCTTCAACACCAATGCCAGACCATGGCACATCATTAAAAGTCCCTTTAGCACCACTGCCTGTGAAAACTGACTGCTTCTCCTCTAAACTCTTCAGAGTGAATTCTGAGCAGTGTCTCCTTCATTTCATTCTCTTCCAAATCTCAGTTGCACTTGTCTGGTAGACTTGAAGTATATGCTTATAACATTGTGACAAGGGAAGCTAGATATGCATATTCCTGGTTTCTGTTTTAGGAAAATGCCCAAAGGATAAGGGCCCAAAGATGTCAAAAATAATAAATTTCCATACCAGAGGCCATATAATCACTTTCTTGGCTTTTCAAATGGTGAATGACTTTCCTAATGTCACATGGCTCTCTGTGACAGAACTGATACCAGAAGCCATGTGTAACATCAGTGCCCTTTCTACTGATAGGCATTATTTTCCATGGATCCAAACATGCCATATGAAATATTCAGACAGGAAGTAGGAAAGAACCTGGCCCAAATCTGACATTTATCCTTTTATGTTCATTCAATATATGTTTATTGAACAATTACTATGTGCTGGTCACTGCTATACAGTGATCCTCAGAGATCAGTCTAGTGGAGAAACAGGCAACTTCTGTACAGCATTACAAGTACTGTAATAGAGATGCACAGGTGACTATGAGAGCACAGAGAATCCTAAGAAGTAAAACTCCTGTCATAGAGGCTTTTCCATCAGAAAAGAACTAAATGCCTCATCCTTAGGATTTTTTTGTTTTTTGAGAGGTTTTCGCTATAGGGCGCATGCGCTCGCCAGACAGACAGAGAGAGACATAGAGACAGAAAGCGAGAAATCACCCCCAGGGGGGATGGTCATGCCACAATCCCTTCTTCTCCATTCTCCTCTCAGGATCTTGGGCACGCACACACACGTGCCCGGCGGAGTGAATTTTTTAAGCCACCGGGTCCGGGACGCGAACCACGGTCGACTACATGGGAGTTCAGTGACATAGCCATTACGCTAACTGCTGGTTCCCAGGATTTTTTTTTTTAAGATTTATTTCTTCCATAAGCAAGATAGGCAGAGAGGGACAGAAACAACACCCTCAGCAGGGTCTTGATGCCATGATCCACCATCAGCCTCAGCTGGCTCCTGATCATGGGCACACATTCTGCCCAATGTACTTAGGAGATCACTAGATGCAAACCCAGAACCTTCCCATGTGAGTCAGCTTGCAGATCATCACATTTTACTGCTGCACCACTGTCTAGTCCCATACTCCTAGGATTTTAAGTGGGTCTTTAATTAAAGGAGTTCAAAGGATTTTGAGATTATTCACAGACATATTTTAGACAGGTATAATAAGGTTCTGTGAGTTGCCCAAGTTTGCCCAACCTCCATTACATATACCTCACTGGAAACCACTCTCTATTGTATGACCTCTCAGTCTTCAGTTTATCTGTAAAATGAGAATAATGACTAACTGTCCTGACTTCATTTGGTCTGAGAAAACTATACAGTATTGTTTGGTTCTATCAATGAAAACCTGTTTGAGCTAGCTTAGTTATAAGGAGGGCTTATGAGGACTGGCCCCAAGGTCTGGTGGTTGAGAGAGCCAGATCCCATATGGCCAACTGCATGGTTCAAATATCAGCCCCAGAAGCTTGAAGAGCATGCCAGGCACATGAGAATGCATGCCCCCCAAAATTCCAGCAGAATGGAGAAGAGGATGAGAAAGGAGTGCAGTGTGACCACACCCCCATGAGGGGGCGCTTTCTCTCTCTCCCTTGCTCTCTACCTCTCTGATGAGCATGCATGCTTTCTGGTAAAAAATGTAGGGCTTATGATAGAATATGGGAAGTTCCATGGAGCACAAAGTCAGTAAGAATAGCCATGTTTCAGGAGGAGCTGAATCCACAAACTGGAAAATCACCAGGAATAAAGGCAGTTCTCTGTTTCTTTCTTAAAAGTGTATTTCTTCCAAGAGGTAGAGCAAACCACCAACAGGGTCCTGGTGCTTTGATCCACCCCCATCCTTCAGCCAGTCCCTGGTCATGGGCAAGCGCATACTCAGGGAAGTCTTTGGACTTGACTGAAAAACTTCCCATGTAGGATTGCCTTGCAGAGTGTTGTGTCTTTACTACTGAGCCACCATCTGATTTCCTCCATTTTTTTTTTCAATAACCTTCTCAGTACATATTGTCTTTTGCCTCTCCATATCCACTCTAGTCTTCTCTTTGCAGTCCTGATTGCTCTTCTTTTCCATGAATTTGACTAAATATAGCTTTCACAGCCATTGGATTTACAAGTCCTGAGTTTAAGTGACCAAAAGAAAGTAACATTTCTCAGTTCCAAATTCTAAGAATGGAATCTGGTTGTCTTGGCTTTGATCAGGGACCTCGTGTGGTTCAGTCAGTTTGCCCCAGGAGTCAGGGTCACAGGATGACTGCCAGTTTCCCACCCTTATGGCTGAGAGGGATCTAGTTCTCAGAGAAAGGGATTTGACAGACCCTTAAAAGCAGATAATATTTGAGAAGGCATTGAAAAAGATGTGCATAGTTCATGATCCCAGTAAGGACAATCTATTGTTTCTGTCTGCATACTATTGTATTTTCTCTCTCTCTCTCTCTCTCTCTCTCTCTCTCTCTTTCTCTCTCTCTCTCTCGGTAATAGATTCCATTATTTTGGCCATGAGAATGGTGGGCACAAGATCAAAGTTGAATTGATTATAGTACCTCATACTCACTATGTTTAGCGGTTCTGTTAGCACTAAGATAGGAAAATGTCTGCTATTAATACCTGTTGCACACTGTGAGCTCAAGGAGAATATAGGCTTTTTATGGTTTACAGTATTCTTTCTTATTCATGGAGAATGCATTCATTCCAAGACACCCAGTGGTGACCTGAAACCATGGATAGCACTGAATCCTATATATACTATGTTTTTGTCATCTGATAACTAGTAAGTGGCTAACAGGCAGGTGGAATATACTGAATAGAGATGCTGAATAAAGGAATGAGTCATGTTCCAGGTGGGAGGGAGTGGGACAACATAAGCTATCATCACGTTGCTAAGAATGGTGTGCAATTAAAAACCTATGAAATGTTCTTCCTTGGAATTTTCTACTTGATATTTTCTTTATTTTTTTTTAAATTTTCAGAGGGTGCATATGCTTGCTGGGGAAGCACCCCCCAGTGGGGCATGGTTATATTTTTTCCCATTTATTTATTTATTTACATTCATTCACTGTACATTAATACAGTATACAAAATGAGATTTTCCATCCAGAATACACTGTATACTGGCTTAATCAGGGATATTACCATACATGTCATCATCAACAAATAATTTTCCATTTTTTTCTTTCATATATATTTTGCTTCCTCTCCCCCCCCCTGGTTGATTGATTCCTCTCTCTTACTCTCTGCCATTTCCCACCCTACTCCCATGCTGTTTCTGGTATCTACAGTTGCTTTCCATGCCTTTTTTTTTCACATTTTATTGATTCACTGAAGATCTCAATTAATCTAAAAACTTTCAATAGCAAGCGCAGCTGATATGTACATATCTATGAACACACATCTGATTTTAGGGGTAAACCTTGGTGGGTAAAGTGAATACTATAAAGTAGCACCTTGCTGAGGCTATATAGGTTACTGCAGTTACATTAAACAGTTATTTTTAAATGTATTTATTCATTTAAACAAAAACAGTTTTAGTTTTAATAGGTCAAAATTGAAAAATGTTAAGAGAAATTCGTTTAAGACTTAAAGACAGGAAAAAGTTTAGGATTCAGTTCAAGCAGTAGGAAGATGAAACTATCAACAGTTCAAGAGAAGACAAAAATCCTTAAATATGGAAAACAAAGCATAGGACAAAATCAGTAGCGTTTTAGTCAAAAGTCATAAAATTCTACTTGACCAGTTTAGTCTCATGTGATTAATCTCTCTTTTATTGGATTTACAATGTTATTGTGGTCTGTTCTTTCCATTTAAAACTCTAGAAGTTAATATTGAACTTGAGGCTTGTCCCCACAGTTAGACTGGCCATTTTCTTGATTTTTCTTTTTGCTCTTATTTCTGTGTGTCCAACTTTAGCTTTCCTGATATAGCACTCCTTTTAGCACTTCTTGGAGAGCTGGTCTGGTGTTAGTAAATTCTTTCAGGTTTTGTTTATCTGATAATGTTTTTGTCTTTTTTTCCCCATATGAAGGATAATCTTTCTGGGTATAGTATTCTTGGTTGAAATTGTTTTTCACTTAACACTTTGAATATATTTTCCCATTCTTTCCTTGGTCACATTTTTTCCAATGAAAGGTCCAATGTTAGCCTGATGGAATATCCTGATGGAATATTGAAAGTAACTTGACATTTCTCTCTTGCTAAATTTAATATCTTGTCTCTGTCTGTGAGTTTGGTCAGTCTGGCTATGATATGCCTTGAAGAACATTTTCTTGGGTTGATTCTATGTGGGGTCCTTTGTATTTCTTGGGTCTGGATATTTGAGTGCCTCTCTCAATTGGAAAAGTTTTCTTCCAGGATTTTATGGAAGAGATTATCAATGTCCTTATTACTTTCTTCACCTTCTGGGATACTGATAATCCGGATGTTTGGACATTTAATGGTATCTAGCATTACATGTATGTTATTCTCATTTGGGGGGTTTATTTATTCTTTTTGGTGAATTTATCTAGGTCAGAGGTTTTGTCTTCTATATCTGAGATTCAGTCTTCTGCACAATCTAATCTGCTTTTAATACTTTCAAGGGAGGTTTTGATTTTGTGTATTACAGCCTTCATCTCTAACAATTCTGTTTGATTCTTTTTTTATTATGTGTATTTTCTCTTTCAGGTCGTGCAAGAACTTCCTCACCTCCTGGAACTCATTGTCTCTTTTCTCCTACATCTTCTGGAGTTAGTCATCTCCCTTCTTATGCATCTCTGTTAGCTTTGTCACTTTGAATATTTTAAATTCTTTACCTGAAAATTCCATGAGTTCCCTTGTATTGTCTGTAGAAGATGAGGAGTTATTCTTTTCCCTTAAAGAAGAGATATTTCTTGGTTTCTCATATTTCTTGTGCCTCTGCGGTAATTTCTCGTCATCTGGTGGATTATATGTTTTTTCCTAGTTTTTGGAGTTAAATCTGAGCATTCAAAGTCATGCAGGAGGAAGTGACCTGCAATCTCTACACAGTACCATTTTTCTCCCTTTTTGTAGCACATTCAATGAAAATTGAAGATTAATCTGACCCTAAAAGTATTCAGATATTTTGTTACTGTGTACTAGACCTATTTAGAAACTGTTGAGGTTGAGAAGAAAAGTGAGAAAGGTAAAAAGAAAAGGAATAGGAAAAGAAAACAACGAGAGAGAGAGAGAGAAGACAACACAAAAACTATAAAAGAAAAAAATGTTAAAGCAAAAAAATGAAAACCGTGCTGTGCAAAAGGGGCCACTCAGAACTCAGATATAGATGACTGGTAATTGGCTTGTCCTCTGGTGGCTGGGGTGGGGCGGGGAAGGTAAGAATTAGCAAGATAAAAGAGTGACAGAGACTTAAGAAGTTAAAATTTTTTTTTTACAAATTAAAAGTATATATAGAGAGATAGAGAAAACCAGAGAGAATAAATAGGGTGCTCTAACCTGGCTCCTGCCTAGATCTGGGGGGCAGGAGGGTGAAGTCTGAGAAGGTCTTCAGTAGTCCTAATTCCAATGGGGCATTATTATGCCACAATCCTTTCTCCTCCATTTCTCCATGCCATCAGGATTTGGGGCATGCACATACACATGTCTAGCTTGTTTTTCAAGCTGTCAGGGCTCAGATTCAAACCTTGACTGGCTATATAGGATCCAGCTCCCTGTGTACAGTGTTTAACCACTTCACTACAAGGCAAGCCCTCCATTTGATGTTATCATACCATGGTTGACATAGAAAGTGAAACCGCAGATATAGGATTCGGGACTATGTGCAGTTTCAGATATCCACTGAGGGTTTTGGAATGTATCCCCTGTAGATAAGGAAGGAATACTGTACTTGGTTTCTGGCTTCCTTCAATGCACAGCCTATATTCATACCTTAATTTCCTTCCTCTGGTATTGGGCCAATTCATGGCTTCCAGACCTTTTCTTAGAAGAAAAACATGTCTGAGACTTTCAAACTCTGGTGAAAAGGAATGAGCATAACAAAAAGGATAAAATGAATAATTTCAAGTCAGTTTTTACATTATCTGGCTTCCTTTTTACAAACAGGAATAGGTAGGAAATATGTAATACACATGGCCTCATACCATATGATAGAGCAGGGGTCCAGAGGCAGATTTATTTTACTTTTTTATAGAGATTTTTGCCTTAGGGTGTGTGCGCTCACTGGAGAGAGAGACAGAGACCGAGGGAAAGTTAGAAATCGCCCTCTGGAGGAAATAACCATACTGCAATCCCTTCTCTTCTATTCTCCTCCCAAGATCTCTGGCACACGTGCCCGACATGATTTTCAAGACACCAGATCTGAGACTTGAACTGTAGTAGCCCATGTAGGAGTCCAATAACATAATTGCTACAGTATCTGCTGGACCCCAGAGGCAGATTTCTTCATTCAAGCTCTAGTGTCAATGGTTAAGAGTTGCAATAACTTTATGTAAGTAACTTAACCTCTCTGTGCCTCAATTCATTATTTTTTTTTTTTTTAAGAGATTTCATGAGATTTCATGTGCTCACCGGAGAGGCAGAGAGCAGAAAGTGAGAAATCATCCCCCAAGAAGGATGGCCATGCCACAATTTCTTCTCCTCCATTCTCTTCTTGGGATCTTAGACATGCACATACATGCACCTGGCATGAGTTTTAAGCTGCTGGGTCTGGGACTTGAACCACAGTTGACTATGTGGGAGTCCAGCAATGTAAACATTATGCTATCTGCTGGTCCCAATTCATCAGTTTTAATAAAGATAATAGTAGGTATGAACCCCACAGAGTTGTTGTAAATATTGAAATGAGTTAATAAATACAAAACTCTTTGTATAGTGCTTATAATGTAAATATTCACTTAATATCACCAGTTATTATTGTAGCTATTATTCATGCTACTAGAAAAGTTTGGGAAGAAAACAATTCTTATGTCTAAATAGTGTCATCAGTTTTAATAAAGATAATAGTAGGTATGAACCCCACAGAGTTGTTGTAAATATTGAAATGAGTTAATAAATACAAAACTCTTTGTATAGTGCTTATAATGTAAATATTCACTTAATATCACCAGTTATTATTGTAGCTATTATTCATGCTACTAGAAAAGTTTGGGAAGAAAACAATTCTTATGTCTAAATAGTGGATTTCAGAGAATTAAAAAAAATTTTTTCTTATACTGTTCTGTGTTTTCCAAATGTCCTTCAATGGGCATGTATTACTTTTACTGATGAATATGACACAAGAAATCTCATTAAAAATTAAACCAATAAGACTGGCCCGTTAGCCTAGTGGTTAAGGAAGCTGGATCCCATGTGACTTACCATGGTTCAAATCCCAGCCCTGGCAGCTTAATAAACAATCTAGGCACGTGTGTGTGTGTGTGTGTGTGTGTGTGTGTGTGTGTGCTGTAAATCCCAACAGAACAGAGAATGGGAGGAGATAGGAGTGCAGTATGACCACACCCCATTGAGGAGTACTATCTCCTGCTCTCTGTCTATCTCCTTCTCTGTGTCTGTCTCCCTGTCTCTCTCTGATGAGCACAAGCAGCCTCTGGAAATAAGAAAAAAAGGGATCAGTAGATGGCATAATGCTTACATTGCTAGACTCCCACATAGGTAACCACAGTTCAAGTCCAGGACCTGGTGGCTTAAAACTCATGCTGTGCGTGTGTGCATGCATGCCCAAAATCTATGGAAGAGAATGGTGAAGGAGAGATTGTGGCATGACCATCCACCCTGGGGAGTGATTTCTCGCTTTCTGTCTCTCTATCTTTCTCTGGCAAGTACACATGCCCTATAGCAATAAATAAATAAATTAATTAAATAAAATAAGAAAAAAAAAGTGCATTCCCACAAAACCATGAAACTGAAGAATGGGCTTAAATTGGGGATATTTTAAACCAACAAAAATAATCTAATAGCTACTGGCTGTCAGCATGACTACAGTGTGGACCAGTCACTATACCTCTTAGATTCCACTTAAGTGGAATAAAGCCTGGGCCAGTATTTCAAAGTATTTCTGGGACAAAGTGATGAAATGATGGATGGAGAAATATTTTATAAAATGGAGAGCATGTAAGGATGGAGAAAATCATGATAATTAGCCTCAGAACCCTTTAATTTAGCCAGACCAAAGATGATAGAGTTGCTAACCGCTGAGATTTCTGAACAGGCAGGACTTGCATTGAGGGTTACCAGGCGGAGGCCAGTTGGGCATTTTGAGGCACAGTGTGCTACTATGCTGAGCAAGGCTGGGGCTTGAATAAAGATGGTACTGGGGAGTCTGGCCTGAGGGCACAGATAAAGGTTAGAGGAAGGAAACTAGCATTTGTTAGATACCAGAAACTGTCAGTTACTTTACATACTGCCTCAAGGAACTTAATCCTGACCCTCATGACAAATGTCAAAGAGACTTCCGATTGTTGGAGTTAAAGCCTTAGATGTTGTGTTCAAGTCACCAATCATCTTTCCATTCTATTCTTGGATCCTTCCTGCTGTTTTTCTTACATGGAAATCTCATTAAGCAACTATCCTGATATTTATCCCATTTTCTTTCTTTTTCATCTCTTTCTTTCTTCTTCTTCTTTTTTTTTTTTTAAGAGGTTTTTGTCTTAGGGTGCATGCACTCACCAGAGAGACAGAGAGACAGACACAGTGAGAAGGAAAATGAGAAATCACCACCGGGGTGGGGGGGCGGATAGCCATGCCACAATCCCTTCTCCTCCTTTCTCCTCCTGGGATCCTGTGCATGCACCCACACATTCCCTGTGTGACTTCCAAGCCACCAAGTCTGAGACTCGAACCACAGTTGACCATGTAGGAATTCAGTGATATAACCACTACACCATCTGCTGATCCCATATCCCATCTCCTTTCTAAGTTTAGCAGGTGGTAGACTTGGGGTTTTGAATGATTGATCCACTCACAGGGGAGACCTGGGAAAATAGAAGTAAGTTTCTTCCCCTGGGTAAGAATTTGGTGAGACACAGGTGGAGCATGAAGGACCAACTCAGAGGCTTGATAGAATTTCTTAGATGGCTTCAGTTCCAGTAAATTGCTGGAGTACTGAGTGAAGTTCCTGAGGCAAGTAAACACCTGGGATGTGAAGATAACTGTAGAAGAAAAGAATGAAGGGCAGGAATGGCTACAGCTTAGAGGCCAGGCTTAGTTCTACTGGGAAAGACTAAAGTAAGGGGAAGGAGTCTAAGGATGATGAAAAGCATTTTCGGTGGTCTTACATATTTAGTGAATAGGAACTATATAGGCAATAGGATTGAGTCCAGGCCTTCAGGGACCTCATAGATTGGGTTCCTGCAAGAGAGGAGCAAGGAGATCCAAAAGTCCAGCCCTCGTTGATTGGCCAGGATGTTGACATCTGAGCATCTGGATATTGTTTAGTTCTCCTGCTGGGAGTTCAAAATGTAGGAAAGGTGTGTAATCTAGTCTGACTACTTCTTACTTCCAGGCCAAAGCTTAGTCACATGATCATATGGAAAGCCCTCAAATAACTGGGTGTCATGTTAGTGTGGTTTATAGGGAGGAATAAGACAAATATAAAGAAATCCTCCTAATTCCGAGTTCAAATATAATTCCCAGCTTCATGCTCTGGAAGCCAGTTTAATGACTTTGTGAGGTTTGGAGACCTTTAAGAGGGAGGTCAGCGTCCAATTAGCTGTGAACATGGGAAGGACAGAGGAAGTGGAAAATTCTGTTTCCTCTCTCTTTTTCCAGTGCCCCCACCCTTCTCCTTGGTTTTATCAGCCATGTTGTGACTTTGTACCAGAGGCTGACCAGGTGCTAGCCCCAGGATCTTGGACTTTCCAGCCACCGTGAGCCTTTATCTTTACAAATCACCCAGTATTTGGGTGTTTCTGTTTCATAGCTCAGTGATGGACTATACAGGACTGCAAGCTAGTCCAATGAATGGGTCCATAACCTCACAACCTCCCAATAAGAGCCTAAGTTCAAGGGGCAAAATTAGGACAGTCAAAGGTCCATAGAAACTAAATGCTTCTGGGCCCCAGACCTGAGATCAGTCAGAGTTAAGTATTAGGGAAATTTGCTTTTGAATACTTCAACAAAGAGAATAGGATAAGAAGTATTT
This sequence comes from Tupaia belangeri chinensis, assembly GCF_000334495.1. Taxonomy (NCBI): domain Eukaryota; kingdom Metazoa; phylum Chordata; class Mammalia; order Scandentia; family Tupaiidae; genus Tupaia; species Tupaia belangeri. The sequence continues at coordinate 423,788 of NW_006201276.1, forward strand.
TCATAATTTAAATTTTCATAAAATATTCTGTTAAAAGCCCAGTCATGGTGGCACAGGCAGTAGGGGATTACTACACAATACTGGAGCCCTATGAAAAGGCCTGTGGTTCATATCTTGACTTGAATATGCCGAGTGGCCCTGCACGTGTGCCCATGACTCTTACTGGCTAGCTGTAAGGTTAGGGAGTGAATCACAGCCTGAAAAGATGTTGTCAGGGGTTTCTATCTATCTTTCTCTGTCTCTCTGGGGAGAGTAATAAATAAATTAACCTTTAAAAAATTCTGTTAGAGGACCAGTAGGTGATGTGGTGGTTAAGGCACTGGACTCCCACATGACCAATAGTCGTTCATGCCCCAGACCCAGCAACAATCACACCAGGTGCATGTACATGTGTGAAAATCCCAAGAGGAGAAGAGAGGAGAAGGGATTGTGGTATGACCATCCCCCTGTGGGGTGATTTCTCATTTTTCCCTCACTCTGTCTATCTCTGTATAATCTCCAGTAAGCACACAAGCCCTATGGCAAATACAAAAATAATCTGTTATATTGATGTGGTTTGAATGTGTTCCCCCAAGATTTATTTGTTAAAATTTGGAGAGCCATTGTAACAGTGCTGAGAGGGTGGAGACAATCTGATTATGGTGTTGAAAGGTGGGGGCCTTTGGGAAGTGATTAGGCACCTGAGGCTCCCATGATTGGATACTCATGGGTTTCTAAGTGTTGTTGAATGATTTCTGCAATGATATCCAGCTTCTTGATGTTTCAGATAAAGAATTGAATGAAATACACCCATAGTGAAAGGAAAAGGTAGTTTATTAAGTAAAAGCAAAAGTACACTCCCAAGAGGTAGGAGCAGGCCTGAGTGGAAGCAGAGTGGCTCAAAAAGCCCTGGAAGTTATATTCTACAAGGTTTATAATTTTTAAATCTTGGTTGTGTCAGTTGATCATTGGGTGGGCCCACTGATTGTTCTTATCTCATTGGCTCTATCAAATGTGACTGGACTCATTGATTTATCTCATTGGCTATGTCATACATGACTGTATCCACTCGTTTATTTCACTGGCTCTATCAAATGTGGCTTAATCAGCTAGATATCCTCTACTGATCTCCTACCTACATTACCTTGGGCAGAGAATCTCCTGCCCTGATCAGATTTTTCTATCTATCCACATAGACAGATGCTCCCTTATTCACTTACATTTACTAGCCTTCTCCTTCCTCATAAGGAGACTGAACCTATACAGAGACATGCTATGCTCTGTGTGTGCTCCTGCTCTCTGCCATGTTGTTTGTCATACATTGAGAAGACCCTCACCTTATGCCAGTACCGTGCTCTTAGACTTCTTGGCCTCCAAGACCACAAGCCAAATAAAAACTCTGTTTTAAATTACCAAGACTTAGATATTTCTGTTATTAACAACAGAAGTAGAAATAAATAAA
>NW_006201276.1:425328-434318 GCF_000334495.1 Tupaia belangeri chinensis
CTGGTGAAATGACATAACATAATGAAAAGCAGAAGTGATTCTTCACTGGTGAAATGAGAGATGCTCAGATAATGATATTCAAGGCAGGAGAATTGGATAGAGATATTATACAGGCACTTATACTCTCATATGTATAGGCGCCAAGAATCCAGCTAGTCCAGTAGCACAGTCTTCCTGTGGAATGATTCCTCTAGGCTTAGGATTCCTAAGCAGTCCCTGTTCAGAGACTTTTCTGCCTGAATCCTACCATTAAAATATGTCATAAAGTGATATCAGGGCATCTCAAGGTGAAAGACCCCCGACTCAAATAGCCAGTGACCCTTCAGTCCAAGGAGAGTCACGGCAACCCCAATCAACCACAAGAGTCAGTTCTTGCTGTACAACACAAGAGGGCTTTATTGCTAGTGCTCTAGGACTCCACTCCTAGTCACAACAGACTCAGAGGGAAGTGGAGCCCCGAACAAAAGAAACACATAGATTATATAGGCACAAGTTGGAAGGGTGAGGGGAGTGAGGAATGAGGAAATAAGATAAGGGTCTTTTAAGTATGGTTATCTTTTTTTGCTGGCTCTGGCAAGGAGGGTTATTTACGCAAGTGGGCTACAAAGGTATTTTGCAGATGTTGCAACTGGGTCAGGTTAGATACTCAGGGTGGTCAGGTACTGATTTCCTGCGGGGGGGTATACATTTTTGCAGGGATCTGGCTTTCTGCATGGAGCTGAGCTGGTATGCAGGAGGCTGAGCAAGCCTCAGTGGCTTGCATAGCTCAGGGCTGTTTTTCAAGGCGGTGGCACAAGCTTTTGTACAGAAGCAAGAAAAGCAAGTAGTTAAGTTTAATTTTTACAGAGTATTGTTTGAGCTGATTTTTATTCCTTCAGCTGATCCCCTACTTTTCTTATCTTAATCCTATATCAAAAGTAACTTATTGGGATCAACAGATGGCATAATAGTTATGTTGGACTCCCACGTAGTAGACCGCTGTTTGGGTCCAAGACCTGGAGGGTTAAACTCATGCCGGGTGTGTATGTGCACATGCCCAAAATCCCAAGAGGAGAATGGAGGAGAAGGGATTGCAGCATGGCCATCCGCCCAGGGAGTGATTTCTCAGTTCTGCCTCTCTGTCTCTCTGGCGACCACATGCGCCCTATGACAAAAAAAAAAAGTAACTAACTTCTTAAGTCATTAAAAGCTCAGGACCTTGGGACCAGCAGGTGGTGTGGTGATTAAGGAGTTGGACACTCCAACAAGGCTGACCATGGTTTGAGTCCCCAGACCTGGTGGCTTGCTTTCTCACTTACCTTCTCTCTCTGGTCTGTTAGCAAGCCTGGATAGTTCCACCTTCAAAATATTTATCCAGAATTTAAACAATTTTAACCATACCCATGGCTAATGCTCTGGTGCAAGCTATGAGGAATCACCTTAAACTGGATGATTCCAAGAGCCTTCAGCTAGACACCCTATTCTGGCCTTGATTCTCTTAAGTATTTTTTCTCCATAGAAAAGTCAGAAAACTCCTTTACAAAAAAAATGTGCCTATTTTGGGACTCTGGGATCAGCTTTCATGTCTTTGTTAACCATACCCATGGCTAATGCTCTGGTGCAAGCTATGAGGAATCACCTTAAACTGGATGATTCCAAGAGCCTTCAGCTAGACACCCTATTCTGGCCTTGATTCTCTTAAGTATTTTTTCTCCATAGAAAAGTCAGAAAACTCCTTTACAAAAAAAATGTGCCTATTTTGGGACTCTGGGATCAGCTTTCATGTCTTTGAAGACACCCCCAGCCAGTGTCCCCCCAGCACTAGCCAGGACAGAAAGCTGCTACCCATCTTCATTTTTGCCTATTTTGGTCTTCAAGGTTCAATTTCATGGCTGAGAAGTCTCCCCCAGCCAGTGTCCCCCTCTCAGACCCAGTGCTAGCTAGGTAGGAGGTCTGCTTTACTCCCTCTTGCTCTCCTCTGTCCCTTATAACTTTTTTTTCCTGTTTCTGAAAAAGTAGCTATCTTCCCTCCTTGGGTTTTTCTTTTGTTAATCTCTTTCTTTTTTCTCACCTTGGACAGAAAGCTGCTAGCCATCTTCACCTTGACCTGTTTGGGGCCTCTGGGTTCAACTTTATGGCTGTGGAGGCCACCCCCGACACCGTTCCCCTCCTAGACCCAGCGCTAGCCAGGTAGGAAGGCTGCTTTACTCCCCCCTCCTCTCCTCTGCCCCTTTGAACCTTTTTTTCTCTTTTTGAAAAAACAGCTTCTGCCCTCCTTGGGCTTTTCTCTTGTTTATCTCTGTATTGTTTCTTACCCAGGACAGAAAGCTGCTAGGCATCTCCATTACCTGTTTTGGGCCTCTGGGTTCAACTTCACTGCTGTGAAGTCTTCCCTAGCCAGTTTCCCCCTCCCAGACCCAGAGCTAGCCAGGACAAAAAACTGCTAGCCAGCTCCACCTCTGCCTCTTTTGGCCCCTGGGTTCAAATTCTTGGCTGTGAAGTGTCCCCCAGACAGTGTTTCCCACCCAGACACAGGAATAACCAGGACAGAAAGCTGATAGCCATCTCTACCTTTGAAAGGATAAAAATGCACTCAAACTACATTCTGTGATAATTAACTGCTTGCTGTTTTTGCTTCTGTACAAAAAGCTTGCACTACTGCTTTAGAAAACAGCCCTGAGCTATGCAGACTGCTGGGGCTTGCCTCACTCCCTCGTATCAGCTCAGCTATGTGCAGAAAGTCAGGTCTCTGTAAATTGTGTTACCCCCAGCCCTGAAAAGCCAGACATCTGCTAAACACCCCTGAAGGCCGCTTGTATAGATAAGAAGCCGGCACCAGACCACCGGACCAGTATCCCACTCCCTCATTCCTCACTCCCCCCTTCACCCCTCAAACCTGTGCCTATATAATCTGCATGTTTCTTTTGTTCGGGGCTCCACTTCCCTCTGAGTCGGTTGCGACCAGGAGTGGAGTCCTAGCGCGCTAGCAATAAAGCCCTCTTGTGTTTTACAGCAAGAACTGACTCTTGTGGTTGATTGGGGTTGCTATGACTCTCCTTGGACTGAAGGGTCACTGGCTATTTGAGTCGGGGGTCTTTCACCTTTGCCTGTTTTGGGCCTCTGAGTTCAACTTCATGGCTGTGAAGTCTCCCCCAGTCAGTGTCCCCCTCCCAGACTCAGCCCTAGACAGGAAGGAAGACAAGTTTTGCTCCATTGTGCTCTCTTTTGTCCCTTCTAACTTTTTTTTTTTTTAATCTTTTTGAAAAAACTGCTCCCTGCCCTACTTGGGCTTTTATCTTGTTAATCTCTGTCTTTTTTTCTCACCTAGGACAGAAAGCTGCTAGCCATCTGCACCTTGGCCTGTTTTGGGCCTCTGGCTGTGAACTCTCCCCCAGCCAGTATCCTCCTCCCAGGTCCAACCCTAGCCAGGACAGAAAACTGCTACCCATCTACACATCTGCTGTTTTGGGCCTCTGGCATCAACCTCACAACAGAGAAGTCTCCCCTGGCATGTGTTCCCCTCCCAGACCCAGCGCTAGCCAGGTAGGAAGGCTGCTACACTCCCTCTTGCTCTCCTCTGTCCCTTCTAACTTATTTTTCTCTTTTTGAAAAAAACTGCTCTCTAGGGATCAGCAGTTAGTGTAATGGCTATGTCACTGAACTCCCATGTAGTCGTCTGCGGTTCGAGACCCAGACCTCATGGCTTAAACTCACGCTGGGCACGTGTGTGTGCATGCCCAAGATCCTGAGAGGAGGATGGAGGAGGGATTATAGCATGGCCATCCCTCCTGGAGGGTGATTTCTTGCTTTCTGTCTCTCTGTTTCTCTCTGTCTTTCTAGCGAGCACATGCAAAAACCTCTCCAAAAAATAAAAAATAGAAAAAAAACAGCTTTCTGTACTCCTTGGGCTTTTTTCTTGATAGTCTCTGTCTTTTTTTCTCACCTCAGACAGAAAGCTGCTTGCCATCTCCACTTTTGCCTGTTTTTTTGTTTTGTTTTGTTTTGTTTTTTGAGATGATTTTGCTATAGGGCACATGCACTCGCCAGAAAGACAGAGAGACAGAAAGCGAGAAATCACCCCCCAGGAGGGTTGGCCACGCCGCAATCCCGTTCCCTCCATTCTCATCTCCGGATGTGGGCACGCACACACATGCACCCAGCATGAGCTTCAAGCCACCAGGTCCAACACTGGAACCACAGTTGACCACATGGGAGTCCAGTGCCTTAACCATTATGCTACCCGCTGCCCCCTTTTGCCTGTTTTGTGTCTCTGGGTTCAACTTCACTACTGTGATGTCTCCTGCAGCCACTGTCCCCCTGCCAGGACATAAAGCAGCTAGCCATCTCTACCTCTGCCTGTTTTGAGACTCTGGGTTCAACTTCACGGCTGTGAAGTCTCCCTAGTCAGACGTGTTCACCTCCCAAACCCATTGCTAGCCAGGACCAAAAGCTGCTAATCATCTCTACCTTGGCCTGTTTTGGACCTCAGGGTTCAACTTCATGGCTCTGAAGTTTTCTCCAGCCAGTCTCCCCCTCCCAGACCCAGTGCTAGCTAGATAGGAAGGTTGCTTTGCTTTTACTTATTCTCCTCTGTTCCTTCTATCCTTTTCTTTTCTCTTTTTGAAAGAACTGTTCTCTGCCCTCCATGGGCTTTTATCTTGTTAATCTCTGCCTTTTTTCTCACCTAGTACAAAAAGCTGCTAGCCATCTCCACCTTTGTCTACTTTGGACCTCTGTGTTCAACTTCACAGCTGTGAAGTCTCCACCAGACAGTGTACACCCCCTCCCAGACCCAGCACTAGCCAGGACAGAAAGCTGCTTGTCATCTCCACCTCTGCCTGTTTTGGGCCTCTGAGTTCAACTTCACTGCAGTGAACCCTCCCCCAGCAAGTGTCCTCCTCCCAGACCTAGCACTATCCAGGACAGAAAGCTGCTGGCCATCTCCACCTTTGCCTATTGAGATAAACTTCACAAATGTGAGGACTTCCCCAGCCAATGTCCTTCTTTCAGATCCAGCACTAGCCAGGACAGAAAACTGCTAACCATCTCCATCTCTGCCTGTTTTGGACCGCTGGGTTCAATTTCACTGCTGTTAAGTCTCCCCCAGCCAGTGTCCACCTACCAGACCCAGTGCTAACCAGGACAGAAAGATGCTAGTCATCTCCACCTTTCTCGGTTTGGGCCTCTGGGTTAATCTGCACGGCTGTGAAGTCTTCTCCATACAGTGTTCCCCTCCCATACCCAAGGCTAGCCAGGATGGTAAGCTCCTAACCATCTCCATCTCTGCTATTTTGGGCCTCTGGGTTTAAGTTCATGGCTATGAAGTCTTCCCCAGCCAGTGTACCCCTGGCAGACCCAGTACTAGCCAGGTAGGAAGGCTGCTTTGCTCCCTCTTGCTCTTTTCTGTCCCTTCTAACTTATTTTTTCTCTTTTTAAAAAACAGCTCTATGACCTACTTGGGCTTTTCTCTTATTAATCTCTGTCTTTTTTCTCACCTAGGACAGAAAGCTGGTAGCCATCTATACCTTTTCCTTTCTGGGCCTCTGTGTTCAAATTCATGGCTGTGAAGTCTTCCCTAGCCAGTGTTCCCCTCCCAAGACCCAGCGCTTGTCAGGACAGAAAGCTGCTAGCCACCTCCACCTCTGCCTATTTTGAGATGCAGGGTTCAATTTCACGGCTGTGTAGTCTCCCCCATCCAGTGTCCACCTCTCAGACCCAGCATTAGCCAGATCAGAAAGATGCTACCCATTTCCACCTCTGCCTTTTGGGCCTCTGGGTTCAACTTTACGGTGTGATGTTTCCCCCAGCCAGTGTCCCTCTCCCAGACCCATCGCTAGCCAGGTAGGAAGGCTGATTTGCTTCTTCTTGCTCTCCTCAGTCTCCTCTAACTTCTTTTCATCTTTTTAAAAATCAGTTCTCTGCCCTTTTTGGGCTTTTGTTATGTTAATTTCTTTCTCTTTCCTCACCAAGGACAGAAAGCTGCTAGCCATCTCCACCTTTACCTGTTTGGGGCCTTTGGTTCAACTTCAATGCTATGAAGTCTTCGCTAGCCAGTGTCCCTCTCCCAGACCTAGCGCTACCCTTGAAAGAAAGCTGCTAGCCATCTGATCCTCTGCCTATTTTGGGCCTCTGGGTACAACTTCCTAGCTGTGAAGTCTTCCCTAGCCAGTGTCTGCCCTCCAAGACCCAGCCCTAGCCAGGACAGAAAGTTGGTAGCCATCTCCACCTCTGTCTGTTTTGGGCCTCTGGGTTCAACTTCATGGCTCCGAGTCTCCCCCAGCCTGTGTCCCCCTCAAGACCCAATGCTAGCCAGGACAGAAACCTGCTAGCCATCTCCATCTCTTACTGTATTAGGCTTTTAGGTTCAACTTCACTGCAGTGAAGTTTCCCCCAGCCATGGTCCCCCTCCCAGACCCAGCTTCAGCCAGGTAGGAAGGCCGTTTTGCTCCCTCTTGCTCTCCTCTGTCCCTTCTAATTTTTTTTTTCTCTTTTTGAAAAAAAAAAGTTCTCTACCCACTTTGGGCTTTTCTCTTGTTAATCTCTGTCTTTTTTCTCACCTTGGACAGAAAGCTGCTAGCCATTTCCACCTTTGCCTGGTTTGGGCTTCTGGGTTCAACTTCATGGCTATGAAGTTTACCGCAGCCAGTATCCCCCTCAAGAGCAAGCACTAGCCAGGACAGAAACCTGCTGGCCATCTCCACCAGTGCCTTTTCTGGGTCTCTGGGTTCAACTTCAGAGCTATTAAGTCTCCTTCAGCCAGTGTCCGCCTCCCAGACCCAGTGATAGCCAGGACAGAAAGCTGCTAGCCATCTCTACCTCTGTCTGTTTTGGTCCTCTGGGTTCAATTTCACAGCTGTGAAGTCTCTCCGAGTCATGGTTCCCCTCCCAGACCCAGCTCCAGTCAGGTAGGAAGGCAGCTTTGCTCTCCTCTGTCCCTTCTAACGTTTCTTTCTCTTTTTAAAAAACTGCTCTCTACCCTCCTGGGGCTTTTCTTGTTAAACTCTGTCTTTTTTCACACCTAAAACAGAAAACTGCTAGCCATCTCCACCTTTGGCTGGTTTCCGCCTTTGGGTTCATGGCTATAAAGTCTTCCCCAGCCATTGTCCCCCTCCCAGACCTAGCACTACCCCTGAAAGAAAGCTGCTAGCCATTTGATCCTCTGCCTATTTGGGGCTTCCACGTACAACTTCATGGCTGTGAGTCTTCCCCAGCCAGTGTTTCCCCCAAGACCCAATGCTAGCCAGGACAGAAACCTACTAGCCATCTCCACCTCTTCCTGTTTTGGGCTTTTAGGTTCAACTTCACTGCAGTGAAGTCTCTCCCAACCATGGCCCCCCTCCCAGACTCGGCTCCAGCCAGGTAGGAAGACTGCTTTGCTCCCTCTTGCTCTCCTCTGTCCCTTCTAACTTTATCTTTTTGATAAAACAGCTCTCTGCTCTCTTGGGGTTTTCTCTTGTTAATCACTGTCGTTTTTCTCACCTAGGACAGAAAACTGCTAACCGTCTTCACTTTTCCCTGTTTGGGCTTCTGGTTGAACTTCATGGCTGTGAATTCTCTCCCAACCAGTGTTTCCCTCCCAAACCCAGTACTAGCCAGGATTGAAGGCTGCTTGCTATCTCCACCTCTGCCTGTTTTTGGCCTCTGGGTTCAATTTCATGACTGAAGTCTTTCCACACCAGTGTCCCCCTTCTAGACTGAGTGCTAGCTAGGACAGAAAGCTGCTAGCCATCTCCACCTCTGCCTATTTTGAGTTTTGAGTTCAACTTCACAGCTGCGAAGTCTCCCCCAGGCAGTGTCCCCCCTTCCAGACCCAGCCCCAGCCAGGTAGGAATGCTGCTTGGCCCCCTCTTGCTATCCTCTGTCCCTTCAAATTTTTTTCTCTTTTGGAAAAAAACAGCTCTCTGCCCTACTTGTGCTTGTCTCTTGTTAATCTCTGTCTTTTTTCTCACCTAGGACAGAAAGCTGCTCACCATCTCCACCTTTGCCTGTTTGGGGCCTTTATGTGGTGCCCTTGCACACCACGCAGTTTTCCATTTTATTCCCAATTTCATTTTTTATGAAATGATTTTTTCTTTTTTTCCTTTTTTTCGGTACTTTCCTTTTCTTTTCTTTGCCTTCTCTTCCTATTTCTATTTCTTACTTCCTTTTTCTTTTTCTTCCTTTCCTGTTTTACTTCTCAGGCTTTACCTTCTGTTTAGAGACAATTAGGTTCATAGTAGCAAACCATTTGAACATTGTGAGTTTTAGAGCATTCTTTTTTAATTTCTTTTTTTTATACATTAAATTACCTTTTATAGCCTATAAAGTGAATATTTCACTATGTGAACATTTCTCCCTAGTCCAGTTGGTTAAACTATAAATTATCTTCAATAGATAATACCACATATCTTTCTCCCATTAATGCTTTGACTCCCTATTATTCTTCTAAATGTCCTTACACACGCTATAGCTGGTATTTACACCCATTTATTGTGTTTGTATATTCTTTAGTCAATAAGTTTCAGTCATAGAGTGCGGACGCTCTGTATATATTAAGTGGGGACATGCAATGTCTCTCCTTCATATCCTGGCTTGCCTCACTCAGCAGTAAATCTTCCATATTCTTCCACTTTCTGTCAAAAGCCAGGTTTTTTTTTAAATTTAATTAATTAATTTATTTTTTTATGGCTAAGTAGTATTTTATACAGTATATGTGCCACAGTTTTTCTATCCATTCATCTGTTTGGGGGCATGTGGATGGGCTCCATCTCATACCAATTGTGAATAGTGCCATAATAAACATTGATGTGCAAGCACTTTTCTGATGAAGAAGTCTTCTGTCCTTTAGGTAGATACCAAGGAGTGGGATTGCTGGATCATGTGGTAGTTCTATTTGTAGATTTTTGAGGAATCTCCAACTTGTTCTCCACAGTTGCTGGACTAATTTACATTCCCACCAGTAGTGTAAGAGTTCCCCTTTCAGTATACCCCCGCCAACACTTACAATATTTTGTTGTTGTTTTTTTTTTATT
>NW_006201276.1:436715-437145 GCF_000334495.1 Tupaia belangeri chinensis
AGGAGAGGCACCCAATATATGTTCTCTAGGCCTTTTAGAAAACATGGAGTTGTTCCTTTGGCGACATATGTGTGAATCTACAAGAAAGGTGATATTGTAGACATTAAGGGAATGGGTACTGTTCAAAAAGGAATGCCCCACAAATGTTACCATGGCAAAACTGGAAGAGTCTACAGTGTTACCCAGCATGCTGTTGGCATTGATGTAAACAAACACGTTAAGGGCAAGATTCTTGCCAAGAGAATCAATGTGTGTATTGAGCATATTAAACATTCTAAGAGCAGAGATAGCTTCCTAAAACGTGTGAAGGAAAATGACCAGAAAAAGAAAGAAGCCAAAGAGAAAGGTACCTGGGTTCAACTAAAGCACCAGCCTGCTCCACCCAGAGAAGCACACTTTGTGAGAACCAATGGAAAGGAGCCTGAGCTAC
>NW_006201276.1:437627-438500 GCF_000334495.1 Tupaia belangeri chinensis
ATAATTACATTGAATGTCAATGGATTAAATTCTCCAGTTAAGAGACACAGACTGGCTGAATGGATTACAAATCAGAAACCCTCCATCTGCAACCTACAAGAAACACATCTCATGGATGAAGATATACTTAGCCTAAAAGTGAAGGGCTGGAAAAAAGTATTCCATAAAAATGGAAACCAAAAATAGTAGGAGTGCCTATACTGATTTTGGACAAAATAAGCTTTAAGAAAGAAACCGTAAGAAAAGACAAAGAAAGACATTATATAGTAGTAAAAGGGCTAATTCGCCAAGAAGATATAATAATTATAAATATGCACTAACCCTAGGAGAACTGAAATATGTAAAGAAAAGACTGCTGGGTCAACAAGACAAAAAATAAGCAAAGAGATTCAGTACCTAAATGATACCATAAATCAGATCGACTTGATAGACATCTATAGAACTTTTCACCAAAAAAATCACAAAATATATATTTTTCTCACCCCACCTGGTACTTTCTCAAAGATTGATCACATGATATGGCACAAAACCAGCCTTTACAGATTCAAAGGCATAGAAACTATATCCAACATCTTCTCCAACTACGATGGAATTAAACTTGATATTATTCTCAGGAAAAGTTGTTGAAAATATACAATAGGGAACCAGCAGTTAGCGTAATGGCTATGTCACTGGACTCCCATGTAGTCGACCGCGGTTCGCATCCCGGACCCAGTGGCTTAGAACTCACGCTGGGCGCATGTGCGCGCCTGCCCGAGATCCCGAGAGGAGAATGGAGGAGAAGGGATTGTGGTGTGACCATTCCCCCTGGGGGGTGATTTCTCGTTTTCTGTCTCTATGTCTCTCTCTGTCTGTCTGGCGAGCGCACATGCC
>NW_006201276.1:438860-440704 GCF_000334495.1 Tupaia belangeri chinensis
GATACAGTGTTTTGTATTCTGTACAAAATCAGGTGTGATATGGTTCCTTGTGGCTTAATTCTGGCATAGCGTTCAGTGTGTACTTTACAACACGACTCTCTATGGTGGGTCTCTATGAACATTTCTCAACAGACCTTTCAGTTGTGGGTGCTTTTTGGGTGATCCTATTGTCACTGTTTTATCCTCAGGGATACAGAATTTTGTACTGTGTACAAAATCAGGTGTGATATGGTTCCTTGACGCTTAATTCTGGCTTAGTGTACAGTGTGTGCGAAACAGCTTGACTCTCAATGGTGGGTCTCTGTCGGCGTCCGCCCCCAGGCTTAGCGCTATTATGGAAGAAGCAGAAAAGATGAGACAAAAAGATAGAGTGGAAACGGACACAGGCAGCCTGAGCCTAGGTAGCCCAAGCAACTTGTGCCGCCCAGACAAACTGGACGTCTTTATTTATAGTACAAGAAGACATTACACATGTGTGTTTCATGATACTTCATGGATTGGTTGCTAGGTTACAGACAATAAGAAGCCATTAACAAATCTATAAGAGATTAGTCACACCCAAGGCAAGGTGTATCCCTTGGCAGTAATCCCATCTAGAGTAAATCTCATCTTCCTTTCTAATGCAGAGAACTAGCTGTTAGGTGTGGGGAAGGAGCTAAAGAACTTCTCCATAAGGAGTGAGCCACCACACCCAGAGTAGGCTAAAGAACCTTTCAGATGCAGAGCAGGGATTGGATTTTACTATTTGGGGTCAAGATGTTTCTTGAAGTCCATCAGATGTGTCTGTTGGAACGCCCCTAGTAATTTCCACCCTTGCTCTGTCTGCAGCCAAGGTCAGGGAAAGACAAGTTACAAGGTTCTGCCAAACCCAAAAGAGCAGGTGGTGTTTGCTCAGAGCATGTTCCCACACTTCAGATTCTCTATCTTAAATGTGTCCCCACATAATAAAGATTCAAGCATAAATAAATAAACTAGAAAATAAGCGAACTATACAGAAAATAAATTAAAGCAAAAGCTAGTTCTTTGAAAAAAAATAAACAAGATTGACATACCATTAGCCAGACTAATTAAGAAGAAGAAAGAAACCAGATAAGTCAAATTCACGACGAACCAGGGAACATTACAACAAATATAACAGAAATACAAAATACCATTAGAGGATACTGTGAGCAACTCTAAGCCAACAAAGAAGAAAACCTGGATGAGATGGACAAATTCTTGGACACATATAATCTACCAAGATTGACTCAGTAAGACATAGAAAGCCTGAAAAGACCTATAATAAGCAATGAGATTGAATCAGTAATAAATAACTTCCCAACAAAGAAAAGTCCAGGACCCAATGGCTTCACTGCTGTGTTTTACAAAACTTTTAACGAAGAGGCAACCCCCATTCTACTGACAATGTTTCTAGAGATCCAAAAGGAAGGAACCCTTCCAAATTCACTCTAGAAAGCCTCCATAACCCTCATTCCCAAAATGGATAAGGATACAACAAAAAAGGAGAACTACAGATCTATATCTCTGATGAATATAGATGCAAAAATTCTCAACAAGATACTTGCTAAATGTATTCAGCAGCATATAAAAAAGGTTATTCATCATGACCAGGTAGGCTTTATTCCAAGGATGCAAGGGTGGTTCAACATACACAAAACCATAAATGTAATACACCATACTAAGAGAAAGAAAGGTAAAAACCATATGATCATTTCAATCGATGCAGAAAAAGCATTCGACAAAATACACCATGCCTTTATGATCAAGACTCTCAGTAATATTGGCATAGAAGGACCATTTCTCAGCATGATAAAAGCCATTTATGAAAAACCTACAGCTAACAT
>NW_006201276.1:440843-455082 GCF_000334495.1 Tupaia belangeri chinensis
AGAAGGAAATTAAAGGCATCCCAATAGGAAAAGAAGAGCTGAAACTATCTCTGTTTGCAGATGATATAATTGTATACATAGAAGACTCAATAGTATCCATGAAAAAACTTCTCAAAGTAATAGGTGCATAAAGTGGCAGGATACAAAATTAACTTACAAAAATCTATAGCATTTCTATATACAAACAACAAGCAGATGAAGACAAAACTTAAGAAACTAATTCCATTTACCATAGCCACAAGAAGCATAAGATACTTAGGAATAAAAGTGACCAAGGAACTCAAATACTTCTACAAGGAAATCTATGAAAATCTTTAAAAATAAATAAAAAAGGACACTAAAACATGAAAGGACATCCCATGTTCCTGGATTAACAGAATCAATATAATCAAAATGGCAACCCTACCCACATTAACCTACATGTTTAATACAATCCCTATAAAATTACAAGAGACATTCTTCACAGATCTAGACAAGACAATCAATCACAGAATTTGCCTGGAACCATAAAAGACCCCGTTTTGCTAAAGCCATCCTGTGCAAGAAGACTGGAGTAGGTGGCATCTCACTTCCTGACCCCAAAATATACTACAAAGCTGTGATAAAACAGCATGGTATTGGCACAAAAACAGACATGAGAACCCATGGAAAAGAATAGAGACTTCACAAAACAAAACAGAACAAAACAAAACAACCCCCCAAAAAACATATAGCCAACTGATCTTTGACAAAGGGTACCAGTCAATACAGTGAAAAAAGGGAAACCTCTTTAGCAAATGGTGCTGGAAAAACTGGGTATCCACCTGCAGAAAGATGAATCTGAACCTCTGTCACCATTAACAAAAATCAACTCAAAGTGGGTCAAAGATCTAAACCTAAGACTGCAAACTATAAAACTACAGATGGAAAGCACTGGGGAAACTCTGGGAGACATCGGGGTAGGCAAAGACTTCTTAAGCAAGACCCCCAAAGCACAGGCAATAATCCTCAAAATAGACAGGTGGGATTACATCAGATTAAGGAGTTTCTGCACAGCAAAGGACACTGTAATTGGGGTGAATTGACAACCTTGGAATGGGAGAGAATTTTTGTTAACTGTGCCTCAGATGAGGGACTAATAACCAGAATACACAGGGACCTCAAGCAGCTTACCTGGAAGAAAATGATTAACCCAATTAAAAGATGGGTAAATGAACTGAATAAATAACTCTCTAGGGAAGACATATGAACAGCCAAAAAGCATCTGAAAAAATGCTCAGCATCCTTCATTTTAAGGGAGATGCAGATCAAAACCACAATGAGATACCACCTAACCCCAGTCAAAATGACAGAGATTTAAAAAAACACAAATAACGATAAGTGCTGGAGAGGACCTGGTGAAAGGGGGACATTCCTACACTGTTGGTGGGAATGTAAATTGGTGTAGCCACTGTGGAGAACGATATGGAGGTTCCTCAAAGACCTTCAAATAGAACTACCATATGATCCAGCAATTCTACTCCTGGGTATCTACCCAAGGGAAAGGAGAGCACTCAGTCAGAAAAGCACTTGCACAACTATTTTCATTGCAACATTATTCATTATTGCTAAGACATGGAACCAACCCAAATGTCCACAAACAGATGAATAGATTGAAAAATTATGGCATATATACTCCATGGAATACTATTCAGCCATAAAAAACAACAAGGCCCTGGAATTTGATAGAAAGTGGATGAATAGGGAAGATGTGTTGCTGAGTGAAGCAAGTCAGGCTATGAAAGAGAGACATTGTATGTCTCCACTTAACATATACTGACTGTCCACACCCTATGGTAGAGACTGAAAGTCTGGAGAACATAAAAGCATTAAAAATTGTAGTGGACACTAGAGACAAAGTGGAAAGAGAGTGTGGGAGGGGAAAAGCAGAGGAAAGGAAATTTGGGGGGGATAAAGGAGAGGTAAGACACTTTGGGGGCACAATAAGATTTTTTATCTGTTGACGAGGATGTGTATAGTATTCTCACCTGGGCTGGACTGAGGTGTATATCATGCTGGATAATGTCTCTTCACAATCTAAATGATATATAACAACTTAATGTATGAATAATGTTTTTTAAATTAAAAAAAAAGCCATAGGGTATGGGCGCTCACCAGAGAGAGACAGAAAGAGAGAGAGATAAGGAAAATGAAAAATCAACCCCCTGGGGGGGTATGGCCACATTACAATCCCTTCTCTTCCATTCTCCTCTTAGGATTTTGGGCACACACACACATGTGCCTGGCATGATTTTCAAGCTGCCAGGTCTGGGACTTGAACCTCGGTTGGCCGTGTAGAAGTTCAGTGCCTTAACTACCATCCACGTGCTGGCCCCCAGAATGCTCCTTTTAGAACACATATCATATAAGTCAGATCACAGCATTCCTCTGCTCCAAACCCTCCGGTGTCTTGCTGTCTCACTTATTAGAAAAGCCAAGGTGTGAACTTCAGCTCTTGAGATCTGGGGCTCCCTCTTACCAGCTGATCCCCCTTGATAGCATCACCATCTTGGTCTGTTATTGTGTTATAACAGAAAATGCCTGAAACTGGGTGATTTATAAAAATAGAGGTTTATTCACTTCATTTTTTGGAAATCCAAGGTGCAGGGGTTATATTGGATGTCTTACAGAATCCTGATCACATCATGAGGGTGACAGCAGAGCAGAACAGAGCAGCTGTCCATGAATCTTTGTTCTAGTCTCATTTCCTCTTTGTATAAATCTCCTTTGTATAAATCTCTCAGTCATGGAGAACCCCCTAATGACCTTAATCATAATCTCTTCCCAAAGACCCCACCTTGTGACACTATAAATGGGTCAAGTTTTCATCCTCTTAATCCCATTACAATGGTTCAACACATGAAATTTTTGGAGAGATATTCAAACTTGAACAATTTATCCACTACTGCTCCTTTCCTTCATTTTCTCTAGCCACACTAACGTCCTCACTTCACTGTCCTCAAGCATTCCAGATACAAGACACTATCTCTTCTCAAACCCTATGTATTTGCTGTTCTCTGTCTGAAATTTTTGCTCCCAGATGTATGACTAAATAGTTCCCTCACTTTCTTTATACCTTTAGCCAAAAGTTTTTTTCTCAGTGAGGATTTTAAAAACCACAACATCTAAAAATTTAACCCCCATTCCAATACTTTTTATTCCCTTGCCCTGGTTTATTTCTATCCTTAGAAATTGCAATAATAAAACATTATATATTTTTATTTGTTTTTAAGGTTTTAGCCATATGGCATGTATGCTTGCTAGAGAGACAAAGAGAGGGAAAGTGAGAAATCATCCTTCCCCCTCCATGGTGAGATGGCCATGATGCAATCCTTTCTCCTCCATTCTCCTCCTGGGATTTTGGGCATGCATGCACATGAGCCTGGCATGAGTTTCAAACTGCCGGATCTGGGACTTGAACCTCAGTCAATAATGTGGGAGTTTAGTGCCTTAACCAACATGCCACCTGCTGACCCCAATCTGATATTATGTTTATTTTACTTATTTATTTGGTTTATTGTTTGTCTCCTCCAGGCTGATGTAAGCTCCACAATTGCAGGAATTTGCTGTTTTGGTCTGCTTTGTTTCTCACTGATCTCTTTAGTGACTAAAACAGTGCCTGGCATTTAGTGGACATTTGGTAAATATTTGTTGAGTAAATGAATGAATGATTGATTGTTTTTGTAAGACTGCTGTGGTAGAGGAATGATAGTAGCAGGTCTTTTGTTATACTTTCCATTAAAAGAGAAAGTCTAATCCCCATCCCCCCCCCTTTTTGTTTTCTAAAGAATTAGTTTTGATTTAACTTTATTTATTTATTTATTTTAATTTGACCAGAGAGGGACAGAGCAAGGGCAGGGGGAGGGAGTGAAAAAGCAAGCCACCAGGTCTGGGACTCAAACCACAGTCAGCCATGTAGGAGTCCAGTGGCCTTAAACAACATGCCACCTGCCGGCCCCCCTTTCCCTTTTAATATGGGCTAGATTTGGTATTTGACTAACAGAATGCAGCACAGGTGATGTTCTGGAATTTCTGAGATTATGTCATGAGAAGACTTGCAGGTTTTCCCAGGTCTCTTTCAACACTTACTCTGGAAAGCTTAACTTACCATGTAAGAATTTCAACTACCCTGAGATTGCCATACTGCAGGCAGCTTCACCAGCAGTGTCAACTGAGCCAGTCTTCTAGTTACCCTTATAAGGTACCAGACATGTGAATGAAGCCATCTTGGATGCTCCAGACCAGCCCTTCCACCGACTGAAAGTGACCTCAGTCAGGTAGGACAGAGAAATCATCCAGGGAAGTCCTGCTAAAATTCCTGACTCACAAAATTGTGAGATGTAATAAAATGGCTGCTTTAAGCCACTGAGTTCTGAGGTAGCTTATTACACAGCTATAGAAAATTGGGACACCCAGGAAATAACCTGTCCTTTTCAAAACCCCTGCCTGGCACTTAAGGAAACAACTCACTTTTCCATATGTTCTGTTGGAGAATACTATCAATCCCTTGAAGGAAATCAAGATAACTCTGAGAGGTCCAGCTTCTGAATGGCATCCCCCTAACCCAACATACACACACACACATCAGACTCAGAGGACATAGTTGAAATTAGGAAAAGGCTATTTTTACCAGGCAGCCTGTCAACCTTTGCCACTTGCTTACAGAAGACACATAGTTCTCAATGCCAGCCAGTTGGAGGCACATATGGTCAGAATTCAGTGGACTAAGGCGGACTCTTCAGCAATTATAAGCATTTCAGCTTCTGGGAACTTCCAAGTGCTTGGCTCTTTAACAAAACAAAACCAAGGCATAACAATCCATTGCTTAACCTTCCAGGTAGTATTAAACTAAGCAGAATTGGAACAGTGTTATCTGTCCCCACCCTTGACCCAACAAACCTGAAGAGGTGGGTTCAGGAGGTGGAGTGATGGTTAAGGGCTCTGGATTCCCACATAGCCGACTGCGGGTTGAGTCCCGGACCTGGCGGCTTGCTCTCTCACTTCCCTCTCTCTCTCACTCTATCCCTCTCTGGTCAAATTAAAATAAATAAATAAATACAGTTAAATAAAAATACTTCTTTAAAAACAAAATAAAAAACCTAAAGAGGAAGGAGAGGCCTGTGCACCAGCACCACTTTCTAGTCTGGCAGGCCCCATTCACTCAGGTGTAAAGGTTTTCTAGTGGGAAGATTCTCACTGTTGTCCCAGTTCGGTTGTTAATCTGCTGTGGGGACCTTCTGCAAGGCATTTCATATATTTCTGCTTCAGACTTCTCGTATATTAAAGGGAGATATCTCTCAGCAACAGGAAGAACGTTAGAAGCGCTTGTGATTTAAGCTCCAGGGAAACAAAAAGAAATGTATGAGGCAGTGTCCAAAATGCTAGTGACTTCAGCAAAAGTACAATAATAGTAGTCTTGAGTCCCATTTGTTCAGGGTCCATAAACCCTGGCATCTTCTTTCACCCTTTCTTTATCTTCCATCCCTGTCTCTGGTGTAAAGAACAGTTTCAAGGTTGTGTTTGCTTCTGAGATCTTCATTGTATCAATAAATATGTAAGAGATGTCAAGGCTTTGAATGAAGCCTTAAGGCTCAGAATGCCTCATGGCCTGTTGTCAAGTACCTCTGCATAGCAACATTCCTCCACTTCTCACCCCCTTCCACTGCTTACTGTTTGCTGCTCTTTCTTAGGTAAGTGTTATCAATGGAGATGATTCCAATGGTGAGGAACATTTTGTTCCCTAGAGGACACTTTTGAAAATATGTAAAGGTGTTTTTGGTTGTCAAGGGCACTGCTGACAGAGGGTGGAGTTGCTAAAGTCCTAGAATGCACATGCACAAGTCCTATCTTGCTGAACATTTATTCAGTGAAAAAAATGTTTAAAATTATCTGAGTTTATAATGTAACTCCATATAATATAAAAACACCAAGAATTTTCATAAAGCTTAAAATAGAATTTTTCCAGAATACAACTATCATGGAAAGATTGTACTTTCTGGAATTTTCCCAAGAGTTGTTTGCCATTGGGAAATTACACCAAAATGGCAGCACCATTTGTATAGCATTTGGGTGACTAATACAACACATCTGTCTGGATCAGTTGGCATTTTTAGGTAGAGGCAACTGACTTCATCATGTCTTCTGGTATAATATGACTGAGCATATAGATATTGAAATAAATTTTAAAAATTGATTCTAGGGACCAGCAGTGGTGTAATGGCTATGTCACTGGACTCCCATGTAGTCGACTGTGGTTCAAGTCCTGGACCCGGTGGCTTAAACTCACACTGGACACGTGAGTGTGCGTGCCCAAGATCCTGAGAGGAGAATGAAGGAGAAGGAACTGCGGCATAGCCATGCCCCCTGGGGGGTGATTTTTCGCTTTCTGACTCTCTATCTGGTGAGTGCACACACCCTATAGCAAAAACCTCTCCAAAAGTAAATAAATAAACAAAATAAGAAAATTGATTCTATGTTTCTCATTTTACAGTTAGTATATAAATTCATCTTGCCAGATTATATAGGTAAGCTAGGTTTTAAATTTTAATTAATTTTTTGAGAGTTTTTGCTACAGGACAGATGTGCTTCCCAGAGAGACAAAGAAAGACAGAGAAACAGAAAACAAGTAATCACCCCCCAGGGGTGATGGCCACACTGCAATCCCTTCTCATCCATCCTCCTCTCAGGATTTTGTGCATTTATGCACATATGCCTGGCATGAGTTTTAAGCCTCTAAGTCTGTGATTCAAACAGTAGCTGAGCATGTGGGAGTCTAGCCCTATTATGTCACCTACTGGCCCCTTAATTTTTATTTCTTAAAAATAGTTACTGTAATTCATTATTAACTTATAATCATTTTACATCAAGTAGGCTATTTATCCATGAATTTCATTTCAGGATAATAAAAAAGTATTACAAAATATTTGTTATTTAGTTTTATGGCTGAGAATTACTATCTTAAAGTTTCCTTCCTTTGTAATCCTTTTTCTTCCTCATGAGCCTATGTCCTGGCCTCCACTTTTCTGTATTTCACTGATGACACTCTCTACTTACTGTCATGGCTTATGGTTCCCTCAAAAGTCACGTGTAGTGTGTGGTAGGGATCCTCCAAGATGTTGTCCAATAATCTCTGGCTTCTAATGTTCATACTTTCATGTAGCCTCCTGCCATAATGAATAGGGTTGACCTGTGTAATCAATGGTATACTGGTTATGGAGGATGAGTTCTAAGGCTAGGTCATAAAAGACTTTTAAGCCTCAGTCTGTCTTTCCCTCCTAGAACACTCTTTACTGGGGAAACCAGCTGCCCTGTGATGAGGTACTTAAGCAGCCCTATGGAGAGGTCCATGTGATGAGGAACTTAGACCTCTTGCCAACAGCCAGCACCAATTCATCAGGCAGATGAGGGTACTACCTTGTTACTATACCCTTCAGTCCTGGTCAAGCCTTCCTGGATCCTTTTTTAAAGTTTACTCATTTTATTCATGATAGAGAGCACATGTGTTTTCATGAGAGAGACCAAGACAGAGAGAGAAGCACCATTGACAGGGTCTCACCAAAACATGATCTCCTTTCCCTGTCCCTCCAGCTTGTCAGGATCCTGGGCACACACGAATGCACCTAGCTTGTTTTCAAGATCTCACACCTCAACGAGCCACATGGCTTCCAGCACTGCAACACAGTTTCTTATCACTGTGCCACTAGGCTGGGTCCAAGATGACATCTTAACTACACTATCACAAGAGATACTGAGTCAGAATCACCTTACTATCTTCAGATTCTTTTTTTTTTGTTTGGAGAGGTTTTCGCTATAGGGCACGTGCGCTCGCCAGACAGACAGAGAGAGACAGAGAGACAGAAAGTGAGAAATCACCCCCCAGGGGGGATGGTCATGCCACAATCCTTTCTCTTCCATTCTCCTCTCGGGATCTTGGGCACGCATGCACATGCGCCTGGCGTGAGTTTTAAGCCACCGGGTCCGGGACATGAACCACGGTCAACTACGTGGGAGTCCAGCAACATAGCCATTACGCTAACTGCTGGTTCCCAACTATCTTCAGATTCTTGATCCACATAACCTATGCGAGACAAATATTTATAGTTATTTTAAGCTGCTCATTTTGGGGACATTTTGTCAAAGGTGACTGACCATTTTTTGCCTGTCCTAGACTGTTGATTTCTCCTAAATAAAATATAAGCTCTAGGGGGCAGAAGCTTTATGCCTTACTGCATATATAGTAAATAGAAAATGTCTGGCACATGGCAGCTGCTCAATATTAATTGAATGAATAAATTAATTTTGGCAAAAGAGATAATAAGCGAGAAATACAAGACGATCATTCTTTCTTTTTTTTTTCTTTTTGGAGAGGTTTTTGCTATAGGGCGTGTGCACTCACCAGACAGACAGAGAGAGACATAGAGTCAGAAAGCGAGAAACCACCCCCCGCAGGGGGGATGGTCACACCGCAATCCCTTCTCCTCCATTCTCCTCTTGGGATCTTGGGCACGCACGTGCACGCACCCGGCGTGAGTTTTAAGCCACCCGGTCTGGGACGTGAACCGCGGTCGACTACGTGGGAGTCCAGCGACATAGCCATTACACTAATTGCTGGTTCCCATGATCATTATTTCTTAAAAATATGATTGCCTATATAAAAACTAGAGATAATTAACTGAAAAACCCTTAACACCAATAAAAACAATTCAACAAAGTGAAAAAATACAAGAGCAATATAAAAAATGTAATAATGCTTTTAGACACTAGGAATTTTCTACTAGAAAAGGTAATAGATAAAACGTACAGGAGCACTCCCGTTCCATCTCTAGCCCACTGGTCAGTAAGGGAAACTGAAGGGGGAAACCGCTGCCTCCAGCCTACTTGCAGGTTCCCAAGACCAGGACCCCACGCCCATTAAAAGCCAGACTGGCCCTTGCCCTGCAGGAGCCCAACCATTCTATCTCTAGCCCATTGGCCAGCAACAGAAACTGAGGCAAGGGCACCACTGCTTCCAGCCACTTCCAGGTTACCAAGACCAGGATGCCACCCCCTTTAAAGACCAGACCGTCCCTTATCCTGCAAAAGCCCTCCCGTTCCATCTCTAGCCCACTGGCCAGCAAGGGAAACTGATGCTGGGGCACCCCTGCCCCAGCTGACTTCTAGGTCCCCAAGACCAGGACCCCATCCCCTTTAAAGAGCAGACCGGCCCTTGCCCTAAAGGAGCCCTCCTGTTCCATCTCTAGCCCACTGGCCAGCAAGGGAAACTGATGCAGGTGCACTGGTGACCCCAGTGCATTTCCAGGTTCCCTAGACCGGGAACCCACTCCCTTTAAAGAACAGAATGAACCAAGCCTTTCAGGAGCCCTTCCGTTCCATCTTTAGCCCACTGGCCAGCAAGGGAAACTGAGGCAGGGGCTCAGCTGCCCCTAGCCCCCTTCCATGTTCCCAAGACCAGGACCCCACCCCCTTTAAAGACCAGACTGGCCCTTGCCCTGCAGGAGCCCTCCCATTCCACCTCTAGCCCACTGGCCAGCAAGGTAAACTGAGGCAGGGCCACCACTGCCCCAAGTCCACTTGTAGGTTCCCAAGACCAGGACCCCACCCCCTTTAAAGACCAGACCAGCCCTTGCCCTGCAGGAGCCCTACCTGTCCATCTCTAGTTCACTGCCCAGTAAGGGAAACAGGTGGGGAACTGCTGCCTAAAGCTTACTTCCAGGTTCCTAAGACCAGGACCCCACCCCCTTTAAAGACCAGACCAGCCCTTGCCCTGCAGGAGCCCAACTGTTCCATCTCTAGCCCACTGGCCAGCAAGGTAAACTGAGGCAAGGGCACCACTGCCCTCAGCCTACTTCCAGGTTTCCAAGACCAGCACCCTCCACCCCCTTATAGAGCAGACCAGCCCAGCCCTTACCCTGCAGGAGCCCTCCCGTTTCATCTCTAGCCCACTGGCCATCAAGGTAAACTGAGGCAGGAGCACCACTGCTCCCAACCCACTTCCAGGTTCCCAAGAACAGAACCCCACCCCCTTTAAAGACGAGACCGACCCTTGCCCTGCAAGAGCTTCCCATTCCATCTATAGCCCACCACCAAGCAAGGGAAATTTAGGGTGGGGCACCAGTGGACACAGCCCAGTTCCAGGTTCCCCGGTTCCTAAGACAAGGATCCCAACCCTTTTAAAGACCAGACTGGCCCTTGCCCTGCAGGAGCCCTCCTTTTTTATCTCTAGCCCACTGGCCAGCAAGGGAACCTGAGACAGGAGCACCACAGTCCCAGCCTATTTCCAGGTTCCCAAGACCAGGACCACACCTCCTTTAAAGACCAGACAGTCCCGGGAATCAGCAGTTAGCGTAATGGCTATGTCGCTGGACTCCCACGTAGTCAACCACAGTTCACGTCCCGGACCTGGTGGCTTAAAACTTAACGCCGGGTGTGTGTGCCTGTGTGCCCAAGGTCCCAAGAGGAGAATGGAGGAGAAGGGATTGCGGTGTGACCATCCCCCCTGGAGGGTGATTTCTCGCTTTCTGTCTCTATGTCTATGTCTGTCTGGTGAGTTCATGTGCCCTTTAGTAAAAATCTCTCTCAAAAAAAAAAAAAAGACCAGACAGTCCCTTGTCCTGCAGGAGCCCTCCCGTTCTATCTTTAGACCACTGACCAGCAAGGAAAACTGAGTCAGAGTCACCACTGCCCCTAGCCCACTACCAGGTTCCCAAGACAAGGACCCTACCCCCTTTAAAGACCAGACCGGCCCGTGTCCTGCAGAAACCTTCTTGTTCCATCTCTAGCTCATTCGCCAGTAAGGGAAACTGAGGCAGGGGCACCACTGTCCTAGGCCACTTCCAGGTTCCCAAGACCAGGACTCCACCTCCTTTAAAGACCAAAACAGCCCTTGCTCTATAGGAGCCCTCCCGTTCCATCTCTATCCCACTGGCTGGCCAGCAAGGGAATTTGAGACATAGGACCCACTTCCCCCAGCCTGCTGCGAGGTTCCCAAGACATGGACTCCACCGCCTATAAATACCAGACCGACCCTTGCCCTGCAGGTGCCCTCCCGATCCATTTTTAGCCCACTGGCCAACAAGGGAAACTGAGGCAGGGGCACCGCTGCCCCCAGCCCACATCCAGATTCCTAAGACAATGACTCCACCCCATTTAAAGACCAGTCTTGCTCTTGCCCTGCAGGACCCCTCCCGTTCCATCTCTAGCCCACTGGCTAGCAAGGGAAACTGAGGCAGGGCCACCACTGCCCCTAGCCAACTACCAGGTTCCCAAGACAAGGACCCTACCCCTTTTAAAGACCAGACCGGCCCATATCCTGCAGGAACCCTCTCGTTCCATCTCTAGCCCACTTGCTAGTAAGGGAAACTGAGACAGGGGCCCCACTGTCCCAGGTCATTTCCAGGTCCCCAAACCAGCACCCCACTTTAAATAGCAGACCAGCCCTTGCCCTGCAGGAGCCCTCCCATTCCATTTCTAGCCCACTGGCCAGTAAGGGAATCTGAGGCAAGAGCACCAGTGCTCCCAGCTTACTTCCAGTTTCCCAAGACCAGTACCCCACCCCCTTTAAAGACCGGACTGGCCCTTGCCCTGCAGAAGCCCTCCTGTTCCATCTCTAGCCCACTGACCAGCAAGGGAAACTGGCAGGAGCACCACTGCCACCAGCCCACTTCCAGGTTCCCAAGACAAGGACCCCACCCCCTTTAAAGACCGGACTGGCCCTTGCCCTGCAGAAGCCCTCCTGTTCCATCTCTAGCCCACTGACCAGCAAGGGAAACTGGCAGGAGCACCACTGCCACCAGCCCACTTCCAGGTTCCCAAGAGCAGGACCCCATCCCCTTTAAAGGCCAGACCAGCCTTTGTTGGGCAGTAGCCCTCTCATTCTATCTCTAGTCCACTGGCCATCAAGGGAAACTGAGGCAAGAGTACCACTTCCCCCAGCCCACTTCCAGGTTCCCAAGACAAGGACCCCACCCCCTTTAAAGACTAGACTGGCCCTTACCTGCAGGAATGAAAGGAATGCTCCCTTTCCACCTCTAGCCCACTGGCCAGCAAGGGAAACTAAGGAATGGACACCACTGCCTCCAGCCCACTTACAGGTTCCCAAGACCAGGACCCCACCCCCTTTAAAGACCAGACTACTCCTTGCCCTGCAGGAGCCCTCCTGTTCCATCTCAAGCCCACTGACCAGCAAGAGAAACTCCGGCAGTACCACCACTGCCCCCCAGCCCACTTCCAGGTTCCCAAGACCAGGATCCCATCCCTTTTAAAGACCAGATCAGCCCTTGCCCTGCAGGACCCCTCCTGTTCCATCTCTAGCCCACTGGCCAGCAGGAGGAACTCTGACAGGGGCACCTCTGTCCCCAGCCCATTTCTAGGTTCCCAAGGCCAGATACCCACCCCCTTTAAAGAACAAACGGACCTTTTACTTCAGGAGCCCTCCCGTTCCATCTCTAGCCCACTGGCCAGCAAGGGAAATTGAGGCTTGGGCACCACTTCCCCCAGCCCACTTCCAGGTTCTGAAGACCAGAGACCTACCCCCTTTAAAGACCAGACTGGCCCTTGCCCTGCAGAAGCCCTCCGTTCCAACTCCTGGCCTCTGTTCTTTAATCTCCTCAATACTCTTTTCTTTCTTTTTACATTATCCTCTCTTCCTCATCCTCCACCTTTCCAGAGGGATTAGACAGATCCAGAATTAGAGTTCTGAAATTTCCTAGTATTGTAAGGTTCCTGGGATCCTCCTCTGTACTAACCACCTGTGAATACATAGATAGTACTCTTTAGACAGTTGAATAGAGTACCCCTCTTGAGACCACATTGCTAAAAGCAACAGAAGAGTTACTTCTGCACACAGCAATTCACAGCAAAAGGGAAACACGCTTGCTCCTAGTTGAAGAAATGTTCTCGTAAGAAATATTCAAAATGAATACATTTTCCAATGGCTGGAAGTAGATGAGCCTCAGGTGTGAATAAGCTAGGACATTTGTCTCCATCAAAGGAACAGAGTAATTCCCTTACATATCTAGTAAAATCTGAGGATGTTACCAAAATGTCAGAGTAATAATTTAGAACCTTCATGATGAAAAAATTCTATGAGTTAGAAAATAAGAGACAACGGACGTCAGGAGATTAGGAAGTCTTTCCACGTTATGAAAGAAGAAATGGACACTCTGAGAAAGAATCAGATGGTGATATTAGAGATGAAGTGTGTAATACAGAAAAACAAAAACTCTCTTGAAAGTATTAAAAGTCAATTAGACCATGCAGAAGATAAAATCTCCGATGTAGAAGATAAAACCTCTAGCTTAGAAAAAAACATCAAGAGAGAAAAAATAACAAAAAACCACAAGGATAATATACGAGAAATACTAGATTTCATTAGAAACCCAAACATTAGGATAATAGGCATTCTAGAATGTGAAGAATGTAATAACAGCATGGAAAATCTATTCCATGAAATCCTGCAAGAAAATTTGCCAAGTCCAGAGAGGCATCCAAGCATCCAGACCCAAGAAATACAAAGGACCCCAAATAGACTCAACCCGAGATGAACTTGCCCAGGGAACATTGTATCCAGACTCTCCAAGACCACAGATAAAGACATGACACTAAAACTGGCAAGAGAGAAATGAGAAGTGACTTACAAAAGTCATCCCATCAGGCTAACACCGGACCTCTCAATGGAGACAATGTAAGTAAGGAAAGAATGGGAAGATGTATTGATACAATGTCCAACTTAAACATCAAGACAGGTACAGTAACATCAATAATTACAATGAATGTTAATGGATTAAATTCTCTAATCAAGAGACACAGACTGGCTGAATGGATTAAAAAACAAAAACCATCTATCTGTTGCCTACAGGAAACCCACTTCATGGATAAAGACATACATAGACTGAAAGTGAAGGGTTGGAAAAAGGTTTTCCATATAAATGGGAACCAAAAAAGAGATGGAGTGGCAATACTAATTTCTGACAAATAGGCTTCAAAACAAAAACTGAAGAGACAAAGAAGGGCACTATATTGTAGTAAAAGGGTCAATCAATCAAGAATATATAATGCTTATTAATATCTAGCCATCTAACAAAAGAGCAGCCAAATATGTGAAGGAAAGAATGCTACATCTAAAAGGAGAGATAGACTGCAACACACTAGTATTTGGAGACCTCAACACTGCACTGTCCCCTCTGGACAGATCATCTAGACAAAAAATAGGTAAAGAGATAAA
>NW_006201276.1:455955-460260 GCF_000334495.1 Tupaia belangeri chinensis
AGAAAGTCTGAATAGGCCCATAACAAGCCAGGAGATTGAATCAGTAATAAATAACCTCCCAACAAAGAAAAGTCCTGGTCCTGATGGATTCACTTCTGAATTCTACAAAACTTTCAAAGAAGAGTTAACCCCCATTCTGCTCAAGTTATTTCTAAAGATCCAAAAGGGTGAATCTCTACCTATTTCCTTCTATGAAGCCTCTATCACCCTTATCCTTAAAACAGATAAGGACAGGAAAAGGAAGGAAAATTATAGACCAATATTCCTGATGAATATAGACGCAAAGATTCTCAACAAGATACTAGCCAATCGTATCCAACAACTTGTAAAAAAAGATTATACATCATGATCAGGTAGGCTTTATCCCACGAATGCGAGGTTGGTTCAACATAAATAAAACCATAAATGTAATACACCATATTAGTAGGAAGAAAGATAAAAACCTATGGTCATATTAATTGATGCAGAAAAATCCTTTGATAAGATACAATATCCCTTCATGATCAAGACTCTCAGCAAAATTGGCATAGAAGGGTCATTTCTCAATATGATAAAAGCTATCAATGAAAAACCCAAAGCGAACCTCATCCTGAATGGAGAAAATCTGAAAGCTTTACCACTAAAAACGGGTCCAAGGATGCCCAGTTTCTCTACTCCTCTCCTCTCCTCTTCAATATAGTACTGGAAGTCCTAGCCAAAGCAATCAGAAAAGAGGAAAAAATAAAAGGCATTCAAATAGGAAAAGAAAAGGTGATACTGTCTCTATTTGCAGATGACATGATTGTATATGTAGAAGACCCAATGGTTTCCATAAAAAATTTTCTGGAAGTAATACATGAATATAGTAACGTTGCAGGATACGAAATTAATATCCAGAAATCTATAGCATTTCAGTATACGAACAACAGGCAGACTGAGATAGAACTGAAAAAAGTTGTTCCATTTACCATAGCCACAAAATGTGTAAGATACTAAGGAATAAATCTAATGAAAGAAGTTAAAGAACTCCACAAGGATAACTACGAGAAGATTAAAAAAAGAAATTTAAAATGACACAAAAAAGTGGAAGTATATCCCATGTTCATAGATTGGAAGAATTAATATAATCAAAATGGAAATTTTATCCAAATTAATCTGTATA
This sequence comes from Tupaia belangeri chinensis, assembly GCF_000334495.1. Classification (NCBI taxonomy): domain Eukaryota; kingdom Metazoa; phylum Chordata; class Mammalia; order Scandentia; family Tupaiidae; genus Tupaia; species Tupaia belangeri. The sequence goes on from NW_006201276.1 coordinate 457,097, forward strand.
TTTAATGCAATGCCAATCAAAGTACCAGACACATTCTTCACAGATCTAGGAAAGACAATCATAAAGTTTGTCTGGAATCATATAAGACCCCGTAGTGCCAAAGCAATTCTGCACAAGAAGAGTAGAGTTGGCGGCATCTCACTCCCTGACCTGAAAATATACTACAAAGCTGTGGTAATCAAAAGAGCATGGTACTGGCACAGAAACAGACAGGTGAACCAATGGAATCAAACAGAATCCCCAGAAAGAAATTCCCAAACATATAGTCAACTGATTTTTGACAAGGGGTAGCAGTCAATCCAGTGGAGGGGGGGGAACCTCTTCAGCAAATGGTACTGGAAAAACTGGACTTCCAACTGCAGAAAGACGAATCTGAACCCCTACCTCTCACCTCTGACAAAAATCAAGTCAAAGATCTAAATCTAACAACTCAAACTATAAAATTGCTCCTGGAAAACACTGGCTATGAAGGAGAGGCATTGTACGTTCCCACTCAATATATACCGAGTGTCCGCATTCTATGACTGAAACTAATTTACTAACAGATATAGAAAAACAGTATATAGATATAATTACCAGATATAGTATGTGTGCAAGAGGAGGGTCTGAGGAAGGACATTTAGAAGACAAATAGGGAGGCAAAGTATTGATGTCACAGGGAGATGTGGTATTGTCTGTTGAGGATGTTTTGTGGTTTTGTCAACTGTGTTGGGGAGAGATGTTCACCTGTTGAAATATCCATTTTGTAAGACAAATAATAATTAATGTGACTGAATGTATAAAAGAAAATGAAATGAAAAATAAATAAATTAAAACAAAAAAGAAAAAAAAGAAAGTATTAAGAGACAAACGATTTCAACCAAGATTATTATATCCTGCAAGATTATACTTTATATGGGAAAAAATATTAAAATCTTCTCAGATAAACAAAACCTAAAAGAATTTGCCAACACCAGACCAGCTCTTCAAGAAACCCTGAATAAAGTACTGTTCCAGGAAAACTAAAGAATTAATAGACAGAAACAAAGGAATAAAAGGCAACTAAAACAATGGCCAACTTAAAGGTCGGGACAGATCCAGTAACATCGATAATAACATTGAATGTGAATGGATTAAATTCTCCTATCAAGAGACACAGACTGGCTGAATCAACTAAAAACAAACAAACAAAAAAGACAGAAACCCTCTATCTGTTGCCTACAGGAAACCAATCTCATGGATAAAGACATACATAGACTGAAAATGAAAGGTTGGTAAAAGGTTTTCCATGCAAATGGAATCAAAAAAGAGATGGAGTCGCAATACTAATTTCTGACAAAATAGGCTTTTAGAACAAAAACTGAAGAGACAAAGGCCACTATATTGTAGTAAAAGTGTCAATCAATCAAGAAGATATAAGGCTTATAAATATCTATGCACCTAACACAGGAGCACCCAAATACATGAAGGAAAGACTTTTATATCTAAAAGGAGACATAGACTACAACACACTAATTGTTAGAGACATCAACACTCCACTATCCCCTCTGGATAGATCATCTAGACAAAAAATAGGTAAAGAGATAAAGGATCTAAATGATACCATAAAATAAATGGACTTAACAGACATCTATAGAACTTTCCATCCCAAAACCACAAGATACACTTTTTTTCTCACCCCCACGTGGAACTTTTTCAAAGATTGACCGCATGATAGGACACAAGGCAAGCCTCTACAGATTTAAAGGCATAGAAACTATGTCCAGCATTTTCTCTGACCATGATGGAATTAGACTTAATTTTAATTTTAAGAGAAACTCAAAAATACACAAATACATGGAAACTAAATAACCTACTATTAAATGACTTCACAACTACTGACGAAATAAAGACTGAGATCAAAAGATTCATGGAAGTCAATGATAACGAGGCACGAGTTTCCATAATCTTTGGGACACTGCTAAAGCAGTCATAAGAGGGAAGTTCATAGCAATTAATGCACATAAGAAGAAGAGGGAAAGAAGACAAATGGATCACCTAATATCATGCCTCAGAGAATTGAAAAAGCAACAGCAAAAAATAAAAAATAAAATAAAAACTCCAGGAGAAAGGAAATAATAAATATGCGAGCAGAAATAAATGAAATAGAAAATTTAAAAACTATACAGAAAATAAATGAAAGTAAAAGCTAGTTCTTTAAAAAGATAAACAAAATTGATACACCTCTAGCAAGACTTAGTAAGAAGAAGAGGGAAAGGAATCAGGTAAATCAAATCTGCAATGAAACAGACAATATAACCACAGACATAGTAGAAGTACATAGCATCATTAAAGGATACTATGAAAAACTATATGCCGAGAAAAAAGAAAACATAGGGAACCAGCAGTTAGCGTAATAGCTATGTCGCTGGACTCCCACGTAGTCGACCGCAGTTCGTGTCCCAGACCTGGTGGCTTAGAACTCACGCCAGGTGCATGTGCATGCATGCCCAAGATCCTGAGAGGAGAATGGAGAAGAAGGGATTGCAGCGTGACCATCCCCCTGGGGGGTGATTTCTTGCTTTCTGTCTCTATGTCTCTCTCTGTCTGGCGAGCGCATGCACCCTATAGCGAAAACCTCTCTGGAGTATGAGCTAAAATTTTTTGCTATGTAAAGTAAATGCTTGTGGAAAAATGTAAAAATAAATAAATGAAAGAAAAAAAGGGAAAAATAAAAAATAAATGAATGAATAAATAAGATAAATAATTTACAAAAAAAAAAAAAGAAAACCTCTCAAAAAAAATAAAATAAAGAAAACCTAGATGAGATGGACAAATTCCTGGACACATATAATCTACCAAAATTGAGCCAGAAAGATGTAGAAAGTCTGAACTCATAACAAGTCAGGAGATTGAATCAGTAATAAACAACCTCTCAACAAAAAAAAAGCCCAGGTCCTAATGGATTCACTTCCAAATTCTACAAAACTATCAAAGAAGAGTCAATCCCTATATTGCTTACATTATTTCTAAAGATACAAAAGGGTGAATCTCTCCCTAATTCATTCTATGAGGCCTCCATCACCCTTATCCTTAAAACAGATAAGGAGAGGACAAGTAAGGAAAATGATATACCAATATCTCTAAATAATATAGATGCAAAGATTCTCAACAAGATACTAGCAAATCATATCCAACAACTTATA
>NW_006201276.1:462553-464746 GCF_000334495.1 Tupaia belangeri chinensis
AACTGGGAGACCCTGAAGAGCTGTAACACTACATCGTCTCCGGACGACCCTGAAGAGCTGTGATACCACGTCGTCTCCGTGCTGCCCACAGTAGACGACATGACCCTTAAGAGCTGTGACACTGCGTCGTCTCTGTGCTGTACCGTGCTGCCCACAATAAACAGACGACACTGTCGTCTCCGTGCTGTAACACTACGCTGCTTGCCCCGGCTCTCACTCCTTCACTCAGGAAACCCGTTCAGCTGTCCCCCCGGGTCGGGACACCTGGCACCCGAACAGGGATGGGACACCTGGTGCCTGAACAGGGACGGGACACTCTATGACTGAAACTGATTGATTAAAGGTTGTAGAAACACGAGAGATGGGTGTGAATGCCAGATGTGGTGTGTGTGGAGGAGTGGGACCTAAGGAATGCCATTTGGAGGAGGGATACTGAAGCAGAGCATTGACGAAATGGGGAGGTGTGGTATTATCGGTTGATATTTTGATCAATTGGAATGGGGAGAAATGTTCACTTTGTAAGCCAAATAATGTGATTGAATGTGTAAAAAAATTAAAATAAATAAAATAATATAAAATAAAAAATAGATAAAACATTCCAGTTACAATAACTCCCAAATCTATAAATTGCCTAGAAGAAAAAAAAATATTAAAAATAAAAAAGATAAAGTGCAGACGAAGAGAAATGCCAAACTTTACTAAAGGACATAAAATAAAATCTAAACAAAAGTTATATATGCTCATTATAGAAAATTAAATGTCATAACTTTGCCAACTACCTAAAAAATCTATCAATTTAAACCCAACAAATATTCTAACGATTTTTTTATAGGATCCAGCAAATTGATTCTAAAAATCTCTTGGAAGAGAAAATGTGTATGTATAGCTAAGATGATTTTGAAAAAGAATACTGGGAGATTTACTCTACCAATTATTAAAATCTAGAATAGAGGTATAGCAATTTAAATGATGGAGTAATGGAACCAATCTTGAAAAATAGATCAATGGATCAGAATGAAGATTCCAACTTAATTTCAGATTTATAATGGAATCCAGTTTTTGACACATGAGAAAGGATGAAGTTTTTATAAATGGCATTAGGAAAACTGGTTATCTATTCAGGGAAAATAATGTCAGATCTTTACCTTAGAATTTTCATAAAAGTATATTTTAGATAGATTAAAACCTGAGCATAAAATACAAAATTATAAAAGTAAAAAAGAAAATAGAAAAGAGTGTTTTAAATCTTGCAGTACAACATAAAGATATAGGTAAATAAATTTGGTTTCATCAAAAATACAAAGGAAAAATATGAAAACAGAAGTACCTCATAGTGGCAAAAGACGATTTTACTTAATATTTATGAACATTAAAAAATAACTTTGACAGACTTGATTTTGTTTTGTGCTTTTGGGCAACAAAGAAGCAATCTTTGACTTAGTTTGTTTAAACCTTATATTATATTTTATTTTATTAGGGGACATCATGTTTGCCAGAGAGAGGGAAATGGAAAAAGCTCCCCCCCAACTGGGGCATGGTAATGCCACCATCCTTTCTCCATTTCTCCATCTCATAGGCATTTGGAGCATGCACACATAATTGTGGGACTTGTTTTTCAAACTGGCAGGGCTGGGATTTAAACCACAATTGGCCATGTAAGAATCTTGTCTCTCTACCAACAAGTTACAGGACCAGCCCAAAATGATAATATTTTTAGAATAGTTTTAGTTAGGTTCACAACAAAATTGAATGTAAGATACAGAAATTTTCCACATTACCTTAAGTTTTCAGACAGCAATGCCTCTATATTTGGGGCTTATTTGAAAATTAGAGTATTCTTTCAGGTTTTGTTTATCTGGGAATGTTCATGTCTTTTCTTCCCAAATGAATGATAATCTTGCTGGGTCCAGTATTATCGGTTGAAATTGCTTTTCCCTTAACATGTTGAATATATTTTCCCATCCTTTCCTCCCTCGCAGACCAGATCTCCAAGAAGTTCTTAAGGGAGTGTTATGACAGTAAAATTAAATGCAGACACAGAAATAAGAGTTCAAAAACTAAGAAAATGGGCAACTTAATTGTAGGGACAATGTCTGGAGATGAATGTTATATTCCAGAATTCAATCTGGAAGATCGAACCACAACAGAAGAAAGATTAAGTACATGAGACTGAACTGATGAAACAACATTCTG
>NW_006201276.1:464765-469330 GCF_000334495.1 Tupaia belangeri chinensis
TTCTTCTAATTTTTGTTGTCCGGTTTTAAGGATTTTTGTCCTGTCTTCAGCTATCAATAGATTCATGTACCTACTATTTGAACAGAATACTAACTTTTTTCTAGGCTTTAAGTTTCAAGGAAATATCATTAACAGTTCAAAACTGCTTTTCTTGAAATTACCAGCTGAACTTGCTATTGAAAGTAGTTAGATTACTTATGATATTGTGTGATCAACAAAATGTTGGGGGAAAAGGAATGGATGACAACTGTATATAGCAGAGATAGTGTAATAAGAGAGTGGGAAAGGGCAGAGGGTCAAACATGGGGTAAACATATATATACATATACATATATATGAAAGTAGAAATGGAATATTATTGATGATAACATGCATGATTAAGTCACTATGCAGTTTATTCTAGATGGGAAACCACATTTAGTATGTTGTGATGATGCTCACGGAATGAATGTTAAGTAATTAAAAAAAAGCTTCAAGAGAAAAAAAAAACAGTAAAACTGTTTGTATCGAAATTAAAAAAAAAATGCATCTTTGATGACTGCAGTAAGCTATATAGCCCCAGCTAGGTACTACTTTATAGTATGTTCATTCTACTCACTGAGGTTTATGCCTAAAGTCAGACTTGGCTTTATGTATAAGTTTATATCAGCTGTGCTAGCTATTGAAAATATTTAGACTAAGTTCATTAGCAAATCAATTAAATGGGGGGAAAGGCATAGAAAGCAATCATGGATACCAGAGACAATGTGGGAGGAGGGTGGGACAGGGCAGAGGGTGGGTGAGGGATAGGGAATCAAGGATGGCAAAACAAAAAAAAAAAACAAAGTATACAAGACATAAGAAACGGAAAATTATTTGCTGATAACGTGTATGTTGATGTGCTTGATTGAACCAATATACAGTGTATTTTGGATGGAAAATTCATTTGTATGCTGTAATGATGTATAGTGAATTAATGTAAAAAATAAATTTAAAGAGAAAAAAAAGAAAATTAGAGTATTTATTCTTATAGAGACAGAATGTTGTACAGTCAATAAACAATCATGGGTCCTGGGTATCTACCCAAACGAAAGGAGAATGCTCAGTCAGAAAAGTACTTGCAAACATATGTTCATTGCAGCATTATTCACAACTAAGACATGAAACCAACCCAGATGTCCACAAACAGATGGATGAATTGAAAAAAATGTGGCAAATATACTCTACGGATTACTACACAGCTATAAAAACACACACACACACACAAAAGATACTGTCATTTGATAGAAAGTGGATGAATATGGAAGATTTACTGCTGAGTGAAACAAGTCAGACTATAAAAGAGATATATTGTATGTCTATACTTAATATATACCTACTGTCCACACTCTATGGTGGAAACCAAAAGATTAGAGGCTATAGAAGCAAGGAAAATGGTTATGGATACTGGAGACTGTGGGAAGAGGATGGGAGTAGGGGGAGAGTGTGAGGAAAGAAATTGAGAAAAATAGATAGGACATAGAAATGGATTATTATCTGTTGATGATAATGTGTATAGTATCCTCACCTGGACAGGTATGAAGTGTATTCATGTTTGATAAATTCACTTTACAAACTAAGTGATGTATAGTGACTAAATGTATCAAATCAAGTAAAATCAAATAAACAATAGTGGGTACTTTCAGAATGGCTAAGGAGATTGGAGTACTGTTCATAAAGACAAAAATAAAACTAAGAAAATTATAAAAAGAATATTAGAAATATGACTAAAGGTGTGTCAGCCAATGATATGGTAGTTAAGGCAGCTGGATCACACATGGCTGACTGCACATTTCAAGTCCAAACCAACAGCTTGAGAAAGACAGCGAGTTCATGTGCATGCCCAAAATCCTTAAAGGAGAGAGAAATTGAGAAGAAGGGATTGTGGCATGACCACTCCCTGTGCAGGGTGCTTTTTTCACTTTCTCACTGCACTGGGGAGCTCACTTACTCTCTCTCTCTCTCTCTCTTTCTCTCTCTCTGGAGAGTATATGCCCTCTCTGGCAATTCTTATAATGTGACCTAAGGCATACAACAAATTGAGTAACATTTATTCCAGAAATCCCATGGAGTCTTGACTAGAACCGTTGGAGTCTGGCAAAACATTACAGCTAACCTGAGATCTTTACACAGATTTGGGGAACAATAGACTAGCATGCTAGCTAGAAACTTAACAGGGATATCTGGAGAATCAGATAGGTGTAGTGGGCTTGCACATATCTCTGATGGTTCAGAAATCTGTGTGCTTGCACAAGGCTGCTAACTATCTCAAGAGAGACCAAAGGACCCCATCTGTTTACTTTTCTCATACTAAACATGTGGTATTGAAACAAGGATGATAAAAACTTGGGCAAACTTGTAAACTGCCTAAACTTTAATGCATTCCCATCCTTATACAGGTTAGTTGGTAAATGGTGCAAGTCATACTGGCTAAAAATGTTTAAACACAACTTCTGATCAATAATAGGATGATCATTAAAGTTATGTTGACTCCATGGTAACCCTTAGAAAGATAGGATTAAAAGTTAAAATAAAAAAAAATACATTTTTTTAATTGAGCAGACATCAGCAGCTGTACACTGCAAGAGAGACACACTGTACAAAATGAGTCCAAGCTAGTCAATAAATGAGCAAACAAATAATAACAACTGCTGAAGACAGAAATCATAAGCTAGAGTTTATAAAGCATATTATCTAAAATATCTAGTTTTCAACAACAAGTTACGAGACATGCAAAGAAACAGGAGAATGTTAACATACATAAGGCAAAAAGCAGGCAATAGAGACTACCTTGGAGGGCCCAGATGTTAACTTTGAATCAAAGGCTTCAAAGCAGCTATTTTAAATATGTTCAAAGAACTAGTAGAAACCATATTTAAGGCTAGCTCTGTAGCACAGTGATTAAGCACTGCACATAGGGATACCACATGGCCAACCTCAGTTTGAATCCTAACCCCCGTGGCTTGAAAACCACACCAGGCTCATGTACATACATACCCCAAATCCTGATGGATGGAGTAATGAAAGTAAAAGGAACTGCAGCATAATCACACCCCCCTGGGGATGCGTTCTCTCTCTCTCGTGAGTGCACATGCCCTCTGACAATAATATATATATATTCTCGCCTTCCTTCTCTCTTACTCTCTCTGGTCAAATTAAATAATAATTAAAGTTAACTGAAAAAAAATGAAAAAGAATTAAAGGAATCTATAGTGCTAATATATCATCAAATAAAGAATACCAATAAGGAAGTAAAAAATATATATTAAAAAGAACCAACTGGAGTTGAAAAGTATAATGCTTGAAATTAAGTTTACTAGAAGGACTTGCTATGGTTTGGGTAATGGTTTGTCCCTATAGGTTCAGTTTCTGGAAGCTTGGTCCACAGTGTAATGACTTTGGGAAGATATGAGACCTTTAAGATGTGGAGCCTTAGGACCAGCAGATGCCATAATGCTTGTGTCACTGGACTACATGACTGACCACAGTTTTAGTCCTGGACCCAGAGGCTTGAAACTCATGCTGGGCACGTGTACATGCATGCCCAAAGGCTTGAAACTCGTCCTGGGCACGTGTGCATGCATGCCCAAAATCCTGAGAGGAAAATGGAGAAGAAAGATTGTGATATGGCCATCCCCCGGAGAAGTGATTTCTCATTTTCTGTCTCTCTGTCTCTCTCTACCGCTGTAGCAAGTACACATACCCTATAGCAAAAACAAACAAACAAACAAACAAACAAAAACAAAAGAAAACAAAACAAAACAAAAAAAAGGAGGTGGACCCTAACGGGAGGGCAGCATCCAATTGGCTGGGGGCATTGGAGAGACAAACAGAGGAAGCACAGAATGCTATTTCATCTCTCTTTGCACATGTTCCCTTTCCTCTCTGTGTCTATTGGCCATGTTGTGAGGTAGCACCAGAGGGCAGCCTGATGGTAGATTTGAGCTGGCCGAAGAAAAAAAATCAGTGTACTTGAAGATAAATCAGTAGAGATAATGCAATCTGGAAAACAGAGCAGCAAAAGAATGAAGACATATGAGCTGAGCTTCAGAGAAATATAGCATATCAAGTGCAACAACATACACATAATGAAATCAAAAGAGAGGGGAAAAATGGCAGGAAAAAAAAATATGAAAAATCCCAAACTTGCAAAATTTGACAGGAAAAAAACAGTAATGTACACATCCAAGAGGCTCAATATGCTCTAAGGAGGATAAATACAAAAAGAGATCAACATCTAAACATAACAATCAAACTGTCAGAAGATAAAGACAAAGAGCAACTTTTGAAAGCAGCAAGAAAGAAGCAACTTATCATGTACAAGAGATCCTCAATACAATTCATTGTTGATTTCTCACAAAAAATCATGAAGGAAGGCCAGGGACCAGCAGTTAGCATAATGGCTATGTCGCTGGACTCCCATATAGTTGACCACGGTTTGCGTCTCGGACCTGGTGGCTTAAACTCATGCTGGGTGCATGTGTGTGCGTGCCCAAGATCCTGAGAGGAGAATGGAGGAGAAGGAATTGCGGCGTGGTCATCCCCTC
>NW_006201276.1:469437-469870 GCF_000334495.1 Tupaia belangeri chinensis
ATAATGAAGGCCAAAAGACGGTGGGATGACATATTCAAAGTACTGAAAATAAAATACTCTGTCAGTCTGGAATTCTATACCCAGGAAAAAATATCCTTCAAAAATGAAAGAGAAAAAGACAAATAAAGGCATAACCAGATAAACAAAGACTAAAAGAAATTGTTGGTAGCTGACCTACCTTCAAGCTGAAAGGAAATGACACCAGATTGTAATTCAAATCCACATGAAAAAATACAGAGCATCAGTAAAGTAAACATACTCTCTCACACTTTTTATGTTCTTAAGTGATTTAAAATATCACTTCAAAATATACCTAAATTATATAATCGACTCTAATATAAAAATAATTAATATATATGACAATAGTAATGCAATAGTGAATGGAGCTTATATTGGAGAAAATTTTATTTCTTTTCATTTGCCAGAGGATGTG
>NW_006201276.1:470115-486298 GCF_000334495.1 Tupaia belangeri chinensis
AAAAAAAAAAAACTCATGCCAGGTGTGTGTGTGTGTGTGTGTGTGTGTGCCCAAGATTCCAAGAGGAGAATAGAGAAGGGATGGTGAAATGGCCATCCCCCCCGGGGGTTGATTTCCAACTTTCTGTCTCAGTGTCTCTCTGGTGAGTGCACACGCCCTGTAGCAAAAATATCTCTCTCATAAAAGGAAAAGACCAAGAGGCATGTCTTTCAAATTCACACAAGCAGGTTGACACTGGCTAATGACATAACCCTGGATGACCCAATCATGGCTAAGGATGGCCTGTCTGTGACAATATCAAAGCAATTTGTACAGAAACTAGTCTGATGACCTTGAGAGAATGCAGAATGAAAGTAACAAATGAATTCAAAAAATCTAAAGAAAATGTTCTTTACATTAAAAACAAAAACAAGAAAGCATCCCTGAAGGGCTCTCTCTCTCTCTATCTCTAGTGAACCACAGTCGCCTTCAGGAAAGTGCTTGGCAGTTTTCCTGACCCCGGTGAGGAATGAGGTTGAAGAAATACCCAGAGGAATCCATGTTCCAATTGAGCCTTCATCTGCTGGTCATTGTGCAGCACTTTGCTTCCCAATAAACTATGCTCTTTCACAAACAAACCAAAAAATACATGAGGTAGAGTGCTTAAGTTATGATGTATGTTGTAACTTAAAAACTAGGGAGAAAACAAAGACCTTCAAAACATGTAGCACAACACAATGAACAAGTTAAAATGAGAAACTATAAAATGTCTTTTTCACACAAAAGATAGTAGTGAGTAGTGGAAGAACAGAGGAACATAACAGACAAGAGGCATATGAAAAACAAATAGCTGGGCCAGCGGATGGTGTGGTGGTTAAGGTGCTGGATTCCCACGTGGCCAACCATGGTTTGAGTCCTGGACCAATGGGCATGTGTATGTGCATGCCCAAAACCCCAGGAGGAGAATGGAAGAGAAGGGATTGCGGCAAGGACATCCTCTCTGGAGGATGATTTATCACTTTCCCTGTCACTGTCTCTCTCTGGCGAGTGCATGTGTTCTATAGCAAAAATCTAAATAATAATAATAATAATAGCAGCATGGCAGGTATGAATGTACTCATATAAATAATTACATTAACTTAATGAAATTGAATGGCAGAGCTAGGCCTCTGTGGTACTCAGAATTCTAAAATAGCCCCCCAATATTCCTGTTCCAAGTATATGTCCCTTATAGAACTCCCTCCTTTTGTGTATGGGCTGAACCTGTGAATATGATATCACTTCCATACTTAGGTTACTCTATATGACAAGATGAAGGAAATTTTCTACTTTAATTAAAGTCCCTAATCAGCTGACTTTGAGTTAATAAAAAGGGAGGTTATCACAGGTTGGCCTGACCTAATCAGGTGAGTCCTTAAAAGAGTGTCCTCAGTTGGCCTTGAAAAAGTAAGCAAACATGTTGTGAGAAAGCCTATGGAGAGAGCCACATTGCAGGAGGACCTGTTAAGAATTGCCTCTCAGAGCTGAGGGCAGTTCTTGACAGATAGCTAACAGGAAAACAAGAACATCAGCTCTACAACTATAAGGAAATAAATTTCACCAACTGGTGAACTTGAAAGAAACTCTGAGATTCAGATGAGAGCACAGCCCTGGCCAAAGCTTCTATTTTAGCCTTATGAGACTGAGCAGAGAACCAGGTCAATGGATTGAATGTAAATGGGATTAGTGTCCCTGTAAAAGGAACCTTGAGGAACTCTTTAATCCTCTTTTTCATTCATATGAGAATATAATGGGAAGTTGGCAATCTGCAATTTAGGAAAGGACCCACACCAAAACCTAACCATGTCAACATTCTGATCTTGGACTCCCAGCCTCTAGAACTGTAAGAAATAAATGTTTGTTGTTTAGGACATCCTGTTCCTTGGGACCAGCAGTTGGCATAACAGCTATGTTGCTGGACTCCCATGTAGTCAACCACGGTTTGAGTCCCAGACCCAGTGGCTTAAACTCATACTGGGCGCATGTGCGTGCGTGCCCAAGATCCTGAGAGGAGAATGGAGGAGAAGGGATTGTGGCGTGGCCATACCCCCTAGGGGGTTATTTCTCACTTTTTGTTTCTCTGACTCTGTCTTTCTGGCAAGCGCATGTGCCCTATAGCAAAAACTTCTCCAAAAATAAAAAAACACACCCCGTCCCTGAGTCTATGGTAATTTGTTATAGTAGCCTGAACTGACTGAGACATGTATCTAACCTGTACCCAAGTTTTGACCACAAAAACTGTGAGATAATAAATGAATATTGTTTTGACTTGCTAAGTTTTTGGTAACTTTAGTAATAGAAAACTAATATAGCCTTGAACTCAGATCTTTGTTATACTTGGTCCACACACTTGGCCACTGTACTCTACAGCAAAGTTCATAAACCGGCTGGCTGTGTGATACAAAGGTCTATAGACTTTTTTCAGCTCAAAAAATATTTTAAAACTGTCTATTTATTTATTTATCTAACTGGAGGGAGACAGGAAGAGAGGGAAACCAAGGAACCATCTCCCCCATGAGGAATGTCATACTGCAGTCCCTTCTCTTTCATAACTCCCTCCTTTCAGGATTTTGGCATACATGTACACATGTTCCATGTGTTTCTCAAGCTGCCAGGTCTGGAATTCAAACCACATGGTCAGACACATGGAATCTGACTGCTTTAATCACCAGGCCATGGAGGCAGCCCTAATTTTTTTTTTTAATTAGCTAACAATATTTAAATATCAGAGGATTTCACACTCAGGTTCAAATTTCTGGCTTCTGTTGAAAAACTGGAAGATATGGCACCATTGGCCCATATTGCCACATAGCAAAAACTGACCAGAGATGAACAGCTTTTGCCTTTAGACAGGGCCTGAGGCCTGCAGTTAAGCACAGTCCAGTTTCATCAAATTGACTTCATCCATTTAGATTTCCCACATAGCTTCACTTAGTTATTTGAATATGTAGGTCCTGATATACAACTTCAGAGTTTATCGCCAATTGCCTTGGTTTTATTTCTAGTGTAGTCACTTTTTCCATTAATTATTTTTTGAAATAGTGCTACAAGCATTTGGATTATGAATCTTGGGGAATTATTGACCAGATTAGAATCAGATATTATTTTGATTTGAGAAGAGAAAATAAACTTCAGTATTAAAGATTAAATTAAGTTTTATAGAGACCGGGAAACTTATCTTTTCATTATACTTGTTATTACTGTAAGATTTTAATTTGTCAAAAACAAACAAAAAAATTCTTTTGGCCTTGGAGGAATAAAAGTGAAATAGGCAGCATGTTTTGTATTGTTTTTCTCTTCTACTGTGGAACATGTGGGGAAAAAAGCTTGACGGTCAACAGGAAGAAAGGTTCCATTGAGATAGTGCAGTACAAAGAATGAATGGTTGTTACATTTTTGAAACTGGTGCAGATCAACACAAATTATAAAGCTTTTTCTTTTTTATAAGATGGTATAAGTAAAGACAATGATGGCAACTCATGTAAAATAATTTTTTTAGAGAGAGATTTTTGCTATAGGACATATGCGCTCACTAGAGAGACAGAGAGACGGAAAGCAAGAAATCACCCCCCAGGGGGGATGGCCACACCACAATCCCTTCTCCTGTTGGGATTTGGGCATGCACACACACACACCTGGAATGAATTTTAAGCCATTGGGTCTGGGACGTGAGTCACAGTTGATTATGTGGGCGTCTAGCAACGTAACCATTACACCATCTGCTGGTCTTAAGAAATTATTTCTTATATTTAGATTTATTGAAATATTGTTTGCCTGTTGCACTATAACCTGCTTTTCTGGCCTAGCTTGTCCTAATTGTTTTATAAGAAATGCCTACCCTCTAATATCATGTAGCTCAGAACACTATAGCACTATACTATTTATCCCAAGTTTTTTGTTTTTATTTGTTTGTTTGTTTAATAGTAATTGGTCAGAACCAGTCTAAAAAAGAAAGACCTCTTACAAACTTTTATTACTTAAGTTTGCCTGCAAGGACATATTTGCTCTATAACTGAGTGACCTAAAGCAAATTCTAGCTATAGATAGGAAGTCAATGGAACTGTGACTCTGGCCAGCCAATCAGAACTGCACGAGGTTAAGCCTTTATTTTCATAGAATACTTCAGGAACCAATGGCACTGTGACTCTGACCAGCCAATCAGAGGATCACAAATTCAAGTCTTTATTTGCATAGAAAACTCCAAGAATGTATCTGATCAACCAATCAGAACTATATAAATTCCAATCCTCCATTTGCACACAGGACCTAATTGAGGGCTTTGAGTAAGTATTATTCCTCCACAATGGACTCTACCTTTTTACTTTAGGGGAGGTAGATTTGAGAATTATCTCCAGTCCTCATTCCTTGGTGCCTTGCAATAAAGTCTTTCTTTTTCTCCTTCACAATCCTGGTGTTTCAATGTTTGGCCTTGCTTGCTATGCATCTTGCAATGAACTCTTTTGGTTTCCATAACAGTATAGCACCAGTACCAACATAAATATGCCTAGCAATTGAAAAGCCACTGTAAGGTAGAGATAGATGGAAAGAAACAACTAATTTGTCCTATTGTTTGTTTTTGTTTTTGTTTTTCTTTTCTACTATGGTCATTGAGGAGGACAAAAAAGCTCGTGGCCAGCAAAAAGAAAAGTTTCATTGAGATAGTGCAGTAAAAAGAATGAATAGTTAACTTTTTAAAATCAGTGCAAATTAACATGAAATATAAACAATTTTTTGGAAGATGGCATAAGTAATGCTAATTGTATTAGGAACTTAAGCTTTTATTTTTACTTTTTAAAATATTTTTATTCAAAATTAATAAAAATGGGTTCAGCATCTATGGCCCAGCAAGTAGCAAGTAAGACTGCAAGGCTGGAAACCACACGTTGAACATAGTTCAAGTCGCTGGCCTAGTTGGCCTGAAAACATGCCAGTTGCATGTGCACATGGCATAAAAATCATGGCAGGTTAGAGAGCTGCAGGAGGGACATTGTGGCATGACTAAACTCTATGAAGGGTACTTCTCTCTCTCTCTCTCTTTCTTTCCCTTTATTTCTTAAGCAAGCATTTTATAATGAATTTTTAAAAATTAACAGAAATTACTTGTATGAACTCAGTTGAACTTATGATCTTTAGATCTAATTGTGAAAAAGTTTTTAGAAAAAAATGTGAATGTACATGAAATACTTGTGTGTGCATGTGTATACCATAGCTGACTTAAAATGGAATTTTGTATGTGTTCTATTTCAGAACTTGTTAAGCAAGCATTTTATAATGAATTTTTAAAAATTAACAGAAATTACTTGTATGAACTCAGTTGAACTTATGATCTTTAGATCTAATTGTGAAAAAGTTTTTAGAAAAAAATGTGAATGTACATGAAATACTTGTGTGTGCATGTGTATACCATAGCTGACTTAAAATGGAATTTTGTATGTGTTCTATTTCAGAACTTGCTTTGAGTTTTAGAATTGTAAAAGATGGAAAATGTTTCACTCTCCACAGTAGATATTTTACTGTTCTAAAAAGAATTGGTACAGGGACAAGCAGATTGTGTAATGGTTACATTGCCAGACTCCCAAGTAGTTGACCATGGTTCAAGTCCCAAACCCAGTGGCTTAAAACTCATGCTGGGTGCCTGTCCATGCAAGCCCAAGATCCCAAGAGGAGAATGGAGAAGAAGGGATTGTGGCATTGCCATTCCCTGTGGAGGGTGATTTCTCACGTTTTGTCTCTCTTTCTCTCTGGAAAAGGCACACGCCCTATAGCAAAAATCTCTTAAAAAAAAAAAAAAAGGACTACTACAAATCAAAAAGGAAAAGATCAACTTCTCAATGGAAAAATGAAAGGATATGAACAAGAAATTTACAAAATTTACAAAATATGTAATTAAAAATGACCAGAATATGTAAAGATGTTCCATCTCAATACTAATCAGTGAAAATAAAAAACAAAAACTCAAAATGGATCAAAGATCTAAATGTCAGGAAACAAACTATAAAACTACTAGTAGAAAAGACAAGAGAAACTCTTGGATACATTGGAGTATGCAAAGACTTCTTAAATAAGACTCCCAAAGCACATGCAATAATCCCCAATGGTATAGTGGAACTATATACCAAGATGAAAATCTTCTGCACAGCCAAAGAAACAATAATTAGTATCATGGTCTGAAGTAAGACTCAGGAGGAATCATCACAAGAGAAAGAGTGCCCACTAGTCTGAAGTCAAAGGTGCCTCAGCCCACCTGCCAGGAGGGAGGGGTTTCTTTTATAGGATAATAAATGTATTTTTTAGGAGACTGTATGCGTGACTGATATGCAGGGGAGTTAGGCACAGTGGGATAAGCATACGTGGTGAAACATTTGGTGAGTCTTTTTGATCCATCTCTGGGAAGTTAGACCTCCCAGTACTCACTTTAGGCCTTTATTTGCTACTTCATGGTTCAGTGTGACCTTGCAGTAGCAGCACCTGGTGTGTGGGCTTTTGCCAGGACCAATTATGCAGATGTTCCACCTTGGTACCTTGTCATGCCTGGAGCAATACCAAATGGTGTTCAGGAGAGTTTTATTGTATGGAAACTTACAATTAGAGTGAAGAGACAGCTCTCAGAACGGGAGAATATATTTGCAAACTATGCTTCAGATAAGGGACTGATAACCAGAATATAGGAAATTCAAGCAGTTTACTTGCAAAAAAAAAAAAATAAATCCACTTTAAATATGGGCAAATAAGCTGAACATACAATTCTCCAAAGAAGACATACAAGTGACCAAAAAGCATATGAAAAAAATGCTCAACATCTCTTATAATAAAGGAAATGTGAATTAAACCACAATGAGATACCACTTAACCCCATCAGACTAGTTAAGATAAAAAAAAAAAAAGATAAGTGCTGGTGAGGCTGCGGTGAGAAGGGAAATCTACACTGTTGGTGGGAAAGTAAGTTAGTCCAGCCACTGTGGAGAACAATATGGAAGTTCTTCAAAGACCTACAAGTATAACTACCATAAGATCCAGTAATTTCACTCCTGGGTATCTACCCAAAGGACAGGAATATGCTCAGTCAGAAAAACACCTGCATATCCGTATTTACTGTGGCATTATTCACAATTGCTAAGACATGGAATCAACCTGAATTTCCAAGAACAGACAAAAGGATTGAAAAAAATGTGACACAGAGACCAGCGGGTGGCGTGGTGGCTAAGGTGCTGGACACTCCCATGTGGCCAACCACGGTTCGAGTCCTGGACCTGGTGGCTTGCTTTCTCAGTTTCTATCTCTCTCTGTATCTTTCTCTGCCCAAGTTAAGAATAAATTAATAAATAAATAAAATTAAATAAAGAAGCAATTATAACAACAAAAAAGACTTTTTAAAAAATGTGACACATATATACTATGGAATAGTACTCAGACATAAAAATCAACGAGACCCAGACATTTGATACAATGTGGATGAATATGGAAGATTAAATGCTAAGTGAAACAAGCCAGACTATGAAATAGAGGCATTGTATGTCCTTGCTCAAAAGATACTAAATGTCTGCATGCTATGACAGAAACAGATTGGAAGAGATAAAAGTAGGAAGGGTAACTGCAGACACTGGAGACAGTATAGGAGGGGGTTGGTAATAGGGGGTGAGAGGGAGGGAATCAGGAGATAAAAACATTTAACAGATGTAAAAATAAAAAGTTATCTGGTGATGATAATGTGTATGGTAATATCTTTGACTAGACTAATATACACTGTATTTATGCTAGGAAAAACCATTTTGTATACTGTAAACATGTACAGTGATTAAATGTAAATAAAAATAAAAATGGAAAACAAAAAGAAAAAACAGGATAAATCGTTTCTTTCAATCTCTATCTTAACAGCAACATACTAAAAAAAATATTCAAGTGCTAGTCATATTCGTGTTGGTTCTGGTAATACATTGTTATGGAACCAAAAGGGGTTCATTGCCAGGTACATAGCATAGCAAGGCCCAAACACTGAAGCACTAGGATTTAGGAAGAGAAAAAGATCCCCATTAAAAAAGACAAAGTCCCCATTAGATTTTCAATAAGATTGTTAATATTAAATATTAGTGAGGGTAAAGGGATACTCATATATTCCTGGTGGGTATGTAAATTGGAGCTACTCTGAAGGGCAACTTGGCAGGAACTATTAAGTTTTATGAGAATGTATTCATGTATTACACATGGAAATAACTTTTTAAATGATACCAGAATGGGCAGGGATGCTCATTCAGTGGACCAGAAATCAGGTCTGTGCCACACACCACATGACAAAGAGACAAGAGTTGGTGAGTAAAGAAAAGAAGTTATTCTAGTGATGGGACCCACAGGTGGCGTGGTGGTTAGGGTGTTGGAATTCCCATATGGGCAATCGTGTTTCGAGTCTCGAACCTGGCGGCTTGCTTTCTAACTCTCCCTCTCTCACTCTCTCTATCTTTTTCTGGCAAAACTCATGTGAAATAAATAAATAAATAAAATAATTATTTTTAAAGAATGAAGGTATTTTAGTGAGCCCAACCCTGGGAAGAGAGCAGACCAGAGTTCATAACTGCCTCAATTATACTGGGTGAGATACAAAACTTAATTGAAGAAGAGGTCAATGTGCAGTACATCTAGAAACCAAGTACATGTTATTTATTGTGTTAGGGCAAAATCATTAGGAAGCCTGGTTATTGTCTTCAGGCAGGATAGCAGGGAGACCCTGCAGTGTTGGAGGTGGGTCACTGCTTGAGGGTCAGTTTCCAGTCCAGGCATGTAGGGCAGAAGACCAGTTTCAGTTCTCTACAAGAGATTTAAAGATAAGCAATGACTAACAAGGCAGCAGAAATAAAAGTCATTCAAGACAACTCTTAGATCCTGGTTTAGAAGTAAGAGGATCTAGGCCTGTCTTTGCAATGCTTAAGCTGATAAAAATCTTCTCAGCCAGTCATATGGGAGGCTGTTGGAATCTTTCTGTCTCCATAGCCTGGTATTTGTAAAGACTCAGCAAGGTTACTGTTAATTTTCATAAATTAAGCATTAGGCTTAATCTATTGTGAAGGAGGGAAAATATTAGTTTCTGTAAGACTCATTGTGAGGGAAATGAAAGATAGAAGTTAAAAGCTGATTTTCCTAAGGTTTGCTATATTAAGATGAACTCCAAGACTAAAGTGCAATGTAGTTACTTTGATTCTCTTATGGCTTGATTATACCAATTCTTCTATTTTCCTCCAAACATCACCTTTGGCCATAGCGATAGGTTCAGGAATATGTTCTTCAGTCACATGAATCATTAAAGCTCCTGTTTTGTTTAAACCAGTTTGAATTTTTCTGTTATTTGCAACATATCTTGACTGATAGTCTATAAAATATTCCTTTATTAATCTCAGTTATCAGCGTTTGTGACAGATCTCATGGATTGACTCACTCAATATCCATTCCAACACCCTTATTGTGTGCCTTCCTATATTTCAGAGGCTGGAAGTCTCAAGCCACTGGTTTCCATTCCTTACAGCTGGAGTTATGGATGTGACTTAAATTCCACTATTCAGAACTAGCTCGAGACTTGAATTTGGATGTGAGCTAAATGGAAGAGAGGCAGTACTCAAGGCCAAACATTTACTGGTGCAGAATTTAACAAAGAGGGTACAGCCCAAGAACCAGCTGCTATGGTAGTGGCTTCCCAGTCTGATGGACAGTTTCCTGATCATAATGTAAGTAGTAGCTGCTAGGCGACCCATTTATGCTGTGTAGATTTGGAAGGATTCTTGGAAGTTCTACCTAGATACCTTTTCTCCACTTGCACCAATGATTCGGTGAGTCATTTAAATACCTCCCTTTCTGCTGAAATTAGCTAAAGATGGTTACATCCTTTGAAAATAAGCTCAACATATAGGACCCCTCAAGCCTTTGACACTATGCTCAGGTTTATAAGAGCTACACTATGTAGCAGAAATAAATCAAAAGGCTAAAAAATTGTACCTGTTTCTAGACATTGCATTGTTATCTCTACCTTCACTACCTACAACTGAGAGTTTTTCTAATATCCTGTTTAGGCAAGTTCTAAGCTGTTCTAGTATCCTAGGAATACCCTTTGTAAAGTTCAAGTGTCAACCTCCTTTTGTTTGTACTTTTCCCTCAATCTTCACTCTCGATCATATAACAGGCTTTTGATTGAGGGGTATCATTATTACCAGCAAAGAGAATTATGGGAGCTAGGTGGACCCGGTAAAATGCCTCTGGAATTTGAATGTTCCCAAGCATAGAGAAAATTCTCAAATTTCAACTCTGCTTGACTAGAAAAGATAATGCCAAGCAGTAATTTCCAGTAGAAACAAATATGGAAGGGTTAATAAATGACTCATAGAGGTCAATTTTTCCTTGCCAGAAATTCAGCATTTGATTGTCTTCAACTTTTCAACCTAGATTTTACTTCTTTGTACTCCAGGCACATGTCAGGGCAGAGAGTAGACCGTCAATAAATATATTTTTAAAAAATGAATTTTATACAGACTTTGCATTCTAGGACGATACGGCTGCTCAAAAAACAAATGGTGTCAGTTAGACAGAGTCAGCCCCAGTATTTAGCCAATATAGCAAGGTTTAAAATGCAGTAACAAGGAGGTCATGAGAGAGGGGTGACTTTGATAGATGGCCCCTATAATATTATCGCCCATCAGTCAGTCAACTAACATTTACCAATTGTCAGCCAACAAAGTACAGATGATGCTCAAATTAACAAGACAGAGTTCTCAGAAAAAGTTCAGTCTGCTATTGAGACACACACACATTGTCTCCCAACACACACATTATCTCTGTATTGTGGCATGAACATGTCCCATGGGGGTTGCTCTAGTTGTCTTTTTCTCCTCCTGGCGAGTACACATGTTCTTATTTTCTCACAGTTCTGTAGGCTAAAATCAAAGTGTCAGCAGGTTTGCTTTCTGCTGAGGCCTCTCTACTTGGCTTAAAAAAGACCGCCATCACTGTGTACTTTCACCATTTTTTCTCTGTGCTTACATATCCCTGGTGTCTCTTGTGTGTTTGAATTTCCTCCTATAAGAAAACTGGACAGTTTGGATTAGAACTCACCTTAATGGTCTTATTTTAATTTAATCACCTCTTAAAGACCTTATTTCCAAACACAGTCACATTATGAGGTACTGGGTTGGGGAGGGTGGTTAGAACTTTAATGTTAAAATTTGGGGGAACACAATTCAGCCCATAGTACCATGTTTTGTAAGAATACAGCTGATGAAAATAAGAACTGTTACATACTAATGCCAGAATCACTGAAAAAGATGGCTGAACTCCTGTATTATTTTAATGGCATGAAGATCACAGAGAACTAGATTAGGGGCCTAAAGGACATACAGAAAGTGAATCTCACAAGTCTGGCAAGTCTGGGATGAGAGCCCCCCCCATCCTATATTCAAATCAGCATGAGAATAAGAGGACATCCGGTTTTAGCCAAATTAAAGGAGCCATTTACTAAGCTAGCAATTGCAAGAGGACTCATGTCACTCCAAAACCTTGCAGCCTTGAAGCAAGGGGGAAGAAAGTTTATAAAGGAAAAAAACACAAAGGTAAAAAACTATACATCTAAGAAAGTACAGGCCTTGAGTTATGTGAAAGCAGTTAGCAAAAGCCAAAAAAAGAATTATCAGGAAGGAAAGTTATAATTGGCTGGATAGTTATAGTTGGCTGCATCCGCTGATGATAAATGGTGCATCTGCTGGTAATAAATATTCAGTTAGGAAGACAGGGATGGATGCCAATGTGATAAGCATTCAGTGAGTAATTTTCAGGAGGCAAATATGGGTCAGGTCACAGGGAAAGGGAAATGGCAAAGCAATCATATTCAAAATGGAGGTGCTCATGCTTCACAAGTACTTCTATTTTTTTTTGAGAGTTTTTTTTTGCTATAGGGTGCATGCACTTGCCAGAAAGACAGGGGAGATGTTCACGCCACATCCCTTCTTCTCCATTCTCCTCTCGGGATCTCGGGCACGCATGCACACGCACCTGGCGTGAGTTCTAAGCCACCAGGTCTGGGACTCGAACCACGGTTGACTACATGGGAGTCCAGTGACATAGCCATTATGCCAACTGCTGGTCCCACAAGTACTTCTATACCAATTAAAAGCCTTTCTGAAACTGGGCTGACCCTGTACTCAGTAGATAAGAACTGTACATATAAAGCTGGATAACATATGGCCAACCATAGTTCAAATGCCAGCCTCGGCAGGTTGAAAAATATGTCATGTACATGTGCTTGTGTGCCCAGAATCCTGATGGGAAGGAGGAATAGAGGAAAAAAGGATTGTGGTGTGACTACACCTCATAGGGAAGTGCTTTCTCTCTTTTGTTCTCTCTGTCTCTCTGGTGAGCATATGTGCCCTCTAGCAATTGAAAGAAAAGCTTTTTAAAAAATATCTCCCTGGGGACCAGCAGTTAGTGTATTTTCTTGGACATACCACACAAATGAACATGGATCACTGTGTTGTTCCCTTGATGGCTCTATGAAACAGACTAAAATTATATTTCCTGATTCAGATGTTTCCACTAAAATGTCCTGTAGGAGTGATTTGTTTTGTCTTGTTTAAATTTTTCTTTATTCATTTCTTTTCGAACACGTGTGCATGAAAGAGAGAGGAGCAAGAGAGAGAAGAACACTCTGCAGTGTGGGGAGCCAAAGAGGAGACATGAAGAATGTGCAGGATGTGACCACCAGAATAAGACCAGGGTCTTTATCCGGACATGGCCTTGGGTGGCTGGATTGTTATGAGCAGAATGTCTTGGGATTGTTTTGAACTGAATGTTCCAAAGTATCGTTATAACAACCTGGTAAATTCAGTAAGGACTTAAAACCTTACATCACAGAGGTCTCTGGAGTATGTATAAATACTAGCAATAAAGTACATTTGGGACTGACCAGTATTGACTGACAGTCTTCCTGTTTCTATCCTGTCTTCTTGACTTTTTTTAATCCTCACCCCCCCAACTCAGGAGCTGTTCGCTGTCAGCGGGTCTGACACTGCAGGTTCTGGTCACACTGATTCCCTTCCTCCAGTCCTATTGTATCTTGAGCACTTGGTACTCATGCACATGTCCAGCATGTTTCAGGTGGTCCTCTTCAGGGATTTGAACCATATTTTTTCCGTAGGGTGTGTGTGTGCTCACTGGAGAGAGACAGAGAGAGAGAGGGAAAGTGAAAAATCACCCTCCCCCCAAGGGGGATGGCCATGTCACAATCCCTTCTCCATTTTCCTCTTGGAATTTTGGGCATGCATGCACATGCCCCCAGCATGTTTTTCAAACTGCCAGTTCTGGGAACCAGCAGTTAGCATAATGGCTATGTCGCTGGATTCCCATGTAGTCGACCGCGGTTCACGTCCCGGACCCAGTGGCTTAAAACTCACGCCGGGCGCATGTGCATGCGTGCCCAAGATCCCGAGAGGAGGATGGAGGAGAAGGGATTGTGGTGTGACCATCCCCCCTGGGGAGTGATTTCTCGCTTTCTGTCTCTATGTCTTTCTCTGTCTGTCTGGCGAGCACACGCACCCAGTGAAAACCTCTCAAAAAAAAAAAAAACAAAACCAAAAAAAACAAAAACAAAAACAAAAACAAAAAACTGCCAGTTCTGAGACTGAAAAGTCAACCAGCTACTGTAACCACTATGCCACTGCCCTGCTATGTTTTTCAAATCAAATATAGATAGTATCTGTTCAATTAGTTCTATTGTATTTAT
Organism: Tupaia belangeri chinensis; assembly: GCF_000334495.1. Lineage (NCBI taxonomy): Eukaryota > Metazoa > Chordata > Mammalia > Scandentia > Tupaiidae > Tupaia > Tupaia belangeri. The sequence continues at coordinate 483,881 of NW_006201276.1, forward strand.
GATCTTTTATTTATTTATTATTATTTTTTAAATTTCCAGAGAGCGCATGTATTTGCCAGAGCTAGGAGTGAGGGATGTGAGGACTGTGAGAAAGCACCCTTCAGTGGGGTTTAGTCACACCACAACCCTTCTCCTACATTTCTCCCTCCTGTTGGGATTTTGGACATATATATATATGTGCCTGACATGCTTTTCATGGAAAAGGCTCACTGGGGCCAGGAGTCCAACCACATGGTCAATCATGTAGAATCTGGCTTCCCCACCAGGCCACAGGGCCAGTCCTATCTTCTCCTTTTTAAAAGTTTTACATTTATATATCTTAAGAACACAGAGTAATATGTGTACAAAATTTAAATATTAGTAAGGTTTTAAAAAAGAGTTAAATTGCTGTATCAAAGAGATAGAAACATTTTTTAAGTACTGTTATTTCACATTTAAAATCTGAGAAGGCTTTTCCCACCCAAAGAGTTAATAAATATAGGTGGCAGAGCAAGTTCATCATTTAAAAAGATCATGTTGAAATGGTAAAAGATGATATCCCAGGCATAGTCCAGTCAGTAAAAGGCAGGGAAATCTTCAAGCAGCCAGAATATCATGGTCTGTAGTTTAAATACTGCACTCAACAGGAAGGGATAAAATTTGTGTGATCCAAAAAGGAAGGACAGATCCTGATGAATTACCAAGTTTTCAATTTGACATGACATTCAGCATTTCTGTCCCAATGACCTTTGGGCTGCATGGTTATACTCTCTCGTTTTCATCACCTAAATTATTGGAAAATTTTGTTAAACATAACGTGATAGTGGGATGTAGTAAGTAATATCTAAAGCTGCCGGTTCATATGTGATGAAACGTTCAATGATAATACCTAATGGTTGTTCATTAATCCTGTTACTGCAATAAATAACAAGATAAAGGAACTCAAAGAAATTGGTGTCAATTAGGTTTACAGGACAGCTGCTTCCTAAATAGAGTTCATTTGGCTGAAGTTGCAAGTAAGACACTATAGGTATTTGTCTTAGTTGGACCTGGAGCCAGGATTTGGTAGAGGTTATACGAAAACTCTCTTGACCATGAATCAAGACAAAAAAGAGTGGGGAGCACTCCTAATATTCCAGAGATCTTCATGGTGACAGATTCCAAATCAAGGTACCACAGGAAACAGGAAATCCAGAGCAGAAAGATTTAAAAATTATCATATTTTGTCTCACGTACTGCTTTTTTTTTTTTTTTTTATACTTTGTTTTTTATTATAAATTTTTTTTTCTTTTCTCATCACAACACACATATGAATCTTCCATCCAAAATACACTGTGCATTGGCTCAATCAAGCACATCAACATATATGTTCTCAGCAAATGATTTCCCAATTTTTGTGTCCTGCATACCTTGCCTTTTGTTTTGCCATCCTAGGTTCCCCATCCCCACCCTCTGCCATGTCCCATCTTCCTCCTCCATTGTCCCTGACATTCATGATTGCCCTCAATGGCTTCCGCCCCCCCCCATTCAATTGTTCTACCAATGAACTCAATTAGTCTAAGTATATCCACTAGCTAGCACAGCTGACATATCCTTACACATGTATCCAAATCTGATCCTAGGCATAAACCCCAGGGAGTAGAATGAACATATTATAAAGTAGACCCCAGTTGTGTCCATACAACTCTCTTCAGTCATCAAATGTGCATTTTTTTTTCCTCCTGCTTATTACTTTTTTTATATTAAATTATATTGCCTAACACTCATTCCCTGAGTATCATCACAACACACCAAGTGTAGTTTCCCATCTAGGATAAACTACATAGTGTCTTAATCAAGCATGTCGTCACCAATACTGTTCCATTTCTACTTTCATACATATAAATATGTTTTTTATCCTATGTTTGACCCTCAGCCCTTTCCCCCTCTCCCAATTACTCTATCTCTGCTATAGACAGCTATCCTCCAGAGGGGTCATTGAAAATGCGATACCTGCGAGTAGAGGGAGAGGGGCCAGGAGTCCAAAGTTTTTAACAATAGGGAAAATAGATTCCATTCAAGGTTGGATCAAGTGTGGGTCTCGTGCAGTTCCGCAACTGTAGGTGAGTCTCCATGGAATACAGTTTCAGGAAAGCAGTTCTGGTAAGCAGAGTTGACCATCAGTTGATGTGGCACAGCGGCCATCTTGTGGTTAGCAGGAGTGGTGTTGTGGAGGTCTGCAGCGTGACTTATCCTCGGGTGTCTGGCTTCCCTAAGAATGGCAGGGTAGTCCCTGTTCTTGCCTGAGGTAATGCAGGGCTGGTATCCATCATCTTCTCACTGTCCATAGGTAGATAAAATCCTTCTCTACAGTGTATTTCTCAGTTGGTTTAAGGCAGTTAAAGGTTCTTTCTGTTGCTTATAGTTGCAAGTTCTTAATCCTTCTCTTCAGCTTCAGCT
>NW_006201276.1:487614-499191 GCF_000334495.1 Tupaia belangeri chinensis
GCCCCGCGCGGCTTCCGCCGGGCGCCCCGCGCGGCTTCCCTCACGTACTGCTTTTGTAATTAGTCTTGCTATTAATTACTCTGCTCACCACTGTTAATTAGTTATACTATTGTTTCTTCTGTTAATTAGTTATACTATTGTTTCTTCAAAAAAGTAGCATTTATATGGTGAAAAGTAATAATTAACATAATGTTAAATACCCAATTTTAATATTTTATGTTAAGGTCTATATTCATGTGTCTCTGTCTGTCTCGTTCCTTCTTATAAATGCACCAGGACTCAATCATGGGGACTCCACCCTAATGCCTAATCACTTTCCAAAGACCCCACTTTTCAACGTCACAATCAGATTGAGTCCTCTTAATACATTTACAATGCAATCAAGTTCCACACATGAATTTGTGTGTGTGTGTGTGTGTGTGTGTGTGTGCGATGCACTCAAACTATAGCACTCCTCAAATAATATTTCTCCTGCTTTCACTAGATTTGTATTTTAAAAATATAGAGTGGGGTGAGAGATTTTTACTCCTTAGGAATAAAAATTCTCATTGTGCAAGTGTTTACATAGGTTTGTCTATGCAGAGTGGGAGGAACAAGGTGGCTGGAGTTGGTGACTAAAGTGGATCTAGTTTCTCCCTGTTAGGGTTGCTCTGGTTAGCTAACAGGGGAGTAGCTCAGTTTTCACAGTTCTGCCTACAGAAAGGAACCATACTCTAACTTAGAGGAAACCCACAATTCCTTAGAAACAGAGCAAAAACGTGGCTGTGGGCCCAACCAGGAAGCCTTTCCCTGCTGCTAGTTTTTCCATCCAGGCTGGACTTTGTTTCCATAGAAAGGGGAAAATGGACATGTTGATGTTTGTCTGTCTCCAATAGTTCTTTCCTAAGATCTCTGTGGCAGCCTGTGAAGAAAAGGCACTGGCAGGGAAGTCAGGAAACTGAGCTCTTCACTCACTCATGCCTCATCCACAGACTTTTTCCCTCCCTTGGAAAGAAATAGAGAAGGGTAGTTCAAAAAGCTTACAGAAAAGGGAACCAGCAGTTAGCGTAATCTCTGTGGCAGCCTGTGAAGAAAAGGCACTGGCAGGGAAGTCAGGAAACTGAGCTCTTCACTCACTCATGCCTCATCCACAGACTTTTTCCCTCCCTTGGAAAGAAATAGAGAAGGGTAGTTCAAAAAGCTTACAGAAAAGGGAACCAGCAGTTAGCGTAATGGCTATGTCGCTGGACTCCCACGTAGTCAACCGTGGTTCACGTCCCGGCATGACCATCCCCTCTGGGGGGTGATTTCTCGCTTTCTGTCTCTATGTCTCTCTCTGTCTGTCTGGCGAGCACACGCACCCTATAGCAAAAACCTCTCAAAAAAAAAAAAAAGCTTACAGAAAATACAATTAAAGCACAAGTTTAGGCCCCAAGGTCTATGGTGCAGTACACAACATACTGCACTGCAGTACTAAAAGGTACATGGTCAACCACGGGTTTGGATTCCCTGTCATCCCTGCCTGGGTGACCTAAAACACCCCTGGTGAGTGTGTGAGCACCCAATATCCTGCTGAGTTGGAGGGCTGGAGGGAAGGGGATCAGGGCAAGACGAGACCCTGCTGAGGGTGCTTCTCTCCCTTTTCTTCTTGCATGCACATAAGTCTTTAACATGGATAAAGTAAACTTAAGAAAAATAAAAAATAGAGTCCAAGTTTATTTTGGTAAGAAAATTTTGAAGTCCATGCACAGTGTTGTTCATAACACCACTTTCTATGAACTTTTAAAACACCCCTCATATCTGCAAAACAGGGCTGATAATAGGTACAAACCTCACTGGGTTGTCAAGATGATTCACTGTGAGAAAAAATAAATATGTGAAGTACTCACACACCAGATACTCACTTCCTGTTGGCTGTATGGAAATCAACAATTGCCAGGATCAGGCCCTTGAAGTCAAGACTTTTGCCCTCCTTTCCATCCACAATGAAAATAAACACTTGTCACCACTTTACATACATAAACACATCTTAACCCTCTCAACAATCTTATGAGCGAGGAAGTATTGTCCCCATTTTGGGAACCCATACTGTGGAATTTGAGACACAGGGAGGTGAAGTAACTTTCTTAGGGTCACACAGCTAGTAAGTGATGGAGTTTTACTTTATGAACCCACATAGTCTGACTGCAGTGTCTGTTCTCCAGAAGGGTCCCAGGCTGAATGTACCCCTAGTTCTTGTCTATATGTACAGAGATCACTCTCAGTATGTGACTGTATGTCATGCCCCCACCTCAAGGTAGTAGTGTACAGATTTCTCAGAGACCCCACTTTACTGTGATGGTCCTTTCTGGCCCTAAAAGGCTTAGGTCTATTCCCACTGCTGCCCATCCCCTAAGCCTCAGTTAAGCCAATTTTGCGTCTGGATATGCCCACATTATTGTTTGTATCATAGGGAGGGAAACTCAGAAACCCAGGTCCTGTGGAAAAGAAAAGCATGAAAGAAGAAAAATTACATTTGGAGCTAGTAATCCCTGGGAATGAGAAGATTAAACCCTGTGGGTTCCAGACCCTTCCCAGGGGGCACATATGATTCATCTTCTGGGGTTCCAGCTCTCTTCCCTTGGAAAATGGACATTGGAAAATAGGCAGAGGCAATCTGCAGTGCCAAAATGTCTTTGGTCACAGAAGTAAACCCTAAGGAGTTATAAACTTGGTCGCCTCTCTGCTGCCAGAGTCCTCCTTCCCCAGCTGTTCCTTCCTGGCCCTTGGCAGTGTCTAGCCTGCAGGCGGATGAGTCCTTGCCATGGGAAAGATAACATTTCTGGCAGCCTGGCCAGGGTTGGGGGTGGGAGTGGAATTAGGGTGCCAGGGACTGAATAGGGCACCAGGGACTGCCTAGCAACCCTCAGACTAAACACTAGCCTAACAGAGTGTTTATCCTATTCTATGACCTATACACTCTTCCACAAACACAGAAGTTTACAGGGAAAATTAGCCCAGAAGAAAATCAATCTTTGGTGGGGTTGGATGTGGGAATTGGCACCATTGTTCCAGGATGAGCTGAGAGTACCAAGTACAGGGTGAGGTTTTCTTCAGAAAGGCCAGCACTTGGTAAAGTCTGTCCCTGACCAAATAACTTTTAACAACTGCTTGGAGTATCACTACTGGCCTAGCTATATACCCTCTCCCCCTAGCCTGAGAACGCGTTTGTGGGTAGCCAGAATTCTTACAAATCTGGAAGTCAGTTTAGGTCCTTTCTTCACATCTCTAGTTTTTTTTGCGTGTGTGTTTGAGGCTATTTCCTGCCTTATAACACTATCATCTTGATGATAAGGTCTGCTTTGTACACTTCCCTACAGACGTGGATCTCAGCCAAGTGATAGGACAAAAGAATAAGGCACATATCTAGAATATATAATAACTCTTATAACTCAATAATAAAAAGACAAATAACGCAGTTTAAACATAAAGAATTTGAATATGTAAGTCTCCAAATGAGATATATGAATGCTAATAAACTAATAAACATACAAAAGAATCCTCAAACATCATTATTCACCAATTGCTAAAAGTCAAAATCATAATGAGATACCACTTTGTACATACTAAGGTAGCTAGAATCAGAAAGTCAGATAGCAAGTACTGAGGAGGATGTGGAGAAATGGGAACCTTCCTACACTGTTGGTAGGAACATAAAGTTGTCCAGGCTCTTTCAAAAACAGTTTTGCCACTCCCCAAATGATTAAACACAAGGTACCATATGCTCCAGCAATTCCATTTCTAGATATATACCCAAGGGAAACAGAAATACATGCTCACACAGAAACTGGAACATGAATATTTATAGGAGCATTATTCACTTACAATAGCCCAAAAGTGAGAGCAACACGAATGGCTGTCAGCAGATGAATGGATAAACAAAATGTAATATATCTATATAGTAGATTATTATTCAGCAAAAAAAATGAATGAAGTGGGACCAGCAGGTAGTGCGGTGGTTAAGTCACTGGACTCCCACTCAGCCCCCCATGGTTTGAGCCCTGGAGTTGCCTGCTTGTTTTATCACTCTCTCTCTCTGGTGGGCATATGTGACCTATGGCAAATTGTAAAATAATAATAATAACTAAATAGGGACCAGCAGTTAGTGTAATCCCACAAAGTCAACCGTGGTTCACATCCCGGACCCGGTGGCTTAAAACTCACGCCAGGCACGTCTGCGTGCGTGCCCAAGATCCCAAGAGGAGAATGGAGGAGAAGGGATTATGGCGTGACCATCTCCCCTGGGGGGTGATTTCTCGCTTTCTGTCTCTCTGTCTCTCTCTGTCTGGCTGGTGAGCATACGCGCCCTATAGCGAAAACCTCTCCAAAAAAATATATAAAAATAATAACTAAATAAATAGTTATTTTTAAAAAGAATGAAATGTTGATATATATGCTATAACATGGATGAAATTTGAAAACATTCTAAGTGAAAGAAGTCAGTCCGAAAAGACCACATACTATATGATTCCATTCAAATGAAAGTTCAAAATAGGGAAATCCATAGAGACAGAATGTAGGTTAGTGGTTACTTAGGGCTTGGAGGAAGGGATGGGAGAAACAGGAGTGATTGCTAAGTGGTTTCTCCTTCAGGTGATGAACATGAACTAAAATTAATTGATGATATTACACAATTATAAATATACTAAAATCCACTAAACTGCACACTTTAAATAGGCAAATTGTATGCTATATGAATTATGTCTCGATACAGCTGTGTTTTTAAGAAATCAGGAATAAAAGAAATGGGAAATACTTAATTTAATCCAAATAAAAAGAACAATTGATGATCTTTCTTTGCCCTCTAAACACACACACACACACATACATACACGCACACATACACAGTTCCCTTCCACTCACCCATGGCAACTATAATAAGTTTCAGCTTATACAGTAGGTACTCAAGAAATATTTGTTGATTTAATGGATCTAGTTTTTATCTAAGATGTTTTGAGGATGGGCTAAAGGAGTAATACAACAACTGGAGGTTGTCCACTGGGAGGAAGAACAGCGGCTAGGTGGGTGTGGGTGTGTGGGGGGTCACTACAGGTTCTCTCTCTCTGCACACACTATATAAGTCTGACAGACAACTGCTTCCCTAAGATCCAGGGAAATACCAATTTTCAGCTGTCCCACCCTAGACTCAGTCACTGCTTCCTCTTTAGTCAAATCTCTTTTCTTTCCAACTGTTTCAAGATACCTTGGGAACCAGCAGTTAGCGTAATGGCTATGTCACTGGACTCCCACGTAGTCGACCACGGTTCATGTCTCGGACCCGGTGGCTTAAAACTCACACCGGGCGCATGTGCGTGTGTGCCCAAGATCCCGAGAAGAGAATGGAGGAGAAGGGATTGTGGCGTGACCATCCCCCCAGGGGGTGATTTCTCACTTTCTGTCTCTAATGTCTCTCTCTGTCTGTCTGGCGAGTGCATGTGCCCTATAGCAAAAATCTCTCCAAAAAAAAAGAAAGAAAGAAAAAAAAAGATACCTTGCTTCTCCCAAATATCACTTTTCTCTTCTAGTCCTAGTACCTGATGAATACAATCCCACTAGGAATATGTCAGACTCTATAAAAAGGACTGCTTTTGTAAGTTAATTACCTTCATATGACAAGAGGTATTTAAGGAGAGAGTGAAGACCTACCACTGGGAGTTTCAGAGATATAATTTCTGTATAAGATTCCAACACATTCTGTATAAGCATGGTTGGTTCCCTGTACACACTTAATTTCAATGTTCTCATCTATAAAATGAGTAGAAAAGTGCACAGACATCCCTGAAAAAATTTCTACCCGAACTTAATTCAGATAGTCCCTGCTTTAAATAAACCCACAATAAGAAATTATAGATTTTCAAACTAAAAAATCTTTCAAAGCTACAGGAAGAACATGATTTTTAAAATGAATAAATAATAGAGTATTGGATTATAACCCAAAATATAAAACACATTAGTTCATGCTTATATAAATAAATGGCTGAACAAATACATAAATGGGAGAAAAGGAATCATTTCTTACAGAATGATTCCAAATAATACGTGTAGATAAATCCCTTCTTTCATGAGATGGAGCTTAATACCCTCTCCCTTCAGTGTGGGCTGAATTTAGCTCACATAAAAAATGTATAGAATAGAAATGCATATAGAAATGGAAACATAGTAACATTATAGTGGAGAAACTGGACAAACACTACTTTGGTTGGGTAATCAAGGTTAATATTACCAGTAATTCAATATGTAGACATCATGTATTGCTGGTATCACTCAATGAGAAGAGTATTTCACCTCTGGGGTATTTTCCCCCCAAACTCATAATCCTAGTCTAGTTATTAGGACAACATCAAACAAACCAAAACTGAGGGATATTCTACAAAGCACCTGGCCAGTACTCTTCATAATTGTCAAGGTCACAAGACCAAGGAAGAACTGAGAAACCGACAGATCAGAGACTAAGGAAGCACAATGACTACATCTGATGGGATCCTTGAATAAGAAAAGGATATTAGTTGAAAAACTGGTAAAACAGGATGAAGGTTTGTAATTTAATTAACAGTAATGGACCAAATATTGATGTCTTAATTTTAGTGAAAGAATCATGGTTATGTAAAATATTAACATAAGGTGAAACTGGCTGAGGGGTATACATGAATTCTCGGTGCTACAGTTGCAACTTCTATGTAAATCTAAAATTATTCTTTAAAAAGTTCTAAAACATTTATTATTAACAAACACATAATAATTATATGTATTTATGGGGTACAGTATGCTTAGGCTGGAAAGGGAAGGCAAAGGGGACAGGGAAAATGTTTAACAAATACAAAACTAGTTAGATAAGAGGAATGGATTCTAGTGTTCTATAGCACAGTAGGGTAACTATTATTTACTGTCTGTATCAAAATAACTAAAAGAGGATTTTTAATGTCCCCAACACAAAGTAAAGATAAATGTTTAAGATAGTGAAATTACTACAGACCAGCAGATGGTGGAATGGTTACATTGGTGGACTTCCACATAGTTGACCAGAGTTCAAGTCCCAAACCCAGCAGCTTGAAACTCATGCCAGGCATGTGTGTATACATACCCAAAATCCTGAGAGGAGAATGGAGGAGAACTGATTAAAGCATGACCATTCCTCTGGGGAGGTGGTGATTTCTTTCTGTCTCTGTCTCTCCACTGAGAGCACAGGCTCTATAGCAAAAATCTCTCTTAAAAAAATAATGAAATAAATAATTACTGCTATTTGATCAAAATAAGTTGTTTGTTTGTTTTTCTAAAAAGGAGGTGGCAGCAGGCAGCATGTGATTAAGGAGCTGAACTCTCATATGTCCAACCACAGCTCAAGTCCCGGGCCTGATGGCTTGAAAATCATGCCGGGCATGTGTGCATACATCCCAAAAATCCCAAGAGAAGAATGGAAGAGAAGAGATAGTGGCATGGCCATCTTCCCTGGGGGGTGATTTCTCACTTTCCCTCTCTCTGTCTCTCTCATTCCAGTGATTTCAAACAAACAAACAAGCAAACAAACAAACAAGAGTAGTCTCAAGATTCCTTTAACAGGATTTAAAAGACTTTAATTCAACCTAGGCAAGATTTTTGTAGAGAGAGGCACTACAGCATAACAGTTAAGAACTGGTTGAATCCTGGGGCCAGCAAATGGCACAGAGGTTACATTGCTGGACTGCAACATGGCTGACCATGGTTTAAGTCCTAGACCCTGTGGCTTGAAAACTACACTGAGTGCATGTGCGTGTGTGCTCAAGCTCCAACGATGAGAATGCCCAAGATCCAGGAGGAGAATGGAGGAGAAGGGATTGTGGCACGGCCATCCCAACAGGCAGTGATTTTTCACCTTCCTTCTCACAGTCTCTTTCTCTCTCTCTGATGAGCTCACGAGTCCTATGGCAAAAACCTCTTAAAGAAAAAAAAAAGTAATTGGTTGAATCTCAGATCTATTTACTAGCTGTGTGACCATGGGTAGGTAACCTATCCTTTCGGTGCCTCAGTTCAATCTCTAAAATAAGGATAATAATTCCAACTACCTCATGAGGTATATCAGACAGAAACCTACCAAACACTAGACAGTTCAAGGAAGTATTTATATTCCTTCTCCCACATATTTGCTAAAATTGCTTTCAACCTCCTAATGCTCTCCCCACTTAATTAAGACCTTTCCTTCCTTTACTACCTAACTTAAATCTTACCTAAGTTAGGAGGTCTCCTGGACCTACCCAGTCCTTCCTCTGGGGTAGGTGCTAATTGGTTCCCTTATTTGGGCCCTGGAATATGCTGCCTTAGAAATTTCTTTCTCTCAATTAGATCATAAGTACCTTATGGGTCTCTCATAGGAATGAGCCCACCATCCCCTGAACCTGTAGGAGGTGAATCAATAATTAGTGTTCAAGACAAAACAGAAATCCCATTTCTCCTTCCATTCATCAAATACTTATTGAACTCTGCTTGGGATGGGGGATCTGGAAGATTGAAGAGTTGAGTCATTGTCCAAGAAGTTCACAAGCATGTATCAAAATTGTATACCCCAAACTCATAATAACATTTGCCTCCGCTATTGGCTGGGGGAAAATGAGACAGGGTAAAGGAACAAAGAAGACTTAGTTTGACCTTATCAGTTAATGTTTTTTTTTTAATATATACATAGCTTAATTATCCAGAGACAAAGAAAAAAATGTCTCTAGAGAACATAGAAGGTGAATGCAGGGGTCTCCTCTGGCGGATAAATTGTTTCCTCTAATAAAATAGAGAGAGAGAAAGACAAAGACGGTGAGGGGAGTATTTAGAACTTGGAGAGCTAGAGCACAGGGCTTGCAGGAGAGCAGTGAAGGAGAGATAGGAAAGTATGACCCTTCCATTCTCCAGTCTCTCCATCTTCTAAAGATTCTAATCTGATCTCCAACTATTAAAAAGATAAAAGCTTTGATGCCATTGGATTGCTTGTGGAAAACACTAGAAAATAAAAATAAATACAAAATGAATGTGCCCCATCCCTGGCGCTCTGCTTCCATAGTTTTGCATTACTGACAGCCATCTCCATAGAGGGGCCTTATGGTGAGCCAGGGTGATGAGGCAGGGAATGTGACATACAGCAACAGCCCACCTCAGCCTCACAGCCTAGGGATGAAACAGATAATTGATGAGTAAACAGAGAAATACATAATTATAGACTGTAATACCTGCTAGAAAGAACAAACACAAAGAGAAAGTAATACGGTAGAGTGTTTACATTAGATTTGGTATATGAAAATGACCTCTCTGAGGAGGGGATATTTCGACTGAGATCTACAGACTAAGTTGCCAGCAGCTTAAGGCTGAGGATGGAGTTGGGGAGAGCATTCTTGGTGAGGGGAGCAATGACACAGTCACAGATTTAGAAACAAGAAAAAAGCACGAACATAAATAGGTAGTAGGAGATATCATCGTTAATCCTGGTCAAGATTACACAGGATTAATGAGTTCCATTAAGAAGTAAAATTGAACAGAAAGCTTCTGGATCTTCAAGGTAGCATTTAGTGAGAAAACAGTGACAAAACAACAGGGACAGGGACTGTGAAAACTTTCTCTCTTTACATATGTCTAATTATTTATGTTTGTTGTGTAAATTTAAAGTGTATATGAGGTTGAGAACATTCCAATATTCTGGAACTTTTGTTAATACTTCAGTATTAGTGATTAAATATATTTTTTGGTTAAGAGTACTGTGTGCTCACCAAAGAGAGACAGAAAGGGAGAGGGAAGAAGTACCCCTAGTGAGGAATGGTCATGTCTCAATCCCTTCTCCTTCGTCTGTCCCTCCCTTTGGGATTTTGAGCATGCATGCATGTATGTATGCCTGGTGTATTTATTTTTATTTTATTCTTTTATTTTATTTGTTATTATTATTTTTTAATTTGTCCAGACACACACACACACACACACACACACACACACACAGAGAGAGAGAGAGAAAGGGGAAGTGAGAAAGCAAGCTGCCAGGTCTGGGACTCGAACCATGGTCAGTCATATGGGAGTCCAGCACCTTAACCACCACGCCATTTGCCAGCCTCATATGGTGTATTTCTTAAGTTGCTGGGTCTGGGACTCTATTTGGTCCATGTGGTCAATCATGAGGGATCCAGTCGCCTTAATCATGAAGCCACAGAGTCAGCCCAGCATTAGTAATTTTTGTCAATCCCTATGCTTCCCTGAAGAACCTGATTGCAAAAATCTTGAATGAAAATCATTAAAAGTGCCAGATTAGTAAGAATTTTGCATGTATCGGGCCGTAGCAACTTGTCACTGGGAGCAGCAAAGAAGGGGGATCTGTAGGCTTGGTTTCTATACCCTAGTCAATCCTGGGAAACCTGCAGCCCATGTCAGATTAAGGACTTGACAGCTCCTGATGGAGAGGAGCTAACTGCCTGGGTTTGTGGAAGAATCCATAGTAGTGCAGCTAGGTCACTGGAGAAAAGGTAGGGAATTGAAGGGATGGAGGGACCTTAGCAGTTTATTAGAAGCATGGGATCCTAGAAAATGGCTGAGAGTGGTTATCTTGCTGAAGGTCACATAGCTAGTGAGTAGCAAAATCTGGACTGAAAACGAGATCTAGCAGACTCCACAGCCCCTTTCAATTAAATCATCTGAGATGATTTCCCCAACAAATTTTTAAAAAGTTTTTGGAGGTTGGCCTAGTAGTGTAGCAGTTAAACGCTATTTATAGAAAGCCAGAACACACATAGCCAACTGATGTTTGAATCCTGGCCCTGGCAGCTTAAAATCACATTCCTATGCACATAACTCAACATCCTGATGGTGGAATAGAATTGCATGACTTTTGACTAAAGCATTACTTATTTTATTGTATGCTTTGTTTCCCAGATTTAAGGATTTTTGTTTTCTTTTGAACTGTTGATAGCCTAGCAATTTATACACACACACACACACACACACACACACATATTCCTTTTAAATAGAACAGAAACATAAACTTTTCTCCCTTCCTGTCCCCTCTGGAATTGAAAAATATTTGCAAATATTATTATTTTGTGGCAGTATGGTTATTTGTATAAGTTCAAAATACAATAGAATCTGTTGCCTTGCATCAGAAATTGAATTCCTATGGGATTTTGTGCAAATAACAAACCAAATTGAGATTAACCTATTTTTTTTTTTGAGGAATAAGTTAGTTTATACCCCTCTTTAGTAAAAGGGGAAAATGGAGAGAGAATGTGGTTCCATAAACAGTTCTGCCTGGCAGGTAAGTAAAGAATGTCACTTCCTGACAGGCCCCAAAACTTCCAAGTACAGGTACTTGAAGAAACAGTCAGATAGTGAATTCTGACTTGGCTCACTAGGCTTGGGAGGATTTTTAGAGTCTAATCTGAAGTCTTCTATAAAAGGTTTCATCAAAGCCTGGAGGAGTCCGACCCGGCAGGGCCCCAGGATCTGTCTGAGCCCCCTCGCTTCCGGTAGGTTCAGTATGTTGGCAAGGCCACTACTGTGCGCCCACCCGACCTAGGATTTTGCTCCAGAAACTGTGGCAGCCTTGCTGGGAAGCGACCCCCCTCT
>NW_006201276.1:499835-534831 GCF_000334495.1 Tupaia belangeri chinensis
GGGCGGTCCCCCCCCCCCCCCCCGGCAAAAGCCAGCTAAATCCATTTGTATTCTTATGGGACTTAGTGCAAATAATAGACCAAATTGAGACTAAGCTCATTTTTAAAAATTTTTTTTGCAAGTAAATTAGTCTATGCTTCTCTTTGGTATAAGGGGGAATAGAAATAGAAAAAAAAATGTTTCATAAGAAAATTATAGTACATATTCGTTTTTTGAGTTTTTAGTGTCTACTTACTGTTTGAACAGAATCCTAACCTTTTCCCTAGCGTTAAGTCTTAAGCAAATTTTTCTTAACATTTTTTGGTTTTGATTCATTAAAGCTAAAACTGTTTTTCTTGAGAAAATATAATAATAGCAAACTAACGACAGTGCAGGATAAAGGTGGACAATATTGGGGGGAGGAAATCAAGGTGAAAAAAAGCAAAACATTTAATGTACCATAAATGGAATATTGTCTGCTGATGATAATGTGTACGATAATGTCTTTCACTGGACCAATATGCAGTGTATTCGGGGTGGCAAAATTAAGTTTATATGCCATAAAGATGTACATGAATAAATGTAAAAAAGAAAAGAAAAAAAACCTGATGGGATGGAGAAATGGAAAAAGGATTGCAGTGTGACCATGCCCTGTTGGGGGTACTTTCTCTCTGTGTCTCTCTATGTCTTTCTGGGAAGCACTCATGCCATCTGGCATTTACAAAAACCTTCTAGGCTATATAGCTTACTAGCTATTAGCCTCAGCTAGGTGCTACTTTATAGTATATTCATTCTACTCACAGAGTTTCATCCCTAAATTCGAACATGTGTTCATAAGTTTGAATTAAAATTCAAAAAAACTTGAATTTTAATCTAAAGAAAAATACCTTAATTAAAGTATTTTGTGAATCAATAAAATGTGAGGAAAAATAAAGGAATGGAAAGCAACTGCAGATACTAGAGACAGTGTGGGAGGAGGGTGGAAAATAGGAGAGGGTGAGAAATAGGGGGGGGAATGTATATGTATATAAAACAAAAAATGGAAAATTATTTGTTAACGATAACAAGTATGATTAAGCCACTATACAGTGTATTCTGGATGGGAAATCACATTTTGTATGCTGAGATGATGTTCAGTGAGTGAATGTAAAATAAATAGATAAATAAAATAAAAAATCCAAAAACAAACAAATAAACCTTCTAGGAGCCAGCAGATTGTAGTACATCTCTGGACTCCCACATGGCTGACCGTGATTCAAGTCCCAGACCTGGTGGCTAGAAAATTATATTGGGTGCATGTGCATGCATGCCCAAGATCCCAGAAGGAGAATGGAAAAGGGATTATGGCATAGCCATTCCCCCCAAGGGGGCGGTTTCTCACTTTCCCTCTCATTCACTCTCTCTCTCTCTCTGGTGAGTGCACATGCCCCAAAACAAAAATAACCTTTTAAAGAAAGTTTCTAAAATGTTTTTATTGACATATAATAATTATACATTTTTGTAGGGGGTATTGTGATTTCTCAGCACAAGAATACAATGTGTAATGATTAAATCAGGGTGATTAATGTACCTGTCATCTCAATCATTTGTCATTACTTGTGTTGGATAGAAAAATTCAAAATCCTCTTTTTTAGGTTTTTGACATAAAGAGAAGGAAATCGAGAAATCATCCCCAGGGGGTATGGCCACACTGCAATCCTTTCTCCTCTATTCTCCTCTCAGGATTTTGGGCATACACACCTATGGCTCAGCATGATTTTCAAGTCATCAGGTCCAGGGCCTGAACCGTAGTCAGCCATGTGGGAATCCAATGCCTTAATCACCACACTACCTCCTGCTCCCCATACTCTTTTCTTGTCATTCTGAGATGAATAGTATGTTTTTGTTAACTATATTCTCTCTACTGTATTTTATAGCACTAGAGCTTACACATTTTATCTATTTGTAATGTTGCTTCCCTTTAATCAACATCCCTCTATCCCCTCCCCCATTCTTCTCAGCTTCTAGTAGTCATTCTTTCTCTCTCTATGTCTATTAGTTTTTTTTTTTTTCAATTTCTATATACAAAGGAGAATGTGTGGTATTTCTCTTTCTGTGCCTGGCTTATTTCACTTAATATAATTTTCTCCAGGCTCACCCATTTAACTTCAGATGACAAGACTTTTTAATGGTTGAATAGTATTTCATTCTGTGCATATGTGTGTGTGTGTGTGTGACATTTTTTTCTCCACTTGTCTGTTAACTGGCACTTAGTTTGATTCCATATCTTGACTTTTGTGAATATTGTTGCAATAAACGTTGTTCCCCACAACTCATTAATGGTGACCTTATGTTGTCTTTAGAATTATCTTTTTAAAGATTATTGGCATGTGTGAAAGAGAATGTGAATGTATGTTGAAGAGAAACTTAATTGGCATTAGGATGTGTTCTGCTCTTTTGTCTGCATATCTCCATCCTGTTTATCTATGACCTGGTAGAATTACTAGATAAATGAATTTTTTTCTGGTGAGGCAACCTAATTCCAGAAAATGCAGTGAAGTCCCTAAAGAAGAGGAGCCTGAGGAATATTGAGAGTCTCCGTTTGGCCAAATCATTTGGACTTGGGACAGCTGGACAAGGAAGAATCCAAAGATGTACACAAGTTGTGCAGCTTGAGTCTCTATGATTGAGTTTTTAATGGAAATAGAAACCTAGAAGGAAAGTCAGACAAAGACAGAAGGAGAGATACCTGTCTGTCAATGTTATAGAGAGACAGGCAGAGGTATGTTGAAAGAACAAGGACAGGACAAGAGGTCTGGGAAGGCTACCATATTTTCCAAGTTATCCTTTCACTGTGGGTTCCTTTAGTGGAAAGTGCTATCAACACCTAGCTGCTCAAATACAATATAGGTGATAAAAGCATGGACACGGATTCTGAAGTCTCTAGTAATCTTGGCTAGTCATTTAACCTGAATCTAGTTTTCCCCATCTGTAAAACAGAGGTAGTGATGGTACCTATTTCATAGAGTTGCTGATGAGATTAAGTGCTATGACAAGTAGTGGGAATAGAATCTAGCATACAGTAGGCCACCAGTGCATAGTATCTATTATGATTTTCTCCCATTAAATGCAAATACAAGTGACTGTTGGATTACCCAGGCCACTGTACACTTGAGGCCAAACTGTAGAACCACTAGGTTGGAAGGAATGTTAGAAATCTGTTGCTCTCTCTTTATACTTGGGAATCTAAGGCCCAAGAGAGACAAATGCAGGTGAGGAAAAGAAAGAGCTTCTGCAAAAGTAAGAGGTGTAAAAGGGAATAAAAAGGGATTTAATTTTCTAGGGTCTGGACTCAGCTTAGTGGTAGATCTGGAGCTGGATCTCAAATGGCTAACCAGTGTCTGAATCCCGGGCAGAAACTTGAAAAACATGCTGGGTATGTATGCATGTGTGTCCAAAATCCTGACAGGGTGGAGAAATGGAGGAGATGTGTGTGTGAGTGCTTTCTCCCCTTTTCTGTTTCTCTCTGGGGAGTACATGCCTCTCTATCAATTAAACAAAAACATGGTTAGTCGTTGCATTTAAAAAGAAAAAGAAACAGGTAAAATCAACTTTAATATTATATTTTATTTAACTCAATGTCAAAAGTATTATTTCAACAGGTAACAATAAGCATAATTACTAATGACATATTTTACATTACCTTTTAAATACTAAGTCATTAAATCAAGTGCATACTTTATAGAGATAACACTTCTTAATTTGAACTAGCCACATTTCAGACGCTCAAGAGCCACATGACTAGGGGCTAGTATATTCATCAGTGTAGTTATAGGCAATGAGGAGTTATTGATGAGTTTTAAGTGGGGGCATGCCATGGTATGATGTGTGCTGCAGAACAAGAACTCAGAATATGTGAAGGGTGGATTGGGACAGGAACAATTCACTCAACAAGTTCTGTGTAATTGTGCAGGCCACGTGTGATGCTAGGGGCATGGTCAGGGCACACATACCACTGACCGTATCAAACACATTGGTACAACACTGTCAGGTCAAGAGGAAAGTAACCCTTTCCCTTTGGTCAGGCCAGAGGCAGTGCTTTTTTACTAATTTTCAAAAAGATGCCATATGTGGTAACACTAGCCCTAAGGTACAACAGACTGGTGTAGGAGGTATATAACTTGCATAAGAAACATCTCATCATTTTATAAATCAGAGTAAATTTTGAGCTTCCAATCCCCTCAGTCTGGAGGAAAATTCAATCTCAGTTATTCTTGCCCTCTCCCCTCCCCCAACTCAGAGTTGGGCCTGAGTTCTGGGATATTATATACACTATAATATGGGGATCATCTCATCATTTTATAAATCAGAGTAAATTTTGAGCTCCCAATCCCCTCAGTCTGGAGGAAAATTAAGCCTCAGTTATTCTTGTCTTCTCCCCGCCCCCAACTCAGAGTTGTGCCTGATTTCTGGGATATTACGTGTACCAGACAGAGTATGGGGATAAGGTCCTCTGGACAGCATGCTATCCAGCTCACATTGGCTAATGCTGAGATATCCACTGGCCCCTGTGCAGGCCCTTCAGGGACTTTCAGGACTCTGATAATTTTGTTAAAAACTTTTGCTTATCATTCTACCTCCTTTACCATTTCTTCTTGGGATCTTTCTGCCTGTCCTGAACACTGTCCAGAAGCCAGGTCAGGTTCTGGGACTTTCTCTTTTTCCATTATATTGGGAAAATTTTGTTTTAAAGCTAGAAAAATCCTTGTTCCTTCATGTTTCTTTCAAGATTTGTGTTCAATTCCCCAAAAGGAGAATGGAGAAAAATGGATTGCTACATAGTCATCCCCCCTGGGGGTGATTTCTCACTTTATCTCTCTCTCTCTCTGACTCTCTGGTGAGTACATATGCCCTATAGCAAAACTAATGTAAATAAATAAATAAATGAGTGCTTATTGCTACCAGAGGATATGTACAAGATCATTCATAGCAACACTATTCTGTTTTTCTTTAAAGAGTTATTTTATTTAAATTTATTTATTTATTTAATTTATAATTTGATTTGACCAGAGAGGGACAGAGTGAGAGAGAGAGAAAGTGAGAAAGCAAGCAGTCATGTCTGAGACTTGAACCACAGTCAGCCATGTGAGAGCCCAGTGCCCTTAGCCACCATGCCACCTGCCAGCCTCCAATAGCAACACTATTCTTAATAGGCCCAAACTGAGCAACTCAAATATCCTTAAGCCATAAAATAAATGATATACTCTGGAATATTATATACTAGTGAGAATAAAATAGAACATAAATGACATGGTTGAGTCTCCCAAACATAATGTTTATCTAAATAAATCAGACACAAAAATATCCTATAGTATGATTCTTTCATATATAGAGACTTTTTTTAGAAGGTTTTGCTTTAGTGTGCATGAACTCTCTGGAGAGAGAGAGAGAGATAGAGACAGTGAGAGGAAAAGTAATAAATAATCCCCCAGGGGGGGATGGCCATGACACAATCCCATCTCCTCCATTCTCCTCCCAGGATCTCAGGCAACATGCACATGTGCCCAGCATGAGTTTCAAGCCACTAGGTCCAGGACTTGAACCATAGTTGGACATGCGGGAAATCCAGTGCCCTTAACCACCATGCCATCTGCTGGCCCTATATAAAGAATGTATTTTTTTAAGAGAGATTTTTGCTATAGGGCACATGTGCTCCCAGAGAGACAGAGAGAGACAAAGAGACAGAAAGTGAGAAATCACCCCCCAAGGGGTATGGTCAAGGTGCAGTCCCTTCTCCTTCATTATCCTCTCAGAATTTTAACAATGTAACTACCAATCACCAGACCCCTGCCCGGAGCCATGGAGACCATTAAATAAAGATCTAGAGAGGGCCCTAAGAAATAATTAACCTGCTTGATTAAGCTTCTATAACTAGGACACGAAAACCTCCTGGTAACTGACCCCCTATAAAAAGACTGCTCAAACTTCAGTAGAGACTGCAGTTCTGACTCTCGGCCCTCAAGTCTCAGGCTATAGTCACTGGCCAACTAATAAAAACTCCCTTGACATAACCATTAGGCCATCTGCTGGTGCCATATAAAGACTTTATTTTTTTAAGAATTATTTTTATTTAATTATATTTACTTATGTTAATTTGATGAGAGAGAGAGAAGAGGGAGGGAGGGAGGGAGGAAGAGAGAGAGAGAGAGAGAGAGAGAGAGAAAGTGAGAAAGCAAGCTGCCAGGTCTAGGACTTGAACTGCTGTCAGCCATGTGGGAGTCCAGCACCCATAACCACCACACCACCTGCCAGCCCACATGCAAAGACTTTTTATGGCAGAAACAAGCTGTGGTTTTGAGGGTCAGTGTAGTGGTCATCTATAGGGAGAAAAGAATGAGTAATGTTTGAGAGGAAGTATAAGAGGGTCGTTTGGATGCTGGGAGTGTTCTGTTTCTTGGACATGGGTGAGTTTGATTTGTGATGATTTATTGATAACATGTCAAACTTAAAACTTTGTGCACTGTTCTACACATAGTCAATAAAAAGTTTAAAAAGTAAAAAGCTGAAAAAAAATGCTAGTCACACCAACTAGCTAATGGTAGCAACAATCCAAGCTAGAAAGAATAAAGACCTGAATAGTTTAAGACAGTGGAAACGAGGAGAGAGAAGCAAGGACTGAATGAATGATTAGATATAGACATTAGAGAGAGGGAAGAGTCCAAGACAATATTCAAGCTTCCAACTTAGGCAGTTGGGTAAATGATGGTGGGATTGGTTGAGATAGGGAACATTGATAAAGGTAAGACTATGTGCCAATTGGCACACAGTGAGTTCGTACTGTCTATGGGATATTTATGCGGACGGGCCTAATAGCATGGAATTTAAAAGTGAGGGATGATTTTTGATTCTGGATATGATGGAGTAAATTTACACTTCCTTTTATCTCTCATTAAACTTGACTATTGAACTTGTACAGAATGCATGGGCAACCATTTGAGAACTCTGAAAAGTGCATATCATCTGGCAGATCAGAGAAGAACACTAGTGCCACACCAAGGGAGTTTGCAAGTGATGTAGTGGTTAAGGTGCTGGATCCCTACTGGTGACCACAGTTCGAGTGTGTGACCAATCCCCCCGGGGGATGATTTCTCACTTACCTTCTCTCTGTCTCTCTCCAGTGTGCCCTATGGTTAGTAATAATACTTTAAAAATCACCAAACTGGTAATGAGTTTACTATATTTTTGTTCTACTGGCATTTCTCAGGATGAACTTTATCCAATTTGAAACCAGGAAATGAGCGCTGTGGTGCAGATTCAAGGGAAACTCTCTAGCTCTGGATTGAGGAGAAGGAAGTAGTTTTTTTTTCTCTTAATTTTTTTTCTGCTGTATTTCTCCACAGTGACCAGGCATTCCCACAATTAGAACAGTGGCAATGGCTAAGTGCAGTCAGGTAACTGCAGAAGCCAAAATTCTAAGTAAGAATCGTCTTTTCAGTTCAATGAAGCAGTAGCTCTGAGAAGGAGGGGTCAAAATCTATTGCTTTTTTATTTCAGTCTGTCTCCTCCCCCAACCCTAATTCACCCCCTCCCACATGGCCCAGACTGCGCAATCCCGGAAGTTGGTTATTGCTGGCTTAGAGGATCAAAAATGGTAGCCAAAGGAACCGCAAAGTAGTGGGACGATAACGGAAAGTACTGGGAAGATAACGGAGATTACTGGAAAGATAACGGAAAGTGAGGAGCTCAGAACAGCGGGCTTTATAAAGCTGTTTGTGAACTCCAGGGTTTATCCTTGACCTTTGGGTGCTCTTTTTTTCTGATCCTAATTAACATAATAAAGGCTCTAAGAACTGACTATTGACCACTGGATATTTACTTAAGGCTCAGTTCGTATGACATTTCTGAAAACTGAACTGACATTGGAAACATAGGCTGCAGAAGGGAAAATAAAAAAGTAGCAACATTGTCCAGATGTGAGGGATGGAGTGGGTTATGACTGCAAAGGGGCAGCAGAAGGAATATTTTGGGGAGTGATGAAACTGTTCTGTATCAAGATTGTAGTAAAAGTTACATGAATCTATACATGTGTTAAAATTCATGAATTGTAAACCAAAAGGAAAAAAGTCCATTTTTCCAAATACCAATTAAAAAAACTTAATTTATCTTTATTATTTTTTAAAATGTATTCATTTTAATTTGACCAGAGTGACAGAGTGAGAAAGAGAGAGAGGAAAAGTGAGAAAGTATATTTTTTTTTTTTAAAGGTGAGAGCTCTGGAGTCTCACATTTGAGACTCTATGGGTTCACTTCCTAATTTTGTGACCCTTCTCAAACTAGTAGCCACTCTTCTGTGCTTCAGTTTCCTCATCATCAGACAGGGATAATCATTAAGTCCTGTTTCCTAGAGGATTTGCTGTGATGAAGGGTAAACGAGGCAGTACATGTAATATGCTTAGAACAGTGCTTGACACATAGTGTGTGCTCAACGAATGTCTACCACATAAGGGGTTGGGGTGTAGGAGGTTGGTAAGAAGACTGGAGAAATCACCATGTGAATTACCACTGGGTGCGTTTGGTATTTGTGGCCATAAGAAAAATAGCTATTATGACCTTATGTCTTTAAACCATCTTCCACCACCCTTCTTCACTCCTGACCTCCTTCCAGTTTTCTCACCCATGATGCTGTCTCCATCTTGGACTTCAGTTCAATGACTGGTCATGACCTTTTTTTTTTTTTTTTTTTTTTTGGGAGAGATTTTCACTATAGGGCGCGTGCGCTCGCCAAGACAGAGACATAGAGACAGAAAGTGAGAAATCACCCCCCAGGGGGGGATGGTCACGCCGCAGTCCCTTCTCCATTCTCCTCTCAGGATCTTGGGCACGCACGCACACGCGCCCGGCGTGAGTTTTAAGCCACCGGGTCCGGGACGCGAACCGTGGTCGACTATGTGGGAATCCAGTGACATAGCCATTACGCTAACTGCTGGTTCCCATGACCTCTTAAAATTAGTTGTTAAGCTGTACTCAACCTTGGCTGTGGATCAAAATCTATTAGACATTCTCCAAAATGACCAGCCTGGACTCTTAAAAAATGTGGAGGCCATGAAAGGCTTCAGGGAAAAAGGCTGGGAACTGTTCTAGACTAAAGGAAACTAATGTGATATGATAATGCATGGATTTTGGGGTAGAGGGGAGCAGCTATAGAGGCCATTATTGGGATATTTAAGGAAAATCGAATATGAATTCTATATGGAATAGTGTCTCTGTTCCTAGGAGGTAACACATTGGAGTATTTAGGATTGAGTATCATGGTGTCTGCATTAGCTTTCAAATGGTGCAGCAAGATAATTATTATTTCATATAATAATTATTACATATAGACATAATTTTAGTCAGTCCTGTGATAGATAAAACGAAGTGGCAAAATATTAACAATTGGTGAGCTTGATGTAGGATAAATGGGTACTCATTCCACTAATAATACAACCTTTCTGTAACTTTTAATTTTTTTCAAAACAAAAGGAGGCAATATAACATAACTTAGAGAAGATTTCTCAAAATACATATGCCCGTATTGCAGCCTCAAACTAAGAAATTAGTATTTTCCTCCGGGGCAGGGGAGCAGTGTGAGAATCTGCATTTTATATTTTAGGACCCCAGAAAAGAGGCACTGCTGAGGGAACTTCATCTCACACTCTTTGCTCCCTCTGGTTCTTAGCATCCTTGAGGACCCAAACCCAGGTATTAGTTCTCTTTGGCAATGTTCCAGCTGAGCTTGCCCCAACACTCTATAAAGCAGAAGCAGCTAGAGGGGTAGTGGTGGTTGTGGTGAGAAGAGTAGGAATCTGAGGATAGATTCTAGGATACTTCAACATTTCTCAAATGAGTAGAGAAGAAGGAGTCTGTGAAAGAGAAAGAGGATCAGGGAAGTAGAATGGAAACCTCAAGAGTTGATTCAAAAAAAGGTAAAGAGATATGATAAACCACCCTAGGTGTGCCTGGTTGGAGGTTGCACCAGGATGAGGAGAGCTAAGTTTCTATATGAGTTCAAAAGTGGACCATTTGGTCCACTTTCCTTCCAGCGGATAGCGTATGCCACAGGGCAGGCTGACAAAAGCACCTGAAATATCCAATGGAAGAAATTTATTTTAAAGGCAAGGTCTCTGCTAGCCAGATGCTATGAAACTCCCAGAGGAAGGTTAGCAGGTCTGGTTGTTTGCCTTTGCTTCCTCCTCTTTCCTCCTGCTGAGTTCTGGGACAGGATTTATAGTTTTTGGGAGGTGTTGTGTGAAACCACTCTAGGGTTAGATAAAATACATCCATTTGTCATTCGGGGGTGGGAAGGAGAACCCTGGAGTCCACTGTTCCTGCATCTAGTGGGAGTGAGAGTGCAGAATTAGATCATGCAACCAAGTGCAGCATTGGGGAAGAAAACTGAAAACATACAACTCTTCCCTTCACCAACTGTGTCCATCCCATCTGAGGTTTTCCAGTAAGTCATAAGGAACATATTTCACTTCCTCCACATTCCCCAAAGAGATGTACTTATTCAGCTCATGGCTTAGAGGTCCAAGGTCTAGGGCCCATATCTGGTGGGTGTCTTACAGAGTCCTGATCAAAGTCATAAGGGTGAGAGTAGAGCAAAGCATATATCTCTCTGTTTTGGTCTCCTTCCCTCTTTTCATACCAGTACCTGTTCACCTCATCCAGCCAACCGCCCACCCCACATGGGCCCTAATGAACTTAATCCTAATCTCTTCCCAAAGGTCCCACCTTTTGACACCATAGTTGGATCAAGTTTTGACCCTCCTAATCTCATTGCAGTGACTCAACACGTCAGTATTGAGGGGGACATATCCAAGCTATAGTAGGATGACTGTTCAGTAGGTGTGAGGTCCTTAAATATCCATTTATTGCAAGCTGTTTATAATCTAGTGGAAAGGCAGACATGAAAAACAGGACAGTATGTACAATGTGATTACATGAGCATAGAGCTGTGTAAGCCAGAAGGAGCAACTCTAGGATTCCTTCCTTCCATCTTTGCCTAAACTAGGCTCAATTCAGATGCTCTCAAATTTAATTCTTAGCCAGGCCCCAAGGCCTGAGGAAGATAAGAAAATACACAAGTTCTTACCTAGGGCTGGCCTTCAGACTAGATACTAGCACAGTCCTACTAGCTATTAAAATGTTGAAATAATTTCCTATTGATCACAGCCCCAAAAGTCATAAAAACTTGTTAAAATCTAGACTTTCTAAAATGAGGCAAGAGAGCAAAGAAACTTGTGAAGAGTAGAGGAGAATTTTTTCCCCTATAGATACTTATTAAGTTTAAACTTGCTTTTAAATTAAATGTCCCTTGTGATAGATGCAGTCAATCTAGTCAGGCATTGCATAAAATATACCTCATATTGGGTGTGTCTGATGAGTTCCCATGATTAGACTGGGGTGATGGGTTTTTGACAAGAATGCCACAGAGATGATATGCCCTTCTCAACACATCATATTAGGAGATACATGATATCAATATGTCTTTACTGGCAATGTTAACTTTGATCACCTAATAAGATTTGACCAGTGAGTTTCTGCTTTGTGAAGTTTCTATTTTTCCCTTTGTAGTTAAGAATATCTTGAGGAAGGTATTTTGAGACCATCCCATAAAGATTTTAATTTATATTACATGAGACCTGTACGATGAATTAAAGATTTTTTTTTGTCATATTTAACTTAGTTTTGCCAATCAGAAATGGGGTCTATTTTTCTCTTTTTGTTCTTTTCTAATTTTGCCAGAAAGTGTCAGTGCTCACTGGAAAGAGAGAGAGGAAGAAAAGGAAAGTGAGAAAGCACTTCCCACGAGGAATGGTCATACTCCAATCTCATCTTCATCTCTCCTTTTGAGATTTTGGGCACACACACACACACACACACACATATACCTGCATGTTTTTTTTCAAGCTGCTGAGTCTGAGACTAAAACTGTACAGTTAGCCATCCTGGGGGATCTAGCTACTTTAACCACCATGCCACAAGCTGGCCCTATTTTTCTATGATCTGTTTTCTTTTATTTCTCATTCATGGCTTATAGTTGTATTCTTTGGTAAGTATAGATCTGGATTAACAGAAAGACAGTGAGATATAATGGAAAGAGCATAGTGTTTGAAATGAGGCAAGCCTGGACTCAACTCTTTCATGTATTGGTTGAGTCCTTGAGTCTCTGATCTCTCATTAATCAAAAACAGCTAATAAGAAACCATCCAAGGTGGCCCTGTAGTGCTGTGGTTAAGACACCATGCACTGGGTGTCTTAACCCAGATTCCACATGGCTGACTGTTTTTTGAATCCTGGCCCTGGTGGCTTAAGAAATATGCTGAGTGTATGTGTGAGCATGCCCCCAAATCCTGAAAGGATGGAGAAATGGAGGCAGGGGATTACAGCCTGACCATGTCCCACTGGAGGGTGCTTTCTCTCCTCCCTGCCCTGGCAGAGCATACATATCCTCTGGAAATTAAAAAAAAAAAGAAACACTTTCATAAGGGTTTTTAATGGATTAAAGCACCGAATAGTGCCTGGCACTTAGTAAGTGCTCTGTAAATGTCATTTCTTGCCTCCCTTATTACCCAAGTGTTTAATATTATTGTCTCTATTGTAAATAAATTCTTCTCTTTCTGGATGGATCTA
The DNA here is from genome assembly GCF_000334495.1 of Tupaia belangeri chinensis. NCBI lineage: Eukaryota > Metazoa > Chordata > Mammalia > Scandentia > Tupaiidae > Tupaia > Tupaia belangeri. The sequence goes on from NW_006201276.1 coordinate 512,469, forward strand.
GGATATAGTAATTCAATAGATTCTTTTGGATTTATTTTATGTTATGACACCACAGAGACTTTAGCATGGGGGAACTATTGAACTTTTTACATGTATGACTCACTGGGAAGAAAGCAGCTGGAACTGTTTTAGCTGATGGCAAATTCTTACAGCTCATGAGTATCTTCTATCTTATATCTTTGCAAAACTCATTACCTCTAGTACTTGTGGATTTGGTATTTATGGTTCTATAAATATTTCATTTGCAAAAGTGGCATTTTAACTTCTACCTCTCCTATATTTCTATTTTACTTATTCTTATTCACTTTAATTTATTCATCATGTATTCATTTATTCACTCATTTATTCATTCATCTTATTTACTTATTCATTTTTTAATTTGCTAGAGGGTATGTGAGCTTACTGGAGAAAGACAGAGAAAGTGAGAAACACACTCCCATGGGGCATAGTCATGCCACAATCTCTCCATTTCTCCTTCCTTTTGAGATTTTGAACACACATGTTCATGCAGCTGATGTGTTATTCAAGTCACTGGATCCATGATTTGAACCACACTGTCAGCCATATGGGATCCAGCCACTTTGTCACCAGGTCATGGGTTGGCTTAGAACTATTTAAAAATTTTTTAATCACCAGGGAACCAGTAGTTAGCGTAATGGCTATGTCTCTGGACTCCCACGTAGTCGACCGCAGTTCACGTCCCAGACCCGGTGGCTTAAAACTCACGCCGGGCACATGTGCGTACGTGCTCAAGATCCCGAGAGGAGAATGGAGGAGAAGGGATTGCGACGTGACCATCCCACCCTGGGGGGTGATTTCTCGCTTTCTGTCTCTACGTCTCTCTCTGTCTGTCTGGCAAGCGCACGTGCCCTATAGTGAAAACCTCTCAAAAAAAAAAAAATTTAATCGCCAGAGGATGCATGTGATTGAGAGACAGAGAGAGAGAGAGACAGAGGGAGACCCCCAACAAAGCATAGGCATGCTGCAATCCTTCTTCCATTTCTTTATCCTATCAGGATCCCAGGCATGCTAACACACACATCTAGTGTTTACCTCAAGAGCTGGAACTTGAACCATGGTTGGTTATGTGGGGTCTGGTACCTATGCACTGAGCTGAACCACTGTACAATGGGCTGTCCCTATTAGAACTATTTTAAGGTAGAATTATTTATTTATTTATTTATTATTATTATTATTATTATTATTATTATTATTATTATTATTATTTTGCTGTAGGGTGCATGCGCTTGCCAAAAAGACAGAGACATAGAGACAGAAAGTGAGAAATCACCCCCCATGGGGGATGGCCACACTGCAATCCCTTCTCCTCCATTCTCGTCTCAGGATCTTGGGCATGCACGCACATAGGCTTGGCATGAGTTTAAGCCACCAGGTTCGGGACTCGAACCACAGTCGACTACATGGGAGTTTAGTGACATAGTCATTAACCAACTGCTGGTCCCTTAAGGTAGAATTTTTAACAGAGGTGATCTTGTGTGATTCCTGGTTTTATTCAGAATTAATCTAATAGGAGTTTTTGTTTGGATAGATGTACACAATGTAACAATATTATGTTAAGAGAGAAAACACTGTAATACTCCCTAATTCCTGATATTTTTTAAGAGAGATTTTTGCTATAGGGCACTTGAGCTCGCCAGAGAGACAGACAGACAGAGAGACAGAAAGGGAGAAATCATCCCCCAGGGGTATGGCTATGCCTCAATCCCTTCTCCTCCTCCATTCTCCTCTCAGGATATTGGGCAAGTACACACACATGCCCAGCGTGAGCTTTAAGTCACTGGGTCTGAGACTCGAACTGTGGTTGATTATGTGGGAGTCCAGTGATGTAACCATTATGCTATCTGTTGATCCCCCTTGTATTTTAAAGGCTGAAGTGAAACTGCTTTCTCCCTTAGGTTTTTTTCCCTTGCCTCAAAGTTTATTTCTTTTTTCTTAAACTTGTTTGATTTGTCAACAATTCTTTAAGTTCTTTAGGCAGTGACTTCTCTGGTTGTATTTTGTTTGTTTTGTACTGATAATAGGCTTTAAGGGCAATACATTTGCTAAATACTTCTTTGGCAATCTTGTGTAAAGTGTTATTCCCATAGAATCTTTTTTTTTTTTTAGAGGTTTTCGCTATAGGGCGCATGTGCTCGCCAGACAGACAGAGAGAGACATAGAGACAGAAAGCGAGAAATCAGCCCCTAGGGGGGGATGGTCACGCTGCAATCCCTTCTCCTCCATTCTCCTCTCAGGATCTTGGGCACGCATGCACACGTGGCCGGCGTGAGTTCTAAGCCACTGGGTCCAGGACATGAACTGCGGTCAACTACGTGGGAGTCCAGCGACATAGCCATTACGCTAACTACTGCTTCCCTCCCATAGAATCTTACCAAGTTGTCCTTTAGCCTCATGCTCCATTAGGGCTTGGCCTGGCACTGTTACTAATCCTTATTAAATTTTTTGATATTTTGTTCATTTTTTTGCATTAATTCTGATTTTGAAAAATATTGTACTAAAATATTATTTATATTGATTACAGAGGTTTTTGGCCCCTCAGGCAAGTACCTCTCTTGCCTAGTCTTGTCCTGGCCCTGCAGTAACCTCCCAGACAAGTTCTGCTCACAACTTATTTTTTTGATAACCACTACTATTTATTTGTATATGAACTGATTTATTTTTTATATTTTTTGAGAGGTTTTTGCTATAGGGCACGTGCACTATGTCAGAAAGACAGAGAGACAGAAAGTGAGAAATCACCCCCCAGGGGGGGATGGCCACACCACAATCTCTTCTCCTTCATTCTCCTCTCGGGATCTTGGGCACGCACACACATGCGCCTGGTGTAAGTTTAAGCCACCGGGTCTGGGACTCAACCCATGGTCGACTACATGGGAGTCCAGTGACATAGCCATTATGCCAACTGCTGGTCCTTAGTTTTTACATTTTTTAAAAAGTTTATTTGGGGCCAGCAGGTGGTATGGTGGTTAAAGGCGCTGGATTCCCACATGGCCGACTGGTTTGAGTCCTGGACCTAGCGACTTGCTCTCGTTTCCTCTTTCTGTCTGTTCAAATTAAAAATAAATGAAATAAAGAATTCTTTAAAAAGTTTATTTCACGACAGAGAAGAGAGATAGGTACCCCCAACAGAGTCTCATGGCATTTTAATCTTATACTCCCTGTCTTCTTCCAGTAGGCCTACTGCCAGAGAGACTATGCAATCAAGAGATATCAAGCCAATTGCATTGCCTGATAGGAGAAAATCATATTTTCCTCTCTTTCTGCTCCTGTTGTCCCCTTCCTACCTTAGGGCAGACTCTCAACTCAGCAGAAGTTCTTGAGCATGGCTACATTGCTATTGGGATGCCTGGAATTACTTCTCCATTTAGCAAGGTCAAAGACCAGGGTCTTACTCTTCAGGAATGAAACCCCAGGCTACTGAGCTCCTCCAGACCCTTGTCAGGGTTCTCAAAGCCCACAGCATTCTTTTCTCTGCTGGAGTCTGTCAGTTAGCTGGCAAAAATCAAGTTTCCTCATCCTAAATTTACCTCATCTGCAGAAGTTTCCCTGAGAATTACAGGAAAGAAACGTGTTCTTATAATCCTCAAATGTCAGAACTGGAAGAACCCTAGAAGACCATCTTTCCCACCCCCACCCCTCATTTACAGAACATATAACTTCCTTTGCTCTATTTTCATGTTCCAAGGAATTCCCCAGGCCACCTCATAATGAAAATCAGGAGGAAAGTTAAGAGCCAAGTTAATCAAGAGAGTTATCTACTTTGGGACCCAGCTGTGCTCAGGGATGACTGACCTTAGAAATGCAGCCTTGGCCTCTGAATTTGTTTATTAACTGTTTTCTTCAAGGACAAATAGAAACATCTGTAGTGGCTCAACTCCAATGCTTTTCATGGGATGGGGAGAGATTGGAAAAGGTTTGATCTGCTTTCACCTGAGTTAGAGTTTTAAAGGCCCTGCTTTGATGGATCCTGCCTTTATTTCTGTCATACTGGTCTAGACATTGTGAAAAATATGGCAAAGTTGGCCTGTGTACCTCCTACAGCCCCTCAAAGTATCTGTCTGTGTTCCATACTCAGAACATCTTACTTTAGTCCTGAAATGTATCAAGAAGTCACTCCCAATGGTTATGATGGGCTCCTGAGAAGTACAGCTGTTTTACTTATTTACAATTGTACTAATATCCACCCTGTGCAAGTCGCCATCACATCCATTCCTCCAGTTTAACCTCTAAACAGTGTGAGGGTAACTTTTAGCTACATCTTACAGATAAACTCAGAGTCTGGAGATCTGCATAAGGCCGTGCAACAAGAGGTTAATCTTTGACATTTGAATCCAGAGGAACACTACATTCTGTGCTTATTCTTCCAAGCCAAAGCACCTCAGTGGTACCACGGTATGCTACAAGAACACATAGCAAACTAGCTAATAAGAGGGCCCATGGAGTTGAAACCACTATTTTAATGTTATTAGCAATGGATCTGAGAAATATAGAATAAATCCAGGAGCTTAGTGGTAGTGCCAGTGGGGATATCAGTATTTATGTTGGATCACTGGGATAATGGAATTCATTAGGAATTGACTATCCTATTGCTTTATGTTCTCAGACATTTTTTCTTTCAGAATGACATAAGACAAGGAAATTTAATCAGTTGGTGGAAACTATAAGTTTTGTTCACATTCAGGAGAGTATCAGACCCCATTGTAGTTCTGGGTAGTATTTAGCAATGTGCAGTGAACACCAGGGTTTGTGTGTGTCAAGTCTTGGCAATGTCCATGGGTAATATACTTTCTCCAGTTTGTCTTCTGTTTATGCTAGCCACACTGCACATTTTTAAAACTTATTTATTTATTTATTTATTTTTGACCAGTGAGGGACAGAGTGAGGGGTGGGGGGAGTGAGAAAGCAAGCTGCCAGGTTCAGGACTTGAACCATGTGGCTGGCCCACATGCTGCAATCCCTTCTCCTCCATTCTCCTTTGGGGATTTTGGGCATGCACACACACGTGCCCATTTTTAAGCTGCCAGGTCCAGAACTCAAACCAAGGTTGGTCATGTGGGAATCCAGCACTTTAACTACCATGCCACCTACTGGCCCCTCCACACACTATTTTAACAAAGACCAAGAAAGCTATATCCTTGGGATTATTAAGTGCACAGTGCCCAGAGAAACAGGGAGGCCATCAGTGACAAAATGCTAAATAGACTGTGAATTGAGATTTTTTTTTTCAACAAAACAGATTACTTAGGAGATGGGTAATAACTTTGTGTCTTGGGAGCTCAAAACATAACCCAGGGTAAGGTCTGGATACAAGTCCAACACTATCACCAGTCTTAGGAATTAGACCCATTCCTCTCCCTTGTCTCAGATATACCTGATGAATAAAACAATGATACTTTTTTTTTTTTTTTTATTCATGCTCTTTCACAGTTGGTTCCCAAGATCTTTACCACCCTGTATTTTCACAGTGCAACTGCTCAGATGTATTGCGAAACACAGTCAGGTATTATGCAGTTCACCAGCCTGATGGTAGCGGTACTCCAGCTGGGACAGAATGCTGCTGGGGGGGGAGTAAGGTGGAGGGGAGTCAAAGGAGTTGTTAGCTCACAGGTTAGTGAGCAGCCAGTCAAGCAGTTGCTTCCTAGCCATGTTTCCCACGGCTTCATCCAGTTGTCGTTCCTTGGCAAACCTCATGACCTCTTGGAGAAGATCTCCAACACTGTACCCCTTCTCTGCAGCCTTAGCTGAAACTTCAGGAAGCTGTGGAGAGAGCAGAGTTAACTTGAGTCACTTAATGCTCTTTGAAGGAAAGACCCACTGGACAAAGTAAACTAAGACCTAACCCCCACACTCCCTATTTCTGGCAATTCAAAGATGAAATGTGTCCATGATACTTCTATCACCTCAAGGAGGCAGGAGGAACTACCTTTTTTCTTTTTCTTTTTTTTCTTTTTGTCCCCCTCTCTCCAAAGTCCTTTGGGGATAGGTCTTAACACTCAGAATATGAGATTTTAAAAAAATCACTCCCCAATATTTTACCAAAAAGTTTGTTGAAAGGTTTATGGATAAAACCTGTCTCTCCTCCTCTTGGCAGAAATGCATAGGCCTTGAAGTGTCTACTGTCCCTTTAGCTAATGGTTCATGGCTTTTGTATGTTTATGAGGTGAAAGTCATTCATGAAGCACACAGTAACTTTCTTGGAAAGAAATTGGACCAATTTGGGCTCTAAGTACAAGACTCCCTCCCCACCTTCACCCATTCCAACTCTCTTTTTGTGCCTTGATGCATTACTTACTTTCTCCAGTTGTCCGTCGTCATCTCCCATGAAGTAGAGCATGGGCACGTTAAACTGGGAAGCCGCAATCCACTGCAGGACAGCTTGGAGCTGCTTCTGCAAGCTGCTTGTAGAGCACTGATTATTGACAATTACTTCAGGTCCAGGAGAGTCTTGAAAGTTAGGTGCCATTCCAGCATCATGACTACATCTGAGGCCACCAAAATTGGAGCTGTTTGCCATAGCTGCTTGTTCTTCTAGTTCAGCAAGAGCAGTCCCGTTGTTGCTGTACTTAGCCATGATAAGGCACAGTTTCATCACAGATTCTACCAGCTGATCTATAAATTGTCGGTTCACTTGCTTCATTCCACTCATGAAATCAAGTTCTTGGTTATCTTGGCACTGCTCTTCTCCCCTGTCAGGTCTCTTGGACATGGAAGTTGTTTTGTTGCCTCTGAGCTTGTTTTCACCTTCAGATGTTTCCTCACAGTTGAAAGGGCTCTCACTGAGCAGTTTCTGAATCAGTGTTAGAACGATGTTGGACATATCCAGCTTCTGGGAGTCCATCTGTTGATTGTCTTTTTGAGAGGTGGATGGTCCAGGGGCTCCACGAGACTCTAGATGTTTCATTGAAAGTGCTTTGGCACTTTGACTGCCTCCAGACTTTTCATATTGGGCACTCTGATGCATATAGCCCGTCGTAGAACCAGGACAATCTTCTTCAAACGCATCTTTGCCTTTGGCTTGCTGGGTCAGATGGTATTGGATCAGCATAAGGGCAGATACGATCAGGTCCTTGGCCAGTGAATCTGTGGAAGGGCTGATCTTCTCTCTTTTCTCATCTTTACTGGTACATGGTTTGCTGGTCATCTTGCCCTGGTTTCCCTGCTTTTGGTTCCACATGGTCAGGCTCTCTTTGAGTATGTGTTCACCGACTTTCTCAGCACTGGTTAAGGACTTGGCCTGGTCTGGTTTCATTTTGCTTTTGTCCTTCCCTTTCATCTCAGCCTTCATGGCTGAGAATTCAAGACTCTGATTCTTGCATTTAGGATCATGGGTTCCAGCTTTCAAAGATGCATATGCCAGACTCTGAGACTTTGTTTCCTTCTTTTCACCGAGAAGGGCATTGACCAGGCGCTTCAGCATTGCTTCCATGATGTCTGCTGCATTTTGCTTTCCATGGTTGAACAGATTCCTCTTGACAGCTGAGACGAAGTCTGAGTCAGTCATCAGGACTCCAGTAATATTATGCAGGTTCTTCATGCAAGAATCAATCAAGTCAGACACGATATCCTTGGTGTGCTTTAACAACACCCTCTTCAGGACCACGCAGGCTGGTATTGGCTTCCCAGAGCTGTGCACTTTTAATGTTTTCATAACAGAGACCATCATGTCAGATGCCACTTGATTGGCATAAACCATGAGTCCCTTGCTGATGGAATCTGCAAATTCTTTGCTGTCTCTTTGGCACATTTGCTTGTCTCCAGTCTTGTTCTTGTTGGATAATTCACTATAAAGAAAGGTTTTCCGGCCACCATCCCTGCACTCCTCCCCAGTGCCACGCATTTCTGCAGAGGTCACTTCTACAGCATCATGGGCCATTTCAGAAGCAATTTTGCTCAGAGCACTGCGGGGGCTGTTTTTCCCTTTGTCCCCAGAAGTTGGGTAGATAGAATGATGAAGGCATTTGTTTCCACCTTCCAACTTATCCTTGATTTCCTTTCGGGCCATCTGGATTACCAAAGAGGACAGTCTGTTGACATAGTAGGAAAGGTCATCCATAGAACATTCTCCCTCAGGGGAGATGACTGCCCTCTGAGTACTAGGAGATTTGGCTGGGGGAGTGGAAGGACTTTGGTTATTGTTGGTGTTTTTGGCTGCTGCCATTTCTAGACGTAGGCTCTGAAGTCCATTGGCCATGCAATCCATGTTCAGTTCATCGGCATAGACACTGAAGCAGTTCCCACAGGGTACATTGTGACATTCGCCCTCTGAGTCTCCTACTTTGTGTTTACAGCTAGAGGCTGAGGGGCTCAGTGCATGTTGGAAACCCAGGGCATATTTCTGTAGATCATTGAGAAGCCAATTGATAACACTTAAGGGATCAGAGGGAGCTTGTTTGAAAAGGCATACAGATCCCTCCGTCTACAAAAAGAAGAACACCTATCTATAAGAATTTGGGTAGACTACGTCTTTCCTTTACTTTATTTAGAAGATGTATCTTCTAAATTGCACAAATTTGGGATTTGACCATTTAGAATTTGCATGGGAACATAATATTCAATTATATCCATTATACACATTTTTGCAGAAGTGGCAACAAAATGTCAGGAGTATGTATATTTGTACATGTAACTATATACAGTATATCAATATGTTTGTAAATTTCACATGAGTATGTGTGTTTATATCATTGTTTAACAAATGTGTCTGGGCCAGCTCCATGGCCTGGTCATCAAGGAATCAGGATACCACATGGTTAATCATGTGGTTTGAGTCATAGATCCAGCAGCTTGAGAAACACCCTGAGTATGTGTGTGTAAGTGCCCCAAATCCCAAAAGTAAGAAGGGATTGTAGTGTGACCATTCCCCATGAGGGGTGCTTTCTCTTCTCTCTCTGTCTCTGGCAAACATAAGTTCTCTCTGTCAAAAAAAAAGTGTCAATGTGTTGTGTTGTGTACATGCACATCAATTCATGTGTATGAACATCTCAATAGATGTGAGAATGTGTATTGTTAGCGTGTAAAATGTGCCAGATGTGTATGCGTGTGCATGCATGTGACTATGTATAAGCCTAGGTAATGTGTTGACATCATTATCCACTGTATGTATCATCTACATAGGCCAACATGTGCATGTCTGGGTATATTCTTTTTTTTTTTTTTAAATCTCTTTACCAGAAAACCTATTTACTTCCTGGAAAGAGACAGAGTGAAAGACAGAGAATGTGAGAAAGCATCCTCCATGGGGAATGATCACGCAGTGATCCCTTCTCCTCCATCTCTCCCTCCTTTTGGGATTTTGGGCACTTATGCACACGCGACCAGTGTGTTTCTCAAACTGCTGGGTCTGGGACTCAAACCACATGGTTGTCCATGTGGGATCTAGCTCCATTAATCACCGTGCCAAGGGCTGTCCCTAGGGTATATATTTGTACATGTGTATGTAAAACATGAGTGTGGAAGCCAGATAGGTGGCTTGGTGGTTAAGGTGGTAAATGTGTGAATTTGAGTTATTTACATATATTTTATGATATAAATTCATCAGTACATATTATGTAGCTATAACTGCATTTACACATGTCACTACATCTGTCTCTGTATGTATGACTTTTTCTTTGTATATCTATATGGGTAAGCCCTTGTTTATGAGGACAATATTTTTAATTTTGTTATATCAATGCTGGTGTTTGTCAATGTCACACATAGCCAGGCATGTGGGTGTCATTGCTTGTATAAAGTATTTTTTGTTACAGCCAAGGAGATCTGCATTGTGTATAGAAAATGTGGGCTACATTTTTAGAAATAAATACCAGGTATAATTTACTTCCTTCTTAAGACTCTGAAATGGACTTAGTTGCCCCCCAAAAAACACAAAACTCTTTAGAGAACACAATGTAACTTGTTTTTCCTTCTTTGGGGGCCACTACCCTCGCCCCAAGGAGCTGGAAATGATGTTTTGAATATAACATACATGTCTAAGGGACACAAAACAAGAAACACTTGACTCCTTTGTACTAAAGTGAAATGTCCTTTCCCATTACCAACCATTTCAGGTTCATAGGGATGTAGGAATGACTTGCTGTGTTCTACAATATACTTCCAAATCAGAAGCCTGGCAGAAATAATTTGGGATACTTATGCAAAAACAAACGGATTGTGTATGAAGCAATAGTGTGCAAGTCTAATTGTTTCCAGCTTAAGCTACCCAACAGCCTGGATATTCCTTTAGACCAGGGGTCCCGCACCCCTGGGCCACAGGTGCTAGTTGGTGGCCTGTTGGGGGCCCAGCTGTGGACAACTGCTGGCCCATGATCTGTTCCTCACCCATGACTGGCCACGCAGAGGGGGATGGGAGGTGGACAAGCAAGTGAGGCTTCGTTTGTGTCTGCAGCTGATTCCCATTGCTCTCATTGCTGCCTGGGCTCTGCCTCTCATTCAATTAGCAACAGTACTGGATTCTCATGAGAGTGCAAACTCTACTTTGTGTTTCATCAAATATTGCAATGTGGCAGTGGTGGATATGTGGTGGATGTGGTACCCCTGGATCATTCTGAGACTAACCCTCTCTCCCCCAAACCATAAAAGGCTTGTCTTTCATGAGGCTGGTCCCTGATGCCAGGAAGGTTGAGGACTACTGCCTTAGACCTCGTGGGCACGAGGCTCAACTTTTTGGTCATTAGGGGTTTTCTTTGTTCCACAGCTGTCTTTCGTCTTTGTTGGAAGCCAGGCAAGGTGGGGCACACAAGTCCATTAAAGACCAGCAAGAACATTGCAGAGGACCTTGCGTATAAGCCCACATCTGTGTTAGAATAGCAAGATTATGCTTGGAATAGGTAACTGAAAATCAGGAGAGGGTATTCTGAACCTCTGTGATTAGTGCATTAAGTACCAGTGTGTTGCACTTACCATAGCCTTGAACTTAGGCCTGTGTTCTCTAGAATGGCATAGTATTCAAAGTGATGTACCTGTTTGGCAGTTTTCTTACCACCTCTGAACCAGAATCTTCAGACTTAGCACTAGGCTCTGGGAATGAAAGTGGTGGAAACCAGAGACTAACGTACCTTAGACTGGTCTTGCTTCTCAGTATCCTTGATTACTATGATCTCTTTTTCTTCCAGATTTCCCAGGTTCAAGTCGCCCTCTGAGCTGGAGCCAGCCGCATCCTACGAAATTAAAGGGTAAGATTCTTATGAACAGTTGCTTTTTGAGACTTCTCCAAGCTGCCCCCCCCACCCCTTAAGCTTCCTATTATCTTTGTTCTTTCCCCAGGAAAGGTAGGCTTATAATGCTAGCTAATCTTTGAAGAATGAGACAAAGTTTCCTTTACAAATGACTACTTTTCCCTGTGAAGATACTCACAAAACAATCAGTCTCAAGAACCATGTTCTGTTTATCATCACCCTTTTGGACAGATTTTTTTCTTTTTCTTTTCTGACATGCTATCTTCCATGTTTTAATTCCTTTATCTCTACCAGCATCTTCAGTGGTTTTTAAAATGAGACTTGGAATCAAGGGTGATGATAAATTCAGAACCAGGAATCCCAAGCTCATGAGAATGATGGCTTTCCACTTAAGACCCCTCCCCTTTTCCACCCTCTGCCACAACCTTTCCCTTTCTTCATATTTTACTGGTAACCCTTTTCAGCAGTTTCCCACCCATTCCAACTCTGAGCAGAGAATACCTACCTTAGAATCCTTATCTTCCACATTCAGGGTGGACACATCCACAAAGCATATCTGCATCAAATTAGGAGGGGGTATTTAGAAAAACTCTAGAGAAAAGGCCATGATTAACAAATTAGGAGGGTGAATTTAGAAAAACTCTAGAGAAAAGGCCATGATTTCTCTTTCTGGGAGGTGATAAGAGCACTTACCTTTTAGAGTTCTTGTGGGGATGAACTGAGATAGTGCAAGTAAAGCTTTAGAAGATTGTCTGGCACATAGTAAGTACTCATAAGTGTAAATATTGTGATGAAAAGGCAGACAGAATCTTAGTATTGCTATATTGTCTAAATGAGAATACCAACCTGTCAGAGAGAGGCTCAAAGTACAACATCCACATGTACTACTTGAGAAAACTGAGAAGAGATGTGGCTTATCCAGTTGAAGCAAACTCGAAGGTAGAGCTAATATTTGAAGTCAATAAGTCTGGCTTCTAGTTTAGGACATTTTCTATTACACTAGTGTTTCTCAAAATGTGGCATTTTTACTACTGATTATATAGATTTTAGATGGTAAATGGATAAACATTTCTGCATTTAATAGGTACGTTTTCATTGCACATTAGAGAAAATACAAACTAGAACATCAAATCTGTGATATTGGTTAGGGTGATGGTAAATTTTTAAACTGTACGTCAATTTTAAAAACATTGCAAATATACATATTAAGTAAATAGTATGGGTGGTACTTGAACATGATTAAAAATGTGAAGCACTATGCAAATTATCTGAAGTTTGGGAAATAGTATAAAGTATTTTGCCCTCCTGTGGGGTCCTAGTGCAACTTACTGGTAACTAGGCGACATTATTATGACTTAAGAGGTTTTAGGTAATAAAGGTTGGTTACTAGGTTACCATCCCTCCCTCCCCTCAGGCTCCTCCCTAGCCTTCCCTCCCCAGCTCCTTTACATCACTCTTCACCCCACCATTCCCTTTATGATTTATCCCTGTGTGATGTGTTAAGTGTTCTGGCCCCTGACAAACCTTATGGAGCTTGGTTGCTTGGAGAAGTCACAGCATTGCCCTCCATTAGTTTCCCTTGGGCCCCAGGGTATTTATACTCATATGCCATTTTCTACTCCTTAGTAGGAGTTGTTTTATATCTTACCACTTTCCGGTCTTGATCTTGCTGTCCTGTTGGGCTGTAAAGATCTACCTTGCACACACCTCTGCGGCTATGTAACCAGTCAATATCATCAGACATCTGGAAAAAGAAAAAAAAATCTCAAATCCTTACATATAGTTTTTAGGAACTGAGTCAATTTGAATAAGAGTCTCTGGATGGGGTCCTGAAACCCATTTCTGTGTTCAGTATAGGTTTAGACTAGGGACTGGTGGGGTGAGCAGTGAGGAAGAGCACTCCAAAATGTTTGAATTTGATGCTGAGGATCATGAGGATCATTTTCTTTTAGTAAAATCTATGATCTCCTTTAATTTAGACTCCTTGTACCAAGTATTTGGAACCATCAGAAGTTTCATATTGATTTGAGAGAACATAGGCCAGGAGAAATGGTGGACTGGGAAGCAGTAGTGATTTACTTCTCCCAACTCCACTGAATAATCTCACGGATCTCCACATTTTTTTAAAATTTACTCCCTAGTCCATCATTTTCTCCTGAACAATGTACTAAATTAAAGGAAAAGACTAAGGTTAATACCAAATAGAGTAAATTCTCTATTAAAATAACACAAAGGATCTCAACATATAGAACAAGATTCTGAATGCTGAGAAAACCCCACTGTAGTAGCCATAAAACTAAGAGACAAGCATCTGAGTGAAGATCAGACCCTCTCTTCCTCCCCTTCTTCTTCCTCATTATCCCTCTCCTCACTCACTCCTCTCTTCTCTCCTCCTTCCTTCCCCTCCTTTCCTTTTTTCTCACCCCTTCCCTTTCTTCTCTCCTTCTTCTCTTTCTCTTCCTTCCCTCTCTGCCATTTCCACTTTCCCTTTGCTCTTTTTCCCTCACTTCCCTCTTCTCTCTTTCTCTCTCTTCCTCCTCTCTGTCCTCTCCTTCCCCTCTCTTCTCTCTCTGCCTCCTTCCCCCTAAAAATTTCCCTCTCCTCTCCCTCTCCCTTTCTTTCTTTCCCCTCCCTCATCCCCTCCTCTCTCCCTACCCTTTCTCCCTCCCTCTTCCTCTCCCCATTCATTTCTCTCCTCTTCCTTTCCTCCTTCTTCTCCCCTCTTCTTTTGCTTCCCTCCCTCTCTCCCTTTTCTTTTCTTCTCCTTTCTCTTTCTCTTCTCTACCTTCTCACTCCCCTCCTTCCACATCATCTCTTTCTCTTCCCTGACTCTCAGCTTTTCTCTTCCCCTTCCTTCCTTCCTCCCTCTTCACCCTCTCTCTTCCTTTCCATCCTCTCTTCGTCCTTCCCTACTCTCATTTTCTCTCCTACACCAACGTTTTGATAACAGCTATTCTTTAATGACTGTCCTATAACATACTAATACTATATTCCTCCCCTCTACCATCCCTGAGGACCTTCATCCCACCATGATATTTTGGGGGCTCTCCATTCAAGAATCTCTTTGAAACCTTGAAAAAAATTATAGGAAAAGGCTTTACACATACTCAGAAAAGGAACTTTCTTTCTTTCTTTCTTTCTTTCTTTCTTTCTTTCTTTCTTTCTTTCTCTCTCTTTTTCTCTTTCTTTCTTTCTTTCTTTCTTTCTTTCTTTCTTTCTTTCTTTCTTTCTTTCTTTCTCTCTCTTTTTCTCTTTCTTTCTTTCTTTCTTTCTTTCTTTCTTTCTTTCCTCCCATGAGCTAGGGAATACTAGCTTAGAAAATAAGGGGAAGACATAGAAATCCCTCATCTGATTTGGATATAGCCCCAGACTCAAAGTTCTAAAAAACTATAAAAAATAAAATTTATACACTCATTACCTTGATGATGAAGTTCTTTTCAACTTTTGGCTGAAAATGTGTCACCCGGAAGGGAGATGTGCCCCTTTAGATGGAAGTCGGGCAGTGCCAAGTTCTTGGGCACCTGCAGCTGGCTGCTACCCCCGTCAGCTGTTGGACCAGACTGATGGGCCAGGCTCTTCCCTGCTGGCTTTGACCCTGGGGTATCACAATGGACTTTGTTGGATCACAATGTCTGTAACTCTGGCAACCAGAGCCAAGGTGTGGTACACTGGCAAATTCAGTAACCTTTTCATATAAAAATATATCAGTCTGTTTGCTATAGGAAAAACTTTTTATGTTATCTTTAAAAGGATACACATACTTTTTTTCACATTTTCTCTAATTCACAATCCCTCAAGATCTCTTCCCTTTCCTTTTCTTGCTAGACCTTCAGAAAAATCTAATGATATTAGTTACCAGTTTCTTGGAGGACTGTAGTTTCCACATACCATGAGTCTTTGTTAACAAAACTATTAATTTTCACATCTTAGTTTCTTTCTCATTGACTAGGCATCAGATACTTGTGGCACGAGATCTTTGACTATGTGTAGAAAGAGAAATGTTGATCAAAGCCTTTTCTGGGTATCCCAAATAAAAACCTGAAAATAAGGGGCCAGATGGTGGCACAGAGGTAAAATGTGATGTTCTGTGAGGCTGACTCCCATGGGAAAGTTTTGGGTTTATATTTGGTGACCTCTCTGAGTATGCTGGGTATGGGTATGTCCATGATCCAGGGATGTCTGAGGCTAGGAGTGGATTGCAGAGTCCAAGTTCTTCTAGGAGTCCTCTCTATCTCTCTGTCTCTCTTACTCATGGGATAAATAAACCTTAAAAAATTATATTTAAAATATTATTAAAACGGAAAGGTTGAGGCTGCTTTAACAGTTTCTGTGGTTTCACCTCACCATTAAGATGCCCCCTTAGCTAGTAAAAAAAAAAGTCAGAGGTGCCCCTACCTTGGTAGTATCAAAGTTTTCTTGTCACTACGATGTTTTCTTGTCAGTTTAAGTGCTGGGATGACTCTTCCAGCTGCTTCAAGATGTTGCTTCTTTACTCAACCCTCCATACTCTACTAAAGCCCTGACCACCAGCTGGTACCAGAACTTCTGCTTCATGATGTCGCTGTCTCTATAGAGAATGGTGACAGCACAAAGTCAGGCGCTTTATTCTCAGGAGTCAAAGTGCTCTCAGTGGTCCAGCAAGCTCTGAGCTTTATCATGAGGCCTAAGTAACTCAGAGAAAGACTGATCCAGTTAGAACAAGGTCAGCCTTTTATAGATCTCTCAAGTCATGAAAAGACTTAACCTCCACTTATTTTTTTTTTCCATTCTAGGCAGTGCTGGATTGTTTGCTACAGTATTTTTTTAGATTATCCATTACACTTTAAGATGCTTTCAGTTAACCCCAGTTTGGAAACATTAGCTCACAACCAAATGGCTATCACTGCGCCCAAGTATCACCTTGTCCCTCTTTGTCCTTTTACCACATGTCTCCATGTAGATAAATGCATCTCGTTCATCCTATATTTTTTCTTTACTCTGTTATCCTTGAAAGTCCATGTACTAATTCTACTGTACAGTGTTGACCCTGTTACTTCTTAATGTCAAAAAGAAACAGAACCAGACATTAGTCAAAGGTGCTAATAAAGGTTTTATGCAGGTCAAGGCAGTAGGGGAGAGAGACTTCAGAGGAACAGAGCTCAACTTCACTGAAACAAAAGGCAAGGTGTACTAAAGGAAAATTACTGGGGTCAAATTGGTCAATGTGATTAGCATTTCTGTGTTTGCTCACTGATGCTTATAAAAATTAGGCTCCAACCCTCCCACATAAACTTGGAGACATGGGCCCTATCTTTCTTGACTATTACATTTCAAGGGGATGGTTCCCTGGGCCTTGAGAAAGACACTTCTGGGTTGTAGAATAGTCATTTCAAAGGGACTGAGAAAGCCTTCACAATTCCAAGTTTTCTAAAGTGCATACTATAAGGAGACTGTCAGGGCCTATAGTCAGGTTTTGGCTCAAACAAACATGAAATTCCTTTGGCAGTGTTGAATTTTTTAAATTAATTAATTAATTAATTAATGTTTTTATCAGGGAGCCATTTTAAGGGGGCTGGAGTCATCGTCCTAGGGACACAACCTTGAGCTGATAGACACTGCTAGTATTTGTTCATGTCTCTTAATGTGTGTATGTGTGTGTGTGTGTGGGGGGGGGGAATGGATCAAGTCATTTGTGCTGAAACTTGCAGTTCCTATAGGCAGTAGTTGAGGCCTAGTCAAAATATGAGCTCAGAGGAGCCTGAGGATTATCCATTATACTTTGAGATGCTTTCAGTTTAGCCTGAGTTTGGAAACATTAGCCCACAACCAAATGACTATTACTGTGCCCAAGTCTCATCTTATCTTTGTCCTTTCTCCACATGTCCATGTGGATAAATGCATCCGAATTAACAATTGGTTGAGACAAAGTGTGGTCAAGAAGACAGTCTTTGTCAATAATGATCCACTGCTGAAACTGTTTTTCCAGTATCACTCCTTTGTAAAAGGAGAATTTGTGATAATTAAAGACAAAACGTTGGGGCTCCTATGTCTGGGTCATCTCTGTGGAATAAGAAGCAGAGGAAGAAAATTTTTATGTATTCTTCAAGTAAATTAACACATATCCTTAAGAGATTAAAACAAAACAAAACAAAACAAACTCTTATGTCTCCCAGCCCAGAAGTGAACAATCATGACCCATGCCTGGAAAATGTCTTACCCAATCCCCAAATGATAGAGCAAACTATTACGGATGATTAGAGTGCTATCCCATGGCATCTTACTCCTGTTATCCTGGAGGCTAACCAGGTGCAGACACGAACATTTGGATGTGAAACTAATAATGAAGATATAACTAAAGAATCAAGGCAGAGGTGGCTCTATCACAGGTCACAGTATATCTACTGCCTCTTCTTCTCTTAAGCTTCTCTCTCTCTCTCTCTCTTTTTTTAAGAGGTTTTTGCTATAGGGCATGTGTGCTCACCAGAAAGACAGAGAGAGACAGAGGGACAGAAAGTGAGAAATCACCCCGCAGGGGGGATGGCCATGCCACAATCCCTTCTCCTCTCAGGATCTTGAGCACACACGCACACATGACTGGCGTGAGTTCAAGCCACCAGGTCTGGGACTCAAACCGCAGTAGACTACATGGGAGTCCAGTGACATAGCCATTACGCCAACTGCTGGTCCAAAGCTTCTTTCTCTTAATTCTCTGACATCATTTGTTGTGGACCAATACAACTGGGAAAGTCACTTCTTTTCTTCCTGAATTGTTTTCTGGTCACAAGAATGCAAGGCTCTCAAAATGGCCTATACCAAGTAGAGTGTAGAACAGCTGGGGAAGTGGAGTATTCGGAGTCAAAATAAAGAATATACTGCATTAATGTATGAATAAGTGTGACTAGTCTGCACTTATGTTAGTCTTTGAGTCAAACAGAGATGTTACAACACTAAAGCCTTGGTCATCATTTTTTTTCTAACCATCATCATCTGTTTATTAATCTTGTTTATTCTTCCCAAATATCTTCTTTTCCACACAAATTTCTGACTAAGAGTACGAGTCAACACTTGAAATATGCTTTTCAGTTTGCATTTGGTTTGAAAACACTATTAAGATAATAACAATGGGGCCTGTGTTTGTAATGTACTTATTGTGAATAATGGAAAAAGGAAATTAAATAAACTATCAAACTTCATGCAATCACTGTCTGTCTGTTAGTCTGGTGAATGTCTTTCCACCTCAGATTTAGCCTAGCTAGTTTATGAGATGATACTATGACTATTTGGAAATCGGTAGTGATGTCAATAATTCACTTGGAGCTGGGTAGTGATGCAGACATCACTTGTTATGGACCAATACAACTGAGAAAGCCACTTCTTCCTCCTGAATTGTTTTCTGGCCACAATAATGCACAATGTCATTAGAGCCACTTCATGCAACCATACTGAAGTGAAAAATTAGATAGCTATTCTGAACATCTTGGCAATGGTGCTACATAATTACTTCTGTCAAGTATTTATGTTATGTCTGTGTTATGCATTGCTGTCCTTTCTTGTGAGTAGCTGAAGGACTAGAGGGAGAAAATAAATGACTTTAAAAAGCTATAAACAGAGTCAGCTTGTGGCCTGGTGGTTAAGGTGGCCTATATGGTTGACTGAGTGGTTTGAATCCAAGACCCTGCAGCTTAAGAAATGCTAGGCCCATGTGTGAGCATGCCCAAAATCCCAATAGGAAAGAGAAATGGAGGAGAGGGGACTGCTTTGTGACCATTTCACAAGGAGGGTTGCTTTCTCTTTCCTTCTCTCTCTCCCCTCCCTAGTAATGCATGCATCCTCAGGCAAATTTTTTTTAAAAAAAGCAATAAACTTTCTCATATTTTTATATCAATGAGCAGCTGTTAAAGGTAAATGGACTCGGGAACCAGCAGTTAGCATAATGGCTATCGCTGGACTCCCACGTAGTCAACCGCAGTTCGCGTCCCGGACCCAGTGGCTTAAAACTCACGCCGGGCATGTGTGCGTGTGTGCCCAAGATCCCAAGAGGAGAATGGAGGAGAAGGGATTGCGGCGTGACCATCCCCCCTGGGGGGTGATTTCTCACTTTCTGTCTCTCTGTCTCTCTCTCTGTCTGTCTGGCGAGCGCACGTGCCCTATAGCGAAAATCTCTCCAAAAAAAAAAATTGACTCATATTTATGTTGGGGGTTCCTTTATAGGCAGGGGCTTACTCCCACAGCTATTGCCTTGTAGGAAAACTACTTACAGCTATTTTTAAGGGTTGGAGTTGGCTTGGCAGTGGTCATTTCTGCTTAGGATCCTCCCTCTATAATTATGACATTTCCCATCTCTGATTTCCTAGGACATTTGCTTATCATCACTATAATTCATCTGACATTTATTAGCTCTGACCTTGTAGAGGTAATTAGCTTTTTCTACCCCTGGATCACCTAATTTGCAAGTCTGGGGGGCAGGTTCTTTGTCTCTTTCTCCTAGCATGCACCAGGACACTGAGCACAAAGCTAGACTCAAGAAACACACGATGGCTTTGGAATTTCAAGAAGGAAACATAATTCAGAAGCCACGGAGTCATGGGATTTGTAATAGTGACAGAGAAATTTGGGTTAGTTATTTGAGTGGACAAGCTTCTTAGAACGATTACTGTCCCACTTTAGTGTGCATCAAAATCATCTCAAAGGGCTTGCTAAAACACTATAGTTCGGCCCCATCTGAGAATTTTTAATTCTGCAGGTCTGGATTAGAGCCACTGAATTTTCTTGGTGCTGTGTTTTACAGCATCCTCTCATTTAATTCTCACACAGCCCTGTGAAATGGGTTCTGACTAGGTCAGGTACTGGCCACTTCCATCATCTTGGAAGTGGTGGTGGTGGTGGGGGGTTCGTCTGTATGTGTGCAGAGATTAGAATACTTTTTCTTTCTGCCAGGATATGGAGATCAGAAAAAAAATTTCCTGAGAAAAATAGAAATATAAGGGTATCTACTCTGATGATCTGGCCCCATCTGGTGTTTTCATATTCTGACTGAACACAACGTTTATTCGTTGTCTCCCCCTCCTGGTGAGAATGGTGGGGTCAGTCTGACCGCTCTGGGATTCATTTCCGGGCCTTCACTCCGTGTTTTGTTTTGTTTTGTTTCCATTCTGACTCCAAAAGGTGAACTTTCCAATGCAGAGCTTTCGTTCCAGTCCATCTATGTCTTTTTAAAGGTACAACTCGCTTTGCTACCCATTTCAAGAGCTTTTTGCCACAGATATATGTATATGTATATATACACATATGTGTCCGTGTGTGTGTGTGTGTGTGTGTGTCTTTTTTGTTCTCTTTTTCTTGTTTTCCTCTCTGTGTTAAGGACTGGAAGGATAACCGGCTGAGGGAACCAGCCTGTCAGATATTTTTTCCTGTCAAATCAACAAATTAGTCCAGAACATCTGACAAAATAATATGTTAAACCTATTCAAACGTGATAGCAATTGGTGATAAAGTCTTATCCTTCCCTCCAGTTACTATATCAGTGAATGTTTTAAACATTTAGACAACCGCGAAGGAGAGGAAAGGGTTCCTGAAGTATACAACCTTATCACGTTCCTTCATAGCACTTTCAAGCATCCTCCCCCAAGCACAGACCTCTAAGGATCACCCTGGCTTTAGGGACATTAAAATAGGGTAAAGCGGGCCAGCCGGTGGCTTGGCTAATTACGTGACTCGATTTGAGTCACGGACCAGCGACTTGAGAAACATGCCGGGCATGTGTACTTGAGTGCTCAAAATCCTGAAAAGAGGGAGAGGAGGTGAAGGAATTGCAGCGTGACCAGCCCCCATGGGACAGTACTCTCTTCTCCCTTTATCTCTTTCTCTTTCATTCTCTTGCTGTCTCTCTGTCTCTTTCTCTCCCTCCCTCCCTCTCTGGAACATACTCTTTGGCAAATTAAAAAAAAAATAGAGTAAAGCTCGATCTAGTCTTCAGGGTTGACATGTAGGGGATGTGTAGGGGATCAAGCTGTGGGGGTAACAGGCTTAGATATCCTGTGCTTCTTGCTCTCAGATCAAAATGGTCAATAGGGGTAATGTGTTCATTCAGCCATTAGGATATCACAGCTGTTGGTAAACGTGTTGCTACGCAGTACAAGAGCACTCCATACAAAAGCCCATTTTAAAAAGGCATTCCTAAAATTACAAGATAAATTGTTGATTCCGCCTTGAAAAAAATTACTACTCTTCCTAAAATCTGCATTTTGTGTATGTTGTATTTATTGATACACTTCCTTAATATTCCCATGATAAATATATGTGCAAATTTGAGGAAGTGACTGTCCAGCTCTCTATACAGAAACTAGCAGTTGCTGATGCACTTATACCCTTAGTAATTACTCTTGGTGATGTTGAGATAATTATGATAGTGGTGATGGAACTAACAATAACAGTGGGCTCAACGTGTCCTCTGAAATCCTTATCAGTTTTATATTCACCTTGTGCGTTTGTACACTTGACATGCTCTGCTTTGTGTTGTAGTTATTTCATTATGTGTTTTATCTTTCCATATCCAGAACTGCTTGAGGAGAATGACTGTTTCACTCCTTTTCATTTACCCTGCAAAAGATAGCACTAAGTTTATGTGTATTAGTAAGTGCTTAAGTATATTTACATAATTAAAATTAGCGTTAATGGTAGCTTAAGAATCTCTATGTCAAAGATGCGTGAAAGTGCTAGGCCAAGGCTGAGAACTTTGGATGACCCTGATCCAAATTGCACGGGTTATCATACTAACTCCCTACCTGGTTTCACTGCATCTTTTCCTGCTACTTTTCTTTTTTCTAAATATTTTTAAGCAGCTTTTTTAAAAATTGTTTTTAATTAATTAATTTACATTCATTCACTGAGCATTGCTACAACATACAAAATGCGATTTCCCATCCATCCAGAATATACTGGATAGTGGCTTAATCATACATGTTATTGTCAATAATATTCCATTTCTTGTTTCATATATATATATATGTATATATTTTTTTTCCCCTATTTCTCACCCTCTGCCATTTCCCACCCTCCTCCTACAGTATCTCAGGTGTCCAAAGTTGTTTTCCATTCCCTTTTCCCCCCACATTTTATTTATTTATTTATTTATTTTTAAATTTATTTATTTTTCTTTTTTTTTTTGGATAGGTTTTTGCTATAGGGCG
>NW_006201276.1:534988-536950 GCF_000334495.1 Tupaia belangeri chinensis
TTTTTATCATCATAATCTTCTTTATATTACATTGGATTACATATAACTTTACATTGTATTACATTGTTTTTTCAAAAGGGAATGCCATGCATGTCAGTCAGTACAGAGACATTAATCTCCCCACTTCAACATTCAATATCTTTTCTGTTTTCCCCAATCATTATTTTTATTATTCTAATTATTTTTATAAAACAGTCAATTGTTATTTCTCGTTTTGCTTGTAAAAATACTTTGCCCATCATGAAATACTTCTCAGACCAATCCAGTTGAGAATACTATACATGTCATCATCAACAGTTAATAACCCCTATCTGTTTCTCACTAACGTCCTGTCTCTCTATTGTTCACTTGCTATCTTTCTCTATCCTCTTCTCTTCACTTACCCCATTCCACACTGTCCTATTCTCATTAAGTACCTTCACTGTGTTTATGTCCTCCGAATTTTTGCTCTCTATTATAGAGTGCGGATAGTCGGTATATATTGAGTGGATACATACAATATCTTTCTTTCATAGCCTGGCTTACTTCACTCAGCAATAGATCCTCCATATCTGACCATTTTCTATCAAATTCCAGGGTCTTGTTATTTTTTATGGCTGAGTAGTATTCCATAGAGTATATATACCACACTTTTCCAATCCATTCATCAGTTTGTGGACATTTAGGTTGGTTCCATGTCTTGGCAATTGTGAATAATGCTGCAATAAACATGGATGTGCAAGCACTTTTCTGACTGAGCGTTCTCCTGTCTTTTGGGTAAATACCCAGAAGTGGGATTGCTGGATCAAATGGTAGTTCTATTTGTAGATCTTTGAGGAACCTCCATATTGTTCTCCACAGTGGTTGAACTAGTTTACATTCCCACCAACAGTGTAGGAGGGTTCCCTTTTCACCACATCCCCGCCAACACTTATCACTTTTTATATTCTTAATCTTTGCCATTCTGACAGGGGTTAGGTGGTATCTCATTGTGGTTTTTATCTGCATTTCCCTTATGATGAGGGATGTCGAGCATTTCCTCATATGCTTTTTGGCTGTTCGTATGTCTTCCTTAGAGAGACTTTTGTTCAGCTCACTTTCCCATCTTTTAATCGGGTTAATCATTTTTTTTCGCATAAGGCACTTGAGTTCCCTATGTATTCTCGTTATCAGTCCCTTGTCTGAGGCATATTTAACAAAAATATTTTCCCATTCTGAGGGTTGTCGGTTCACACTTGTTACTGTGTCCTTTGCTGTGCAGAAACTTCTTAGTCTAATATAGTCCCACTTGTCTATTTTAGGGATTATTGCCTGTGCTTTGGGAGTCTTATTTAAGAAGTCTTTGCCTACTCCAATGTCTCCCAGAGTTTCCCCAGCATTTTCCACCAGTAGTTTTATTGTTTGAGGTCTTAGGTTCAGATCTTTGATTCATTTTGAGTTGATTGTTGTTAATGGTGAAAGATGGGGTTTCAGTTTCATCTTTCTGCAGGTGGATACCCAGTTTTCCCAGCACCATTTACTAAATAGGTTTTCCTTTCCCAATGGATTGACTGTTGTCCTTTGTCAAAAATCAGTTGGCTGTAAGCTTTGGGGGTTATTTCTGGGGTCTCTATTCTATTCCGTCGGTCCACGTGTCTGTTTTTATGCCAATACCAAGCTGTTTTGATGACCACAGCTTTATAGTATATCTTGGGATCAGGGAGTGATATGCCTCCTACTCCATTCTTGCGCAGGATTGTTTTTGCAATACGAGGTCTTTTATGGTTCCAGACAAATTCTATAATTGTCTTTTCTAGATCTCTGAAGAATATCTCTGGTATTTTGATTGGAATTGCATTAAACATGTAGATTAATTTGGGTAGAATTAGCAGTTAGTTTTTAAACAATCTTTAGTCCCTTTCTTCTACTTCTGAGAATCTCATGAATATATGTTCACTTTTTTGATGATGTCTTACAGATCCTATATGCTTTATTCACACTCTT
>NW_006201276.1:537602-542660 GCF_000334495.1 Tupaia belangeri chinensis
CACTCGCATTGTTTCCAGTGAGACATCCACTGGCAGCCTGATGGGATATCCTTTATAGGTAACTTGTTGTTTCTCTCTTGCCAATCTTAGTATCTTGTCTTTGTCTGTAGTTTTGGTCAATCTGGATATAATGTGTCTTGGAGAAGATCTTCTTGCATTGATTCTATTGGGGGTCCTTTGTATTTCTTGGTACTGGATCTTTGAATGCCTCTGTAGGTTTGGAAAGTTTTTTTCGAGGATTTCATGGAATAGGTTGTCAGTGCCCTTACGGGTCTCTTCCCCTTCTGGGATACCAATTATCTAGATGTTTGGACATTTCATGGTATATAGTATTTCTTGTATAGTATTCTCATTTTGGGGGACAATTTTCTCAGTCTTCATGTTGGATTTATCTAGGCCAGCAATTCTATCTTCTACATCTGAGATTCGATTTTTGGTATGATCTAGTCTGCCTTTAATACTTTCAGGGGAGGTTTTGACTTCCTGTATTATAATCTTCATCTCTAACAGGTCCATTTGATTCTTTTTTTATAATGTGAATTTCCTCTTTTATATTTTGCAAGAATTTCCTTACCTCCTGAAGCTTGTTATCCCCCATCCCCCAGCCTCTTCAGCAGTTCATTGTCTCTCTTCTCTTCAATCTCTGTGAGCTTTGTCACCATGAAAATTTTAAATTCTTTATCTGACATTTCCATGAATTTCATCACACTGTCTGAGGATAAAGAGGAGCTATTACTTTTCCTTGGAGGAGAGGTATTTCCTTGCTTTTCCATATCTCTTGTGACCCTGGCATTCTTTCTAGTCATCTGATGAATGGTGTGTTTCTTCTAATTCTTGAAGTTCAATCTGAGTGTTCAGAGGCATGCAGGAGGAGGTGATCTGCAATCTCTCTTCTGTTCTGTTCTCACTCTTTGTGCATCAGAATCAATGGGAATAGAGGAATATTCTGACCCTAATTGTATTCAGATCCTGTTCACTTGGACTTGTTTAGACATTTACTGTGTAGGAGCTGAGAAGCCAATAAGTAAAGATAAAGAAAAAGAAAAGAATTAGAGAAAAGGAAAGAAGAAAATATAAAAGAAAAAAAAGATAAAAAAACTATAAATTCTAATTTTAAAAATCAAAAATAGAAAACTGCGTGGCACGCAAGCACGCCGTGCTAAAGCAATAGTTCACAGGTAAAGTTCAGGATCCATGTGGCAATGGGCCTGGATTTGTGCCCTTCCTAAACAGAATGGGGAGAGGCACCTATTAACACAATGAAG
The DNA here is from genome assembly GCF_000334495.1 of Tupaia belangeri chinensis. NCBI lineage: Eukaryota > Metazoa > Chordata > Mammalia > Scandentia > Tupaiidae > Tupaia > Tupaia belangeri. The sequence goes on from NW_006201276.1 coordinate 538,868, forward strand.
AGCCTTGAGAGCCCAGAGAATACTTTACCTTAAAAAAAATTTAAAAAATTAAAAGAGGGAGACACAGAGAGACAGAGAGAAATGGAGAGAAAGAGATAGGTAACACTACCCACTAGAAATAAGTGAGGAAGAAGTCTCAGCAGAAAATCAAGTCTCTGAAAGCAATATTTTACAGCTGAAGTTCAGGATTCAGGTGGCCTTCTTGCTACTATTCAAAATAATCTTTTTCTTTTAAAGAGCTGATATATTTCATTAGCTACTACTTTATTTTGAAATAACAGCTTTATTGAAATGTAATTTACATACCATATACTTTTCTCATTTAAAATGTGTAATACAGGGACCAGCAGTTAGCGTAATGTCTATGTCACTGGACTCCCATGTAGTTGAACATGATTCGAGTCCCAGACCTGGCGGCTTCAACTCACGCCTCTCCAAAAACCTCTCCAAAAAAAAAAAAGGAAAAAAAAAAGGGTACAATGATTTTAGTATAGTCACAGTTTTGAACCAACACTATAATCAACTTTCCCATTCCCCCAAATAAACCCCATACTCTTTTTTCCTTTTTCTTTTTTGAGAGATTTTTGCTATAGGGTGTGTGCGCTCGCCAGAAAGACAAGAGAGAGACAGAGAGGCAGAAAGCAAGACATCACCCCCCAGGGGGTATGGCCATGCCACAATCCCTTCTCCTCCATTCTCCTGTTAGGATCTTGGGCATGCATGCACACACACGTGGCCTGCATGAGTTCAAGCCACCGGGTCCAGGACTCAAACCATGGTAGGCTACATGCAAGTTCAGTGACATAGACATTATTCCATCTGCTGGTCCCACAATCCCCATACCCTTTAACTGTCACACTTGCATCTCCTGCCACACCCCTATATCTTTCTAGACTTAGACAACCACTTATCTACTTTCTGTCTTTCTAGATTTGCCTATTCTGGACATTCATTATAAAGTGAATCATAAAATATATGGTCCTTTGTGATTATTTCACTTAGTGTAACTTCTCCAGAAATGAGTTATGACATATGTCAAATAGTCTATGAGGTAACCTCTTTAGAGCTCTGTGGCAAAGATTTTTATTGGGGCTAGTTATGCAGGCACCCTCTGCCTAGCTGACTCCAAAATTCCAGACTCCTAGGTGAAAATCTTATGTTTACCATAACCTATTATATAAAGAAAAGTGAATTAGTCTTATCAGTTAGGGTGGTTGAAACCTTCCCCAATTTCAAGTTCCCGGGTCCTAGCGAAGAGCCACCCTTGCAAGCAGATTTCTATATGATACTGTTCTTGAGCCTGATGTCTTCATTCTTTTATTCACAGATTTTGATAGGGACTGCATTATTTCTGTAGTTCAATTTGGAGAATATTGTCATTTTAACATTATTAAGTAATCTGATCAGAGAACATGAGCTGTCCTACCTTTAGGGATTTGGAGCACACACACACATGCACAGTGTTTCTTAAGCCACTGGGTCTGGGACTCTTAACTGTGTAGGATCCAGCTGCCTTAATCACCATGTCATTTTTTGTTCCCCTTTTATAAAAATAAGAATATTGAACATGAATTCTATCCTCTTAAACTTTGAAGTACATAATACCATTATGTTAACTATAGATATCATGTTATACAGCAGATATCTATAGTTTATTCATTTGTGTCATTTTTTAAAATAATTATTTAATTTAATTAATTAGTTAATTAATTTTAATTTGGCCAGAGAGGGACAGAGAGAGAGAGAGAGAGAGAGAAAGAGAGAGAAAGCTGCTAGATCTGGGACTCGAACCATGGTCAGCCATGTGCGAGTCCAGTGCCCTTAACCACCACACCATTTGCCAGCCCTTTCATCGGTGTCATTTTTGATAATGCTAATTTTGTGTCTTCTTTTTTCTTCTTTTACACTTTTCCTCTTTTCTAATGTCAGTAGTTATTGCTATAAATTTTCCATTTAGCATTGTTTTAGCTTTGTCCCCCAAACTTTGATACATTGTATTTTTAATATTTTCATTCAGCACAGTATTTTTTTCTTGCCATAGGGCATGTGCACTCGCTGGAGAGAGACAGAGAGGGAAAATGAGGGAGTCAGAGAGAGCGAGAAATCACCTACCAGAGGAACGGCCACACCGCAATCCCTTCTGGTCTACCCTCCTCTTGGGATTTTGGGTACTTATATGTGCCAGAAGTGACCCTCAAGCTGCCAGGTTGTAATGATGGCCAACAACATGGCAGTCCAGCACCTTAGCTACCATGCCATCTGCTGGCCCAGTGCAATGCATATATTTTAATTTGCATCAGAACTTCATATTTGATCCAAGAGATGTGTTTTCAAGTGTTTGGAGATTTTCTTGTTATGTTTGTTATTGATTTCTAGTTTGAGTCTATGAGATCAGAAAACATATTCTGTTATGATTTCAATTCTTTTATATTTACTGAAGTTTGTTTTATGATTGAGGATATGGTCCACTTGACAAATGTTCTGTAGGTATGAAAGTAATGTATATTCTGTTGTTATTGGGTGGGTTGTTCTGTAAAAGTCAATTAGATTTTGTTTGTTGGTAGTATTATTGGGCTCATCTATATCCTTTGTAGATTTTGTTTTTTTTTTTGGAGAGATTTTCACTGTAGGGCGCGTGTGCTCGCCAGACAGACAGAGAGAGACAAAGAGACAGAAAGCGAGAAATCACCCCCCAGGGGGGATGGTCACGCCGCAATCCCTTCTCCTCCATTCTCCTCTCGGGATCTTGGGCACGCACGCACATGCGCCCGGCGTGAGTTTTAAGCCACCGGGTCCGGGACACGAACCGTGGTCGACTATGTGGGAGTCCAGCGACATAGCCATTACGCTAACTGCTGGTTCCTGATTTTGTCTTTTTTAAACATTAATTCTTGAGATAGTGATGCTGAAGTCTCCAGTTACAAATATGAATTTGTCTATTTTTCCTTTTACTTCTGGCAGTTTGTGTTTCATGTATTTTGAAGCTGTAATGATTGATGCATACACATTTAGGACTTCTGTGTCTTCTTCTTGGGTTGGGTTGACACTTTTATCATTATATAATGTTCCTCTCTATCCCTGGCAATTTACTTTGCTGTGTTATTTATCTAGTATTAATATAGCTACTTCTCCCTTAAAATTAATGTATGCATAGTATATCTTTTCCTACTTTTTAATTTTCTTAAATTAAAAAAATTGCCAGGGGGCATGTGTACTTGCTGGAGAGATAGAGAGAGAGAGAGAGAGAGAGAGAGAGAGAGAGAGTAAGAAAGCACTCCCTTCATGGGGAATGGTCACCCTACAATCCCTTCTCCACCATTTTTCCCTCCTTTGGGATTTTGGACTTGTGCATACATACCTGGCATGTTTCTCAAGCTATTTGGTTCAGCACTTGAACCACACAGTTGGCCATGAGGGATTCCTACTTTTTAATATTCAGTCTACTTATATCATTATATTTGAAGTGGATTTGTTGTTGACAGCATATTGTTGGGACTTTTTAAAAATAAATAATTATTGGGACCAACAGTTAGCGTAATGGCTATGTTGCTGAACTCCCATGTAGTCAACCACGATTCGAGTCCCAGACCCAGTAGCTTAAACTCACACCGGGCGCATGTGTGTGCGTGCCCAAGATCCTGAGAAGAGAATGGAGGAGAAGGGATTGTGGCGTGACCATCCCCCTGGCGGGTGATTTCTCGCTTTCTGTCTCTCTGTCTGTCTGGCGAGCGCACACACCCTGTAGCAAAAACCTCTCCAAAAAAAGAATACAAATAAATAATTATTTTATTTA
>NW_006201276.1:542895-558095 GCF_000334495.1 Tupaia belangeri chinensis
AGACATGCTTTTATTTATTTATTTATTTATTTATTTATTTATTTATTTAATTAATTTCCTTTTCATGATAGAAAGTGCAGAGAGAGAGAGAGAGAGATGCAGAGAGAGAGCACCCTCAACAGGATCTCACCATTCCATGATCCTCTTTCCCCATCCTTCCAGCTCCTCAGGATCCTGAATGCTTATGTACATGCCCAGTGTGTTTTTCAGGCCTACCTAGGATCTGAACTATTGTTCACATGTGACTTCCAGCACTGCAGGGCTTTAGCCTAGCATTACTATGGCACCACAGTGGCTAAGGCCCTGGGACATGCTTTTAAAATCCATTTCGCCAAGGCCAGCAGGTGACATAGTGGTTAAGGTGCTGGACTCCCATATGGCCGACCATGGTACAAGGCCTGGACTTGGCAGCTTGAAAATTACACAGGGCACGTGCATGTATGTGCATGCCCCAAATCCCAGGAAGAGAATAGAGGAGAAGGGATTACTGTGTGGCCATCTCCCACTGTGTGTGTTGGGGGGTGATTTCCTGGAAGGTGATTTCTCACTTTTCCCTCTCACTGTCTCTCTCTTCTTCAGTGAGTGCATGCATCCTATGCAAAAACCTATAAAAATCCACTTGGCTAATCTCTGTCTTTTAATATGATTATTGGTATGTTTTGGTTTAAGTCTCATATTTTATTTTTTGTTTTCTAATTATTCCTGCCTAATTTTCATTTCTATGCTGTTTCATTTTTCCTGCCTTAGTCAGTGACCTGAACATGTTTTTAGAATTCCATTTTGATGTATCTATAGTGTCTTTGAGTGTTTCTGTATACCTTTTTTAGTGGTTACTCTAGGTATTACTCTTTCTATATATTTTATCAAATTCTACTAGAGTTGATATTTTCCCGGTTTAAGATTTAGAAATATTTCCCTCATTAACATCTCTTTACCTTTCTCCATTTATAATAGTACTGTTTTAAATATTCTTTGTCAAATGGACCAGAGAAAAGATGGAGAGACAGAGAGAGAGAAAGAGAGAGAAAAAGAGAGAGAGAAAGCACCCTCTAATGGGGAGTGGTAATGTACAATCCCTTCTCCATTTTTCCATCCTTTCAGGATTTGGGACACACATGCACATGTGTCTGGCATGTTTTTCAAGCTGCCAGGGCCAGGATTTGAACTGTCATTGACCATATGGGATCCAGCTCCATTAATCACTAGACTACAGAGCTGGCTCAAATATTAGTGTTTTAAACATTTCACTCCCCCAACAACAGAAGTTATTTTCAATTTATTAAACCCTTGTCAGTGTCCTAAACAAAAATAATCTATTGTTTTTAATTATCATTATTATTATTAATACATTTAACTGCTATAAATCATTTAGATTGTAAAGGGACTTTATGTTTATTATTATTATTTTATTCTTCTTACTATTTTTTTTCCATTTTTCCCCACATTCTATTGATTCACAAAGTACCTTAAACTAAAACTATGGACAAAGCTAGAATCTAGCTACAAATGCACTGTAATTTTCTTCTGAAACATTTTTAATTAATTAATTTATTTATATTCATCCCTGAGTGTTGTCACAGCATACAAAATGTGATTTCCCATCCAAAATATACTGTGTAGTGGCTTAGTCATACATGTTATTATCATTAATTTTCCATTTATAGTTTCATATATATATATATATATATACTATATATATATATGTATACATATACATGTGTATATATATTTATTTCTCACCCTCTGTCATTTCACCCCCTCCTCCCACAATATCTTAGGTGTCTACAGTTGTTTTACATTCTTTCTTTCCCCCCACATTTTATTGATTTACAAAATTTCTTAAGTAATCTAACTACTTTCAATAGCATGTTTAGTTGATATGTATATATCAGTGAATACATGTCTGGCTTTAGGCATGAAACTCTGAGTAGAATGAATATACTATAAGGTAGCACCTAGCTGATGCTATAAAGCTTACTATGGTCATTTCAAGAAAAAGCAATTTTAGCTTTAATAAATCAAAGAAATGCTAAGGAACTTTGCTTAAAACTTAAAGCCAGGAAACCGGTTGGGATTCTGTTCAAATAGAAGGTACATGAACCTACTGGCAGCTCAAGACAGAATAAAAATCCTTAAAACCAGAAAACAAATCCTAGAAGAAAATCAGCAATGTTTTAGTCAAAAGTCATAAAATGCTATTTCACCAGTTCAGTCTCATGTACTTAATCTATCTTCTGTTGTGGACCAATCTTCCCGTTTAAATTCTGGGATATAATATTCAGCTCCAGACATGTCTCTATGATTAAGTCGGCTATTTTCTTAGTTTTTGAACTCTTATTTCTGTGTGTCTGCAATAAATTTTCCTGGTATAGCACTTGAGAACTTCTTGGAGATCTGGTCTGGTCTTGGTAAATTCTTTCAGGTTTTGTTTATCTGAGAATATTCTTGTCTTTTCTTCCCATATGAAGGATAATCTTGCCAGGTACAATATTCGTGGTTGAAATTGCTTTTCCCTTAACACTTTGAATATATTTTCCCATTTTTTCCTCACTCGCATTGTTTCTGATGAGAGGTATGCTGTTAGCCTGATGGAATATCCTTTATAGATAACTTGCCATTTCTCTCTTGCCAGTCTTAGTATCCTGTCTTTGTCTGTAGTTTTGGTCTATCTGGCTATAATGTGTCTTGGAGAAGATCTTCTTGGGTTTATTCTATTTGGAATCCTTTGTATTTCTTCAGACTGGATCTTTGAGTTCCTCTCTAGATTTGGAATATTTTCTTGCAAGAATTCATGGAAAGGATTATCAATGTTCTTATGAGTCTCTTCACCTTCTGGGATACCAGTTATCTGGATGTTTGGACATTTGATGGTATCTAGTATTTCTCGTATATTATTCTCACTTTTTGGGCCATTTTCTCAGTCTTCATGGTTGTTTTTCTAGACCATCAATTCTGTAGTCTACATTTGAGATTTGATTTACAGAGTTGATCTAATCTGCTTTTAATACTTTTTAAAAAAGAATTATATATTCGATTTTATTTATTCATTCATTTATTTTAATTTGACCAGACAGAGAGAGAGAGAGAGAGCAGAGAGAAAGAAGGCAAGCTGCCAGATCCGGGAATCGAACCGTGGTCGGCCATGTGGGAGTGTCCAGTGCCTTAACCAACACGCCACCTGCTGGTCCCGTGCTTTTAATACTTTTAAGGGAGATTTTGAATTCCTGTATTATAGCCTTCACCTCTAACAGGTCCATTTGATTCTTTTTTAGAGTGTGTACTTCCTCTTTTAGATCTTGCAAGAATTTCCTCACCTCCTGGAACTTGTCAGCTCCTTTCTCCTGCCTCTTCTGTAGTTCATTGTCTCTCTTCTCTTCCATCTCTGTTAGCTTTGTCATTATGAATATTCTAAAATCCTTATCAGACATTTCCATGAGTTTCATTGTACTGTATGAGGATGAAGAGGTGTTATTCTTTTCCCTTGGAGGAGAGGTATTTTCTTGCTTTCCCGTATTTCTTATGATCCTGTGGTGATTTCTAGTCATCTGATGGATGGTGTATTTTTTCCTAATTCTTGAAGTTCAACCTGAGTGTTCAGAGACGAGCAGAAGGAGGTGATCTGCAGTCTTTCTACTGTTCTGTTTCTTTCTACTGTGTATCATAGTCAAAGTGAAGAGAGGAATATTCTGACCCTAATCATATTCAGATGATTAGAAACTGTTCATTTGGACCTGTCTAGACACTTAGTGCATAGAGGGTGATCAGAAAATGAAAAAAGGTAAAGGAAAAAGGAAAAGAATTAAGAGGAAAGAAGAAGAAAAAATAAGATGAAAAATAAGAAAGAAAAAAAACAAGATAAAAAATCATAAGGTTGTAATTTTGGGGGGGGGAGAGATTTTTGCTATAGGGCGTGTGTACTCACCAGAAAGACACAGAGAGACAGAGAGACAGAAAGCAAGAATCACCCCCCAGGGGGGTGGCCACGCTGCAATTTTTAATTTGACCAGACAGAGAGAGAGAGAGAGAGCAGAGAGAAAGAAGGCAAGCTGCCAGATCCGGGAATCGAACCGTGGTCGGCCATGTGGGAGTGTCCAGTGCCTTAACCAACACGCCACCTGCTGGTCCCGTGCTTTTAATACTTTTAAGGGAGATTTTGAATTCCTGTATTATAGCCTTCACCTCTAACAGGTCCATTTGATTCTTTTTTAGAGTGTGTACTTCCTCTTTTAGATCTTGCAAGAATTTCCTCACCTCCTGGAACTCGTCAGCTCTTTTCTTCTGTCTCTTCTGCAGTTCATTGTCTCTCTTCTCTCCCATCTTTATTAGCATTGTCATTATGAATAGTCTAAAATCCTCATCAGACATTTCCTTGAGTTTCATTGTACTGTCTGAGGATGAAGAGGAGTTATTCTTTTCCTCTGGAGGAGAGGTATTGTCTTGCTTTCCCATGTCTTGTGATACTGTGGTGATTTCTAGTCATCTGATGGATGGTGCATTTCTTCCTGATTCTTGAAGTTCAATCTGAGTGTTCAGACACAAGCAGAAGGAGGTGATCTTCAATCTTTCTTCTGTTCCATTTTCACTATTTGTGCATCAGATTCAGGGTGAAGAGAGGAATATTCTGACCCTAATCATATTCAGATGATTGGAAACTGAAACCAATATTTCACGTGATCAGAAAATGAAAAAAGGTAAAGGAAAAAGGAAAAGAATTAAGAGGAAAGAAGAAGAAAAAATAAGATGAAAAATAAGAAAGAAAAAAAACAAGATAAAAAATCATAAGGTTGTAATTTTGGGGGGGGGAGAGATTTTTGCTATAGGGCGTGTGTACTCACCAGAAAGACACAGAGAGACAGAGAGACAGAAAGCAAGAATCCCCCCCCAGGGGGGTGGCCACGCTGCAATCCCTTCTCCTCCATTTTCTTCTCAGGATCTTGGGCATGCACGCACATGTGCCTGGCATAAGTTTAAGCCACTGGGTCTGGGACTCGAACCGTGGTCAACTACATGGGAGTCCAGTGACATTAACTGCTGGTCCCAGGGTTATAATTTTAAAGAGCAAAAATGGGGGACCAGCAGTTAGCGTAATGGCTATGTCGCTGGACTCCCATGTAGTCAACTGTAGTTCGCGTCCCAGACCTGGGGGCTTAAAACTCATGCCGGGCGCGTGTGCATGCGTTCCCAAGATCCCGAGAGGAGACTGGAGGAGAAGGGATTGCAGCGTGGCCATCCCCCCTGGGAGGTGATTTCTCACTTTCTGTCTCTCTGTCTCTCTCTGTCTGTCTGGCGAGCACACACGCCCTATAGCAAAAACCTCTTCAAAAAAAAAAAAAAGCAAAAAATTGAAAAGTGCATGGTACACGCTGTGCAAAACCAGTATTTCACAGCTGAAGTATGGTATCCATCTCAGAATAGTCCTGGATTGGGTTGTGCCTTTCCTAAATGTAGTGAAGAAAGGCACCAATTAACACAATAAAGGAAAGGTTTGAGAACCCAGAGAATACTTTACCTTAAAAAAAAAAATTAAAAGTCACAGGGAGACACAGCAAGACACAGAGAGACAGATAGAAATGGAGAGAAAGAGACACAAAACTATCCCTCCCACTAGAGATGAGTCTGGAGATGGACATCTCAGCAGAAAATCTTGGTCAAGGAAATCAGTATTTTACAGCTGAATTAGGGTATCCATCTCAGGATCCATCTTAGGATCCATCTTTTTTCTTATGGAAAAATTTCTCATTGTATGTTTTCAAAATTATTCTTTTCTTATTTGTATTATTAATGTTATTTGTCAATTTATTTGATTTTTTTAAACCCCTTTTCACTGTTTTCATTTTTTTTTATTTGAGAGGTTTTTGCTATAGGGCACGTGCGCTCGCCAGACAGAGAGAGACAGAGAGACAGAAAGCAAGAAATCACCCCCCGGGGGGATGGTCACGCCACAATCCCTTCTCCTCCATTCTCCTCTCGGGATCTTGGGCACGCACGCACACGCGCCCGGCGTGAGTTTCAAGACACCCGGTCCGGGATGCGAACCGCGGTTGACTACGTGGGAGTCCAGCGACATGGCCATTATGCTAACTGCTGGTTACCTGTTTTCTTTTTCTTGAAAGGAATTATTTTACTTAACTTTATTTATTTAACTTTATTTGTTTATTTTTCAATTTGATTACGGAGGGACAGAATGAGAGAGAGAAAGTGAGAAAGGAAGCCACCAGATCTGGTACTCAAGCTGTGATTGGCCATGTGGGAGTCCAGCTCCCTTAACCACCATGCCACTTGCTGGGGCCCTTCCTTTTTTTTCTTACCAAACAGATCAAATTTTTAACTACTAAGTTTTGTTTTGTTTGGAGAAGGGTATTTTCTTCTGCAAGATTACAATTTAAAAGAATATTTTGTCTAATATTTCTTGGTTTCATTTTCACATTTAAATCTTGGATCCACATGGAATATTTTAAGGTAAAGTAGTTAATGAAAGCTGTCTTCTATCAGTGTTTTGTTTTTGATACAGATGAGGTCTTGCTATGTTGCCCAGGCTGGCCATGAATTGGCAATCAGCCTGCCTCAGCCTCCTGAATAGCTAGGAGTATAGGGATGTAGCACAGTACCTGGCTTCTATCTGTTTTTTTATTTTTTTAATTTTTTAAAATTTTTGCTATAGGGCATGTTCGCTCACCAGAAAGACAGAGACACAGAGATAGAAAGCGAGAAATCACCCCCCAGGGGGGATGGCCACGCCACAATCTCTTTTCCTCCATTCTCCTCTCGGGATCTTGGGCACGCATGCACACGCGCCCGGCGTAAGTTTAAGCCACTGGGTCCTGGACTCGAACTGCAGTCAGCTACGTGGGAATTCAATGACACAGCCATTAAGCTAACTGCTGGTCCCTCTATCAGGTTTTAATACAGGGATTATGTAGAGAGTAGGAGAGAGTTTATGCGAATCTTGTATGCCTAGGAGGAGGAAAATACTGGGAAATGGAGTATTCCAGCACTCTCTGTGAATGCTACACAAAGGAAAGGTAAATCAGCTGGGGTATGAAAACTGAAGGAAAGATAAAATTTTGAAATTTTTTGAAAAATCATGAACTTTACTCAGTAAGTTTGTTTTTATAAAAATCTGTGAAGAAATAGGAAAAACTAAATTGTTCATTTTGTGCTTTTTGTGTTGCTGTTGTTTTGGTGGATAGACCTTTCCCTCTCTTGACTAAAGCAGACTTATAGTGGGCCAGCCAGTGGTATGGTGGTTAAAGTGGCTGAATCTCACATGGCCAACTGTACAGTTTAAGTCCTGACCCTGGTGGTTTGAGAAACACATCAGGTGTGTGTCCATGTGTGCCTAAAATCCCAAAAGGGGAATGGAGAAGGGATTATGGTATGTGGTATGGCCAACACCCCCACCCCCACCCCTGTTGAAAGTGCTTTCTCTCTCTCTCTCTCTCTCTCTCTCTCTGTCTTTCTCATGCAAGTGCACTTGCCTTCTGGCAAATTAAAAAAAAATTTTTAAAAGACCTTTAGTGACTTATGTTAACACTGCATTTTCTTCATAATGAATCCCAGTGGGGCACTTGTTAACTGTGATGACTCTTAACGGGAAGATAACCAATTTACTTAGTTAACACATAATGTTCATTCATCTATCAAGGAAGCACATATGGAATAGTGGTTATGTGTTTGGTCGCTGGAATGAGACTATTTGGTTTTAAATCCCAGTTTGATCACTTACTAGTTGTGTGATCTTGAGCAAGTTACTAGGCTTTTCTGTGCTTCATATTCCTCATTTGCAAAATGGGGATATCAGTACTTCATAGGATTGGTGTGTTAGAACAGTGTCAAATATACAGTAAGCAACTGATGAATGTGAGCTATTATTACAGCTAGGCACTATAGATAGATCACAATATATATGATTCTGGCCATTATAGACCTTGTATTCTTGAGTGAGGAGGTAAATTTAAAAATTACAGATAGCAATAGTTATCTTCAAAAAAAGTAAAGGTCTGAGATGAGTGTAAGAGAATGGGAAGAGAATACTCCTTTAGATAATATGGTCAGTGAAGGCCTCTCTGAAAAGGGGACATTTAGATGGGATATTAAGCAACTTGAATTTATTGCTAAGCAGAGCAAGCCAGACTATGAAAAAGAGGCATTGTATGTCCTCACTTAATATATATTTAATGTCTGTACTCTGTGGCCAAAACTGAAATACTGGATGGTATAAAAGCATGGAGAGCAACTGTGGATACCAGAGACAGTGTGGGAGGAGGGTGGAAAATGGTGGAGGGTTAAGAGGGAAGGAATCAAGGAGGAAAAATAATAAGTAAAATTTATAAGAAACACAAAATGGAAAATTATCCATTAACGATAACATGTATGATAATATCTTTGAGCCAATTTACACTCTGTTGTGGATGGGAAAATTCATTTTGTATGTTGCAGTGATATACAGTGAATGAATGTAAAATAAATAAATATAATAAGAAAAGGAAGGAAGAGTGCTTTAGGCACAGAACATAATGTGCCAAGATCCTAAGAAAAGGTAGTGTGGTATAGTCACATCTTTGAATAAAGACCATTAAGGCTGGAGTGGAATGAATAAGAAGCGGAGTGAAATGAGATGAGGCTGATGAGGTAGGCAGGACCTTGCAGGTTAGGGTGAGAAATTTGGATTTTATTTTAAGTTCTGTGGGAAACCACTGAAGCAAGAGAGGGACAGGATACTATTTTTCTTTTTTAAAAAGATTGCTCTTGGGGCCAGTAGGTGGTGTGGAGGTTAAGGCAGCTGGATTTGACTTGGCCGAGTGTGTGATTTGCGTCCCATACCCCACGGCTTGGAAAACATATTGAGCGTGTGTGCATGTGTGCCCAAAATTCCAAGAGAAGAATGAAGGAGAAGGGATTGTAGTGTGGTCATCCTCCCTGGGGGGGGGGTGTTGGGAATTTCTCTCTATCTCTCTCTCTTTCTCTATCTCTCATTAGTGAGTGCATGTACCCTATAGCAAAAAAGGAAAAAAAGAAAAAAAAGAAAAAGATTGCTCTTATTTTGTTGTATGTGTATTAGAGAAGGGTATGATTAACAGGGGGAAGGGCAGATTCAAAAAGGGGAGGGCTGCTTGGAGCTCTTGACAGTGAACCAAACAGCAGTTGAATTTGCTGAAGGATTGAATATAGGAGGGTTTGAGGATAGAAAAAATTTGAATCAAAGAAGATAACCAGGTTTTTGACTTGAGTTATGGGGATGGTGTGGTATCAATTTGTCAAATGGAAGTTGCTGGGGAAAAGGATCAGGTTTGAAGAGGGGGTTGCTGATTTTCTTTTTTAGAAGATTTTGCCTTAGGGCATATACACTCACCAAAGAGAGAGACAGAGACAGTGAGAGGGAAAGTGAGAAATCATCACCTTCAGAGGGGAAAGTCATGCCACAGTGCCTTCTCCTCCATTCTCTTTCTGGGATCTTATGCAAATATGCACATTAGCCTGACCTGATTTTCAAGCCACTGGCTCTGGGACTTTAATCGTGGTTGGTCGTGTGGAAGTTCAGTGATGTAACTGCTATGCCATCTGCTGGCCCTAGGGGTTGATAATTAAGGGCTCTGTTGTGGACATGTTGAATTTTAGGTGTCTATTAGACATCCAAGTGGGGATGTGTAGTAGTAATTTGGATATATGAGTGGAGTTTAGGTCCAAGTTTTAGATGATATTTAAAGTCATGGATCTAGATGAGCTAACCTAGTGAAATTAAAAAGGGAGGAGGGTCTGGGATCGTATGACTATTTTACCTTTAATGTAAAGGTTATGAGAGACTAAAAGGAAAAGGGGCTAATAATAAAGGTAGGGGATATAATTAGGTGATAAGAGTACTTAGTGTCTATGCAGAAAAGTCATAGATTTTATCTGGTACCTGTTTTCTCTTTTCCTTCTCAGAGGACAGGGAAGGGCTATAAATTCTGTAAGACTTTTTTTAGTTCTCATATATATATTTTCTAGTTCTTGGAGCAAAGCAGGTGTTCAATAAATATTCATTAAATAACTGGATTAAAATAGGAATGAAATGAATGAGCATATCTGAGTTGTAGTACCTGTTTTGCTAACATCTAGCTTTGGGGTATTAGTTAGCAAGCTACAATTTTGTCATGGCAGTAATAAAAGTACCTACGTTTTTGGACAGAATTTAAAGCAATTAAAAAAGGTATGGTAGGCTGGCTCTGTGGCCTGGTGGTTTAAGGCACTTGGATTCCACAAGGTTGGCCATGCAGTTAAAATCCTGCACTTGGCTGCTTGAAAAACATGTTGGGCTCATGTGAGTGTAGTCAAAATCCCAACAGGAGGGAGATAGAGGAGAAGGAATTGCAGTGACCATTCCCCATGAGGGTGCTTTCTCCTCTCCCTGTTCTCCCCACTGTCTCTGGTGAGTGCATGTGCACTCTACCAAAAAAAAAAGTATAACAGTTAGTACAGAGATAGTGCTCAGTTAATGTTGAATACTACTAGCTCTGCGCTTCAGCACTCATCCATACATAGGGGCAATAATTTCTGCCCTGCTTCCCTCACAAGACCATGTGTGGAGACTGCAGAAGTTAATGTTTAACTACATTAGGAGTTACTAATATTAATGTTTTAATTGAGCTAACCATACATTATACCAGCCGCTCTCTCCCATCCTCCAGCAGGATATTTAAATGAAAACGCGTCTTTAGAGACCCAGTTTCCCTGCTCCTCAGCCTAGCCAGGTCCAACCAAAAGTGCTAGAAACCATGCCCCAGCGCTAAGTCAATTAGCAGCAGGGTTAAAAACACTCAGCCCCGCTCCTCTTTGCTAGGGGAGCGCCAGCCCCACCCTTCTTTGCTAGGAGAGCGCCAGCCCCGCCCCTCTTTGCTAGGGGAGCGCTTGTTGGCAGCTCTGCATGCTGATTGGTCCCCTACTGGCCAATAACCACTGCTCTTCCTCCTGAGGCCCAGGTTTTTAAAATTCTCTGCCGGATGGATGGGAAGGGGAACACCAGCCAGGTTGAGTAGACTCTGGGTGTTACGACACTGAACTCCCTTCATTTTCCTGGCTTCTCCTTGTCTGCGGGTACGTCCATCGTCTTTCCTGTTCTGCCCTCAATCTCGGTGTGAGGTAGGCGCTTTTGGGCTTGTATTACTGGCTCAGGTGTCCGGTTCGGTCGCCTGCGGATCGGTCCTCGGGTGTCACTTCAGCCCCTAGTTTAACGCTGTCTTCCCTTAACGGGATGCATAGTGTCCCTGCAACAAAACCTTTGTCTCGTTCTCAGGTCAGTCTGCAGAGTGAACCATGTATGAGATTGGGCAAGGATTATGTATTAGGTAGGGAGTGAGTTGGCAAAGTAGACGAGACTGAGTCCCAGCTTTTAGATGGAGCGATCAGTACACGGCCCTGAATCAGAGTACTCGTGCAAAATAACTTTCACAAGTTTTAGTGTGAAGGATCAACCTCATCCACAAGTGCTTGAGAGCACACATATTTATGTGAGAGAATGCTACTTGAGGATGTATTTTGAACTACAGCTAGAAGGATATGAAGGGAGGATGGATACATGTGTTGTTTCTCTCTTGTTAGTTAATTCCTTTTATCTCTACTGGCTCTTTTCTTTCTTTTTTATTATTCTACACAACTCTTTATTTTTAAAAAAATTTTGTTTATTATTATTTTTCAATTTTGGCCAGAGAGACAGAGAGAGAGAGAGAGAGCGCACAGGAGCTCAAGTCACCAGGTCTGGGACTCAAACAGTGGTCGACCATGTTGGAGTCCAGCACCCTTAACCACTATGCCATCTGTGGCTCCAACCACTGGTTCTTTTCTATTTCTGCCTCCAAACCTCCTTCAGCCCTGGCTTTCCACTGCCCTCTGCTACAGACCACTTGTAATCCAGAAAGTCAGAGTTTGAAGGGACCCTAGAACAGAGCTGCTTAAAAGTGCATTCAAATCATCTAGGGATATTGTCAATTTTCAGATTCTAATTTGGTAGGCCTAGTTGAGGCCTGAGATTTTAAATTGCCAGCAAGCTCCCAGGTGATGCCAGTGTTGTTTGTTCATTGACCACACTTGGAATATGGAGGGTGCTCTGGTCCCATGCCTCATTTTATTAGGTGCAGAAACAGGCTCAGATTGCCCAGTGCCTCCCAACCAGCTGGGGGCCAGGGCTATAATGAAACCCTAGACCTCCTTCCTAGCCCAGCACTGCTTATATTTACAACATTCTGCGTTCTTTCCCCAGTTCTTTGCTGTAATGGGCCTTCATATATAAAATGAAGTTTCTACTCTTCATATAGACTATTTTGATCAGCTTAGCTCTGCTACCCTGTGTGGGTTTAGCCCAGTGGAGTCTCCAGTACCTACCAGTGTGTATGTAGGGGGGACGGAAGGTCTGAAAAGGAGAAAGGATACAAATTTTCTTGTCCTAGTAAGGACTGGAAAAGTTCTGTAGGTGGTAGAAGTCGAGGGTATTCTGTAGCATGTTGTTTTATTTTGGTGATGTCAATCCCCTCCCCTCCTCTCCTCCCTATCCTCAAAGGCAGGGAAATTAGTTTACCTAAATCAATGTGTGTGTCCCCCAAAGCAAGTGGTAAGTGTTGAGAATAATAAATGAGGTATATAGCCATTATCTGAATAACCTAATCTTTGCCAAGGTTTAGTTAACTTGTAATGTCATCATCTGAGAGTATTCTAGCCTGTTAACTCCAGATTTCTTCTTTCCTTTGAAAGTTAAAGGTTTTCAGAGCATGAGTCTTTGGTCACCTATAAAAAATTGTATGAGGCATGAGTAATCATAGTGGAGAAAATGGTTTTCATACAGTGCAGTTAATGGTGGATACACACAATTTAGCTTTATTGGTGCATGGCTGAATTTTGAGGGATACACGAGAAAATAGGTTTGAATTTTTAGAGGAAGAGGAGAGTAAGGCACACCATGTATTGAATACTTACCATGCATCAGTCTTTATACATACAAATTTACATTTGAGCCCAAAGACTTCTGCAGGTAGGCAGTATTATAACTGTTTTACAGATGAGGAAACTAAGGCACAGAAATGCTAAGTTAGCTGGTTTTGAAGTTCTGTCTGTTGCTCAGACTGAAACCTGTGCTCATTTTATCTCCTCGCACTATAGTCTGTCACTTTTATGGAATGTTTCTGAGAGCAATGGGAGAGATATCATGGTGTTTTAGAGCTCTGAAAAAAAGCTGGGCGATCTATTAATATGCTGTTTTATATAGTTTGTCCTGGGTAAGTGAGTCACTTAACTTATCTGGGACTATAAATAGAGAGAAGTATACCTTTCCTGCTTATCCTCATAATTTTGTTGTGAGGATCAACTGAGGTAGTAAGTATAAAGGCCCATACTTATACTGGTCTTTTCTCATTTACACAATGTTTTTTACTTCTCTATCCAAAACAAAATAATAATCCTCTTTCTCTTTCCTTAAAATTTTCCATTGAGTCTTTTCTGCTTCTCCTTCTTTTTATTTTTTATTTTTTTTGAGAGATTTTTGCTATAGGGCGCGTGTGCTCGCCAGAAAGACAGAGAGGGACAGAGAGAAAGTGAGAAATCACCCCCCAGGGGGGATGGCCACGCCGCAATCCCTTCTCCTCCATCCTCCTCTCAGGATCTTGGGCAAGCATGCACACACACCCGCTGTGATTTTAAGCCACCGGGTCTGGTACTCGAACTGCAGGCAACTACGGGAGTCCAGCGACATAGCCATTACACTAACCGCTGGTTCCTCTGCTTTTCCTTCTTACCAGACTGGCCACAGCCTAACTTTTCAGCCCTATTCTAACTTCTTAGCATTCTTTATGTTCTGTACTCTAGACAACCGGACCATCCCTGAGCTCTGCATGTTCATGCCTCTGCCTAAGCTCAGGCTTTCTTTGCCTGGAAGGCTCCCAGGTCTACTCAGAACCTCTTTGTTATTTATTTATTTATTTGGAGAGGTTTTTGCTATAGGGTACGTGTGCTCATCAGAAAGACAGAGAGAGACAGAGAGACAGAAAGCAAGAAATCACCCCCCTGGGGAGATGGCCATGCTGTAATCCCTTCTCCTCCATTCTCCTCTCGGGATCTTGGGCACACATGCACACACGCCCTGCGTGAGTTTAAGCCACCAGGTCCAGGACTTGAACCACGGTTGACTACATGGGAGTCCAGTGACATAGTCATTATGCTAATTGATGGTCCTGGAACCTCTTTGTTATTTAAGTCTACATCAAATGTTGCCTTTTCTGTGTGAAGTCTTCTTCATCTCCTGACCCCATCAAGTTTACTGACTTTCTGCCATTTGTCTATAGTATTGTCTAGTACTGCTATAATGAAGTACCACAAACTGGGTGGCTTAAAAAATAGACATTTATTTCTCATGGTTTTGGAGTCTGGGAAATCCAAAATCAAGGTGCCATCAGATTTTTTTTTTTTGAGAGATTTTCACTGTAGGGCGCGTGCGCTCGCCAGACAGACAGAGAGAGACATAGAGACAGAAAGCGAGAAATCACCCCCCAGGGGGGATGGTCACACAGCAATCCCTTCTCCTCCATTCTCCTCTCGGGATCTTGGGCACGCACGCACACGCGCCCGGCGTGAGTTTAAGCCACCGGGTCCGGGACACGAACCGCGGTCGACTATGTGGGAGTCCAGCGACATAGCCATTACGCTAACTGCTGGTTCCCAAGGTGCCATCAGATTTGATATCTGCTTCCTGGTTCATAGATGGCTGTGTGGTTGTATCCTCACATGGTGGAATGGGGAAAAAAAGCTCTCTGGGGTCTCTTTTATAAATTTCATTCATGAGAGCTCTGCCCTTATCACCTAAGTACTTCCCAAAGACCCTATCTCCAAATACCATTGCATGGGAGATTAGAATGTTAACACAGTAGGGCCGGGAGGTAGTGCTAATGTTTAAGGTACTGGTCTACGTGGTTGGCATTGGTTTGAGTCTCAAACCCAGTGGCTTGCTTTCTTACTTTCCCTCCCTCGCTCTGTCTTTGTCTCTCTCTGGTGAGCAGATGTGCCCTATAATAATAAATATATATATATTTTTATGGTAAAAATAGTTCTTTATTTTTCTTTTTGAACATTTATCAGAGGAGGCTGGGCCTTCTCTAGGCTTTTTTATTTTTTGGTAGTTACTTCCTAGCATTTTTAAAAATTTATTTCTTTTTTTGTATATACATTCAATCGAATTGTAT
>NW_006201276.1:564048-569792 GCF_000334495.1 Tupaia belangeri chinensis
CAGCCTGGCTAAGATGTGCCTTGGGGAAGATCTTCTGGGGTTGATTCTATTTGGGGTCCTTTGTATTTCTTGGGTCTGGATGGTTCGGTGCCTCTCTAGGCTTGGGAGATTTTCTCCCAGGATTTCATGGAATAGATTTTCCATTCCGGTATTAGTTTCTTCACCTTCTGGGATGCCAATTATTCTGATGTTTGGGCATCTAATAGAGTCTAGTATTTCTCGTATATTATCCTCGTGTTTTTTAGTTAGTTTCTCGATCTTTTTGGTGTTTTTTTCTAGATCAGAGGTTTTATCTTCTATATTGGAGATTCAATCTTCATCATGGTCTAATCAGCTCTTAATATTTTCCAGAGAGTTTTTGATTTCTTGTATTATAGACTTTATCTCTAATAGTTCCTCCTGATTCTTTCTCACAGAGTATCCATTTCTTCTTTCATATCCTTAAAGGACTTCCTAATTTCCTGCAGTTCGTTGTCTCTTTTCTGTTCCAATTCACAGAATTTGGTCACCATGGATGTTCGAAATTCTCTGTCTGTCATTTAGGTTATGTCCTCCATATTTACGAGACATGGAGGGGTGTTTTCCTTTGTTGGAGACATATTTCCTTGTTTATTCAGACCTGACTCTTTTTCTACTTCTAGCCACTGGAAGATTAATTCCCTTTTGAAAACCTCTTGGGGGAACGTTTCTCCCACTAGGAGTAAGAGTGTTTCCTTTTGGATGGGAATAGATGTTTGCTGAAGTCTCTCTTCTGTTGTTTTTACCAACGTGCTCTCAAGAGGGGAACTCAACTGAGGTGTCTAAAAAGCAGCATCTCTGTTTTCACAGGTGGATCAGTACGAGGGAGGATCCCAGAAACACTTACCTTACTAGGAAATTTCAGATATATGATTCTAGACCTGTCTAGTCCCTCTGGCAGGGTAAAAAATGAGGAGGAGAGGGTAATATGAAACAAAATGAAAGAGAAGTGAGAAAAACAAAAAGTCACGTGCCGACTTCAAGGAAAAAAAGCCTCTGCAGAGAGATCCTATCTACCTACCTAGGAGGTGGAGTCTTGGGCTGGGGAGTGTGGAAGTGGGGTAGGGGTCAGAGGTGACCCTCCCTCAATATCCCTTGCTGGCCAGAGACTTGTAGGTGGACCTTGCGCTGTTCAATAAAAAAAATTTTAAAGAATGTCAACATAGCAATTTGGGGGGGGCACAAGCATTTGGTCTATATCAAGCACTTTGTCTCTATTAAATCTTTTGTCACATTGTTATGTTAATATTTGACCTGTGGAGTGAATACTAGGATAGGATCAATGGTTTGTGTTTCTGTCTCCATTGTATGAATTACCTGGTACATAGTGGTAAGTTAGTTTGCTGGCTTTAGAGTCTCTCTTGGAGAAGCCTCTTCTTTCTCAAATGTAGTCAGACTTTGAAATTGAGTATCAGCAGCCATAGAAAGTCAGTTGTATATGAGAGGAAAGTGTCTTCTGTATATCCAAATAATAATTCTTCTTAATGATATATTTGTTTATAAGAACATGTGTATATACATGTATTCTAACTATCAGTGACCCACAAATTAAAAGAACCTTAAGAAGTATAAAATGGGATTCCACACTGAGTTCAGGCAGAGGTAGGTCTCTTCCAAGGGCCATACTGACTGTTAACTTATGTCAAGTGATTTTTAATAAGTTAGTTTCTCTGCTATTATCTAATCTTTTGAATTTTTTTCCTCCTACCAGGTATGTGGAACCAGATTATAGTTTTTTTCTGATTGAATGTTACCAATTGACTGCCTATTCTGCATACATGTGTGTGTAGTCATTCTCTTGTCTTTGTAGAGTAATTATAATTGTTATGGCCAGGACTCCATTCCTTTATTTATTTATTTATTTTTTTGCTATAGGGTGTGTGTGCTGGTTAGAGACAGGGTGGTGGGGGTGAGAATCACTCCCCAGGGGGAATGGCTGCACTGGAGTCCTTTCTATTACACTTTCTTCTAGGGATTTTGGGCATGCATACAGTCATGCCTGGCATGATTTTCAACCTGTTGGGTCCAGGACTCTAACCATGAAGTCAAATATGGGGGACCCAGCACCTTAACTTCCACTCCATCTGCTGGTCTGTCTCCATGCCTTTTAAAGAACATTAACTCAGAACCAGCAGATGGCATAATGGTTACATTTCTGGACTCACATGTGGTTGACTACAGTTTGAATCCCGGACCCAGCAGCTTTAAAAGCTCACACTGAGCACATGTCCGTACGTGTACAAAATCCTGAGAGGGGAATGGAGAAGGGATTGTGATGTGACCATCCCCCCGAGGAATGATTTCTCTTTCTCGTGAGTGCACGTGCTCTATAGTAAAAATCTCTAAAAAAAAAAAAAAAAAAAAAAAAAAAATTAACTCTAGCTAGACTCTATATACTATGTGAGCTGTTAGTTTCTTGATTTTTTTTAAAATGTAAAATGCTCATGTAATTTGCCTCCAGGGTTCCTTTCTGTAAAAATAAAAATTATATATTTAATTCCATTTGTTATTATTTTAAAAATTATTATTAATTTTGACTGTTCATATGTCTTCCTTAGGGAGTTGTTTATTCAGCTCATTTTCCCATCATTTAATTGGGTTAATCATTTTCTTCTAGGTAAGCCACTTGAGTTCCCTGTGTGTTCTGGTTATCAGTCCCTTATCTGAGGCACAGTTAACAAAAATTCTCTCCTATTCCGAGGGTTGTTAATTCGTGTCCTTTGCTGTGCAGAAACTGCTTAATCTGATGTAATCCTACCTGTCTATTTTGGGGATTATTGTCTGTACTTTAGAATTCTTGATTAAAAAGTCTTTGCCTATCCCAATGTCTCCCAGAGTTTCTCCAGTGTTTTCCAGGAGCAGTTTTATAGTTTGAGGTCTTAGATTTAGATCCTTGATCCACCTCGACTTTATTTTTGTCAACGGTGAGAGGTAGGGGTTCAGATTCATCTTCATACAGGTGGAAATCCAGTTTTTCCAGCACCATTTGCTGAAGAGGTTTTCCTTTCCCCACTGGATTGACTGGTACCCCTTGTCAAAAATCAGTTGACTGTATGTTTGGGACAAAAAGTGGGAGAATATGGAAGATTTACTGCTGAGTGAAACAAGCCAGGTTACGAAGGAGAGACACTGTATGTCCCCACTTAATGTATACCACGTGTCTGCACTCTATAACTGAAACTGTTTGACCTAAGGTTGTACAAACACAAGAGATGGGGGTTAGTGCCGGAAGTGGAGTGTGTGGAGAAGAGGGACCTAAGGAAGGATATTTGGAAGAGGGATACGGAGAGAGAGCATTGACGGGATGGGGAAGTGTGGTGTTATTGGTGGGAGATACTCTGATCAACTGGTCTGGGGAGAAATGTTCACACACATACTGAAATGTTCACTTTGTCAGCTAAATAATATGATTGACTTTATATAAAAAATTAAAATAAAAATGAGTGAAAAAAATTATTATTTTTTGGAGAGGTTTTTACTATAGGGCATGTGCACTCACCAGAAAGACAGAGAGAGACAGAAAACAAGAAGTCACCCCCTAGGGGGGATGGCCACGCCACAGTCCCTTCTCCATTCTCCTCACAGGATCCTGGGCATGCATGCATATGTGCCCGGCATGAGTTTAAGCCACTGGGTATAGGACTTGAACCGTGGTCGACTACATGGGAGTTCAGTGACATAGCCATTATGCTAATTGCTGATCCCAAAATTATTATTATCTTGAAGAGAGGTTTTTGTTATAGGGCATGTGCACTCACTGCAAAGACAGAGAGGGACAGAGAGACAGAGAGTGAGAAATCAACCCCCCAGTGGGGATGGCCACACCACAATTCCTTCTCCTCCATTTTCCTCTTGGGACTTTGTGCATGTACGCACACGTGCCTAGTGTGGGTTTAAGTCACCAGGTCTAGGACTTGAAGCATGGTTGACTATGTGGGAGTCCAGCGATGTAACCATTATGCTGTCTGCTGGTTTCTTATTTTTTAACATTTGACCAGAGAGAGAGATAAAAAGAAAGTGAGAAAGGAAGCCAGCAGGTCCAGGACTCAAACTGCAGTGGCCATGTGGGAATCCAGTGCCTTCGACCACCATGCCACCTGCTGACCCTGCCTCCCAAGGTTCCTAAGCCTAAACTAGAGGCTAGATTAGAGTCCCCGTACTCACAGAAGAAGGCAAGCACTGTGCTGGATGTTTTACATAGATTATCTCATTTAATTTAAACAGTGTCCTGAAGTAGGTATACCTATCTCCATCTTACAAATGTGGTAACTGAAGCCCAGGGAGTTTATCTCTTGTGCAGTGTTGATAATGATATAATGAAAATTTTAACCCAGATCTGCCCAAGAAAGTCCATCATCTCCTAGGATGCTATGGAGAGACTGGGTTTTGTCAAGAGTTTCCAGAGAATTCTGTGAATATTTCTAGTGTCTTTTTATTTTCAAGAAATATTTAGTAAATTTACTCAAATGAAGGAAATTTAAATGATACAGAAATGAAAAATACTAGAAATCTATATACAATAAAAAATGAATATAAATTAGCCAATTCTATGGACATTTCCAGTTAAACATTCATACAGATACGTATGCACCTTTTTCCTTACACTGGGATAATACATACATACATGCCATCATGATTCCAGCAAAAAAGAAAAAAATCTGAGACCTAAAAATTTTCTCAAGTTTTGAAAATGGTTGGAGGGGCTGGCAGATGGCATGGTGAGGCGCTGGACTCCCACATGGCTGATTGCAGTTTGAGTCTCGGACCTAGCGATTACTTTATCACTTTCTCTCTCTCATCAAATTGAAAAATAATAGATAAAATTAAATCAAATTATTTTTTAAAAATGCTGTGGAATACATTTCAACAACATTATTCTACATGAATATAAACCCCTGATTTAATTCTATAGTTTTGTCATGCTAGAGCATGGTTGGTTTTAACTTTTTTTTTTATATATATTTTTTTTTTTCAATTTCTTTTATACATTCAGTCACATATGTCACTTATCTTGCAAATGGAATACTCCACCATGCATACATTTCTTACCAATCCAGTCGAGAATACGATACACTTTATCTTCAACAGATAATAACCCATTTCTTTGTCCCATAAATGCCTTGACTCTCTATTTTTCTCTTAATATCCTTCCTTAGACTCTCCTCCTTTACCCACCTTCTTCCCACACTGTATCTGGTATTTATAACCATTTACTATGATTCTATATCCTCCAGTATTCAGTTTCCACTATAGAGTGCGGACAGTTGGTATATATTAAGTGGAGACATACAGTGTCTCTCCTTCACAGCCTGGCTTGCTTCACTCAGCAATAAATCTTCCATATTCATCCACTTTCTGTCAAAAGCCAGGATCTTGTTTTTTTTTTTTTTATGGCTGAGTAGTATTCCACAGAGTATATGTGCCACACTTTTTCAATCTGTTCATCTGTTCATGGGCATTTGGGTTGATTCCATGTCTTAGCAATTGTGAATAATGCCACAGTATACATTGATGTGCACGTATTTTTATTACTAAGAATTCTTCTGTCCTTTGGGTAGATACCAAGGAGTGGGATTGCTGGATCATACGGTAGTTCTATTTAGAGATCTTGGAGGAATCTCCATATTGTTCTCCATAGTAGCTGGACAAATTTACATTCCAACCAGCAGTGTAGGAGAGTCCCCCTTTCTCCTTTTCCCTTTCACCCCCCCCCCCGCCCTTCCTTT
>NW_006201276.1:569803-571261 GCF_000334495.1 Tupaia belangeri chinensis
TTTTTTTTTTTTTTAATCTTAGTCATTCTTACTGGGGTTAGGTGGTACCTAATTGTGGTTTTGATCCGCATCTCCCTTATAATGAGGGATGTTGAGCATTTTTTCTTATGCCTTTTAGCTATTCGTATGTCTTCCTTAGTGGTATTTTCAATTGATTCTTCCAACTTTTAATAGGGTTGATCATCTTTTATCAGGACAGCTGCTTGAGTTTCCTGTGTATTCTGGTTTTCAGTCCGTTATCTGAAGCATAGGTTACAGAAATATTTTCCCATTCTGAGGGCTGTTGATTCACATTAATTACTGTGTTTTTTTTGACATGCAGAAACTTCTTAATCTGATGTAATCCCATTTGTCTATTTTGGGGATTATTGAGTGTTCTTTGGGGGTCTTATTTAAGAATTCTTTGCCTACTCCAGTGTCTCCCTGAGTTTTCCCAGTGTTTTCCAGAAGCAGTTTTATAGTTTGAGGTCTTAGGTTTAGATCTTTGATCCACTTTGAGTTCACTTTGGTCAAAGGTGAGAGACAGGAGTTCAGATTCATCTTTCTGCAGGTGGATATCCAGTTTTTCCTGCACCATTTGCTAAAGAGGTTTTCCTTTTCCCACTGGATTGACTGGTATCCTTTGTCAAAAATCACTTGACTGTATGTTTGGGAATTTATTTCTGGAGACTCTATTCTGTTCCTCTTTTGTCCACCTGTCTGTTCCTGTTCCAATGCCATGCTGTTTTGATTATCACAGCTTTGGTATCATGAAGCATTGACTTATTAACAATTGAGGTATTTTGCATACACAGTATTTCAGTGTGGACAAAAAAATTAATATCGATTATTTGCTATAGTGTCTTAAATCTTCAAAGTCTTTTCAGCATAAGAAAATAGTTGCACACATTTAAGTGTGTTTTTTTTTTTTTGTAAAACACAATTTAAAAAAAAATAATGATGTTTTCTCTTTGTGGTTCCAAGTAATAAGTCCTGTCTTATTTTTTTCACATAGTATAAATTATGTTCTTATGCAGGATTGTATTAAGACCCAGGAGTTCTTAAACAGTGTTACCAAATAACCATATAAATCCCAAATGCAGCAAAGGCAGATGCACTTCATAGTGCACTTTGACCTCATTGAAATTGAAACTGCTCCTTTCAGATATTTTCCCACTTCAGTGTGAAGTAGATTGTTAGGATTTTATTACATGGGTTTTTAAAAGAAAAAATGGTTTTGATTTTTTTCACAGTTCTCAAATGAGATCTTCTTTTGGAAATCATATAGTCCAGGGATGTTTTGAATAACCAAATGCTTTTTAGTAGACAAAAATCTTCCAATGCAACTGTAATAAATATGCTGCATCCTTAGTGATATTAACTATATATCCTGGAACCAAAGTAAGATGGTTTTCCTGCTCTCACATTCCACTTAATTGTATTTTTTTTTTTTTTTTTGGGGAGGTTTTTTGACATAGG
>NW_006201276.1:571292-571782 GCF_000334495.1 Tupaia belangeri chinensis
GAGACAGAAAGCGAGAAATCACCCCCCAGGGGGGATGGTCACGCCGCAATCCCTTCTCCTCCATTCTCCTCTGGGGATCTTGGGCACACGCGCACATGCGCCCGGTGTGAGTTTTAAGCCACTGGGTCCAGGACGCGAACCGCGGTCAACTACGTGGGAGTCCAGCGACATAGCCATTATGCTAACTGCTGGTTCCCTCCACTTAATTGTTTTAAAATCTGAATATTTCTATCACTTGCAATTTTTTGTTTTAGATGATAGTTCTGATCACCACCTTTTAATGATTGCTTGAAGCCAATTTAAACCAACTATTACATATTCTTCAAATTTGCTTTTAAGTAGTGATTTTACTAGAGGCAACAAGTCTTTTTTTTTTTTTTTGAGAGGTTTTTGCTATAGGGCACATGCGATCGCCAGACAGACAGAGACAGACAGAGAGATAGAAAGCGAGAAATCACCCCCAGGGGGGATGGCCACGCTGCAATCCCTT
>NW_006201276.1:571869-573388 GCF_000334495.1 Tupaia belangeri chinensis
GACGCGAACCGCAGTCGACCACGTGGGAGTCCAGCAACATAGCCATTACACTAACTGCTGGTCCCGAGGCAACAAGTCTTACACAGAAGTCAAATGAGATATATAGTTTTCCTTCCTGTAAACTATCAGTCAATACAGAAAGATAATCTACCACAACTCCGAGATCATCTATCCTCACCAAATAAACTACAAATTCACTTATACTTCTCTTTCTCTAGAAAGTTAAGGTTACCTGGGACCAGCTGTTGGCATGGTGACTATGTTGCTGGACTCCCATGCAGTCAACCGCAGTTTGAGTCCTGGACCCAGTGGCTTAAACTCACGCCAGGCACATATGCACATACCCCAGATCTTGAGAACAGAATGGAAGAGAAGGGATTGTGGCATGACCATCCCTGCTGGGGGGATGATTTCTCGTTTTCTGTCTTGCTGTCTCTCTGTCTTTCTGGTGAGTGCACGCACCCTCTAGCAAAAACCTCCAAAAAAAAAAAAAGAAAAGAAAAAAGAAAACTCAAGTATTTGTTACTCTTTTAGAATCATTACACTTATAATCTCTTACTTTTTCCCTAAACAAAAACAAAAACAAAAACAAAAACAAAACAAAACAAAACAAAAACCTATATTTTGATGATAGGGTTTCTGTCTGTGAAGAACCAGAATCACATATTAACTAAATATGTTTGACTATCATGGTACAACTTTTCAAGCAGGTGACCTGCACACATACACTTTCTTTATTTGCCATGTCACAGCCCCCACTTCTAGAGGACTGTATTTTTCTGTAACAAGGATTTGGAAAGGGATGATGAACTTTCTTTCTGCAATAGATCACCTTACGTAATTTATTTGGGCTTTTCACAGCTTGTCCAAATGTTCTATTTATATAAGCAGCCAACCGTTTGGAGATTTCTTAACCTCCTTCATGTTCTTATTACTGAAATTAGAGATCCATTTTCTAGGAAGACCAATGGGATGATCCTTAATGTTTTTATAGAAGTTCTGTTTTTTAACATTGTGGGTTTCAGATGCTCTATCTCTCTCTCTCTCTGTCTCTTTTTTTGGGGGGGAGATGTTTTTGCTGTAGGGTTCATGCGCTCACCAGAAAGACAGAGATAGAAAGTAAGAAATCACCCCCAGGGGGGATGGCCACACCGCAATCTCTTCTCATCCATTCTCCTCTCGGGATCTTGGGCACGCACGCACATGTGCCTGGCGTGAGTTTGAGCCATTGGGTCTGGGACTTGAATCGTGGTTGACTACATGGGAGTCCAACAACATAGCCATTATGCCAACTGCTGGTCCCAGTCATAATCTCTTAAATACCGAAGCCTCATGGTACCTTGGTACTTCAGCCCAGCACTGGTCCTGACAAACCTCTCTGGGCAGTCTAGAGTATCCTTCCACTTCTGGCTAGGCTCCACTCAGGGCCTTTCAAAAGTGTAGCCCACCAGGATAGCTCTAGTGTGTGGTGTTTTAAACAAGCCCCTTCTCACTGCAGCTCTGCCTTGGACAAGACACT
>NW_006201276.1:573403-587012 GCF_000334495.1 Tupaia belangeri chinensis
CCTCAAAGCTCCAAACCTGAGACTAGGAAATTCCAGTCCAGAAAAACTGTGCACAGAAGCAATCAGGATTATTCTGAAAAGGTTAGAGCAAGCTGTCTTTCTCAACAGTATCTTGGGTAGTCTTCCTATGTTAAGTCAGTACCTATCCTCATCTCTAAATCTTTTAGAATATGTCTGGTTTAATCTTAAAAATTAGTGACCCCTTGAAGATGGAGAATACCAGAAGATTAAAACATGGGGAGAAAATTTGAACTCTTTTTTTTCCCATAAGTGCATGACTGAGGGGAATGCTATCCACAACTTTCAAAACTAAACAGTACTCAGCTCTCATTAATAATCATGCGTATAGTCTTATTCTTTTTTAGAAGCTCCAAGTACTTGCCAAGAGACTGTTTAGTACATTCTGGGAAGAATATGAAAATTGTCAATAAATGTATTATCATGATTTTTACAGCTATTAAATTTGAATAATGGACACGTTTTAACCTTATGAATAGTTTGACATAGTTGTTTTGACACTTAAATGTTCTATGTTCATCATCACACATATTTTAAGCAGAATTATATTAACACTGATGAATTGTCATCAAAAGAGTATTTCTTGGTTTAAATAGTATCAGGCTAATTTAATTTCTTTTTAAAATATTTAGTTTATTATTATTATTTAATTTGCTATAGGGCACATGTGCTTACCAAAGAGAGACAGACAGAGAGCAAGAGCAAGAGAGAGAAAGAAAGTGAGAAAGCAAGCCACCAGGTCCAGGATTTGAACCATGGTTGGCCTTGTGGGCATCCAGAGCTTTAACCACCATGCCATTTGCTGGCCCCTAGGCTAATTTAATTTTTTTTTCCATCAGAGATAAGCATTTTATGATCATGTGACTTTTGTTTTACTAAAATGATTTTCATGGAGGGCTCAACTTTTGTTCACCTATAAATATGTCAAGAAAGATTTTATGAATTGATTGAAGTTTTTTCCATAACAAATTGTCTGATTAGAGTTCTGCCGTATAAACTTTCTCTTTAAAATTTTGCCAGAAGACATGTATGCTCACCAGAGAGTGATGGTGGTAGGTGTGAGGGAGAGAAAGCACCTCCTAGTGGGACGTGGTTACACTGCAATGCCTTCTTCATTTCTCCACCCTGTGGGGATTTGGGGCACATACACATGTACCCCACATGTTTTTTAAGCTGTCAGGCCTGGGATTCCTACTGCATGGTTGGCTATGTGGGAACCAGCTCCCTTCACTAGTAGCCCCTGGGGCCAGCCCACTTTCTTCAGTGGTTAATTATTTCCCTAAACTCAACTTCCTTGAATAATGGTTTAGAAAAGTCCTACAGTGTGATTTGCCCTAACTTCTAACCCCGTAGAGATGGTTTTACTCATTTGGGAGTGGAGTAAGACTTACAGAAATATATAACACCTAGAAAGAAAGAAAACCCCTCTGCTCCAAAAAAGTATTTCTGTCCATTTACAGTTTATACAGACTTTCTTTTTTTTAAAAAAAATATGCATCCTCTTATTTAATCCTCAAGGACTCTGTAAGGTAGTATCATTCTAATTTTACTGATAAGAAAATGGAAGCTCAGAGACTAAGTGACTTGTCCAAAGTATCTAGGTATGTGCACTAGTGTTCTTAAGGAATGTCTTAAATCAACTACTTTAAAATAAAAGACATAGGGTCATCATGTGGCATGGAAGTTAAGGCAGCTGTATCCCACATGACCAACTGCGTGGCTTGAGTCCCAGACCAAGTAGCTTGAAAATGACGCTGGATGTGTGTGCATGTGTTCCCCAAATCCCAAGAGAAGAATGGAAGAAAAGGGATTGTGGCATGGCCATCTCCTCTCTTCGGTTATTTCTCACTTTCCCTCTATCTCTCTTTGTCTATCTCTGGTAAGTCATGTGTCCTATAGCAAAACTTTAAAAAAAAAAAAGACAAATATTTGTTAAATTATTGAACAGATTTAGTTGAAAGTGTCCATATTAAAGGAATGACTAGGAGTGGCAAGGGTGATGGTGGTTTATCTTGGATGTGATAATTCTAAATATGAGAGGACTAAGAGGAAAACATTGCATCGTCAGGCTGTTTTGCTCATTCTGAGAGTTGCACTGAAAGTCATCTTGTCTCCTCATAGTCTTGTCTCCATCACTAGTGACTACCGCTTTTAAGGACTCTTGAAGCAGCTCTGATTGTCAAATTTTCCTTTTGTTGTAATTTATTGGGATTTATTATATGTATTTCCAATTATTTGGAGGTTGTAGAGTTATCCCGGAACCCCAGAGTTGACCTGAAGTCCCTGAAGAGACTGTTCACAATCAGATATACTCAGTTACCTCTTTCACTTTTTCAGAGAGATGAGAATTACCAAGCAAAGATATCTCCAGCTTCACCTCAAGGAGAACTCAAAAAGAGATCAGCTTTTGAAGATCTCACAAATGTGAGTATGGTAGTACAGTCCTGTGCTATGGGATTGCATAAGGGACAGTCTCTTCCTTTAGGGACTTTTCCAGTTTACCTGACCCTCTCTAGAATGTTGAGAGAAGATTTTCTTTTAAATCTTTCTTTTATGAAGAAAAGAGAGATACAGACAGACACAGGTACCCTTTACAGGGTCTCACCATGCTGTAATTCTCCTTCTAAGACAGCCAGGATTGCAAGTGTATATGGGCACGCCTGGTATGTTTATGTTGACTTTGGTTCTGAACCTGGCTCTCCCATGTGGCTCCAATATTTTGCAACTGCACTCTACCGCCTCTACCACTGTGGCTTGACTGAAAGCAGATTGTATTTTGAATCAAAAATCCAATTTCAGGAACTGCAGCAGATCTTTTCTTGGCACATATCATCTGGGTCAGTTGGTGGAGTTCTCTGGGAGCAGCAGACACAGTAATTTTCAGATATGAAATTGTAGATAACTATGAGAACTATGGGAAATTGCATTTAGATTAAGTCCAGTGTAGGCTCAGCTGACTGCCCAGGCTGCCTGTACTTACTTGGAGGTAAGTACTTTGGTAGAAAATCATTGTAGGCTAGGACAGTGTTTATCCATTTTGAGCACTATGGGAATTTTGAGAAGCACACAATGCTTTTTTGTTGGGTAGGACCGACTTCAGTCAGCATCCCTGGCATCTAGGTATTAAATTCCAGCAGTAGTTAAGATACAGTAATAATTAAAAATGCCTCCTGATGTACAAAACTATTGAGAACCACAGTTTTGTGATCTGGTCTTCAACTAGGAAGATGTAGAAATTATTGAGCTCACTTCCAAGTCACCTCCCTTCTGATATTATTTTGGTACCAGCGAAAGATCAGAATTAGCAGAATGCTGCTAATTGAATATAGAATCAGGGCAAATGTAATCTTTAGTCTTAGTAAGAACTGAAGCCTACTGACTACTTATCGTGTGCCAGAAACTATTCCAAGCATTCCTCCCCCACTCCACACACACACCAGTATCAACTCACTTAATCTTCATATAACCGTAAGAGGTAGATATTGTAATCAAATCTACTTTATAAATGAAGACTTGGTATTTGTTTTGAATTCTTTTAATCTAGGCTGTAGAGAAGGCTGGTGAACAATTTTACTCTTGATAATAGAGTGTATTTCTGTGACTATCAGAATACTTGAATCTTCTAGAAAATATTTTTCATCCTTGAGTGCTCTCTTCTTTGGATGCCCACTCTTTAGATGCTGCATGACCACTTTTTTGCTAATTCAGTCTTTTCCCCACGCAGGGTCAACATACATCTGTGCACGCGCGCGCACACACACACACACACACACACACACACACACATGTTACAGCTTTATGAAAATTTTCAAATTTAGTCATGATTGGTAGAAAGAATGCCCTCCCATACTTCTACTTTTGTAAAATTAGATACGTGTCTTGACTTATTTAATCATGAGTATAGAAACTTGGCTGAAATAAGGACCAGCAGTTAGCATAATGGCTATGTTGCTGGACTCCAGTAAAGGAACCAATCTATGTGATGTCTATAATTGCCTCATTGGTGATGTTAATTTTTGTCACCCGGTTAAGATGTCTATTTTCTCTATAGTTACTGGTTTGTTTTTATTTACTTTTTAAAAAATGTCTTGCAATTTATAAACATTCTGTAGGATATACTCTATACTCTTAAGAGCCTACAAAAATAAACAAAAAACAAAAAAAAAAAACAAAAAAAACCCCTGCACTTCCTCAAAATGTCCCCTAGATTTAGCATCCATTGATGATTTTTGCCTAAGTTAATCTTTATTATGATTTTCTAACTCTAGCAATCACTCCACATTTACTAGTCTTCCCTTTTGCCTTCTAATACAAGCATGAACTTTCCCTTCTCCCCTGTTTTTATTGGTATGAATTCATGAATTTCATATTTTTTAATGGCTTATTCTTTATTTTAGTACTCAAATTGCCCCAGATTTGGGCCAATTTCTTAGTGCAGTGGTTAAGAACTGTGCATGGGGAGCCAGATCCTTATGGCTGACCACAATTTGAAGGTGGCTTGAAAAACACTCTGAATACATGTATGTATGTCCCCCATATCCTGATGGGATGGAGAAATGGAGAAGAGAGGATTGTGATATGACTAGGCCCCACTGGGGGTTTCTTTCTCATGTGTGTGTGCACACACATGCCCTCTGGTAAGATTAAAAAAAGTTCCCCCTGATTTTTACATAGGAGTTCCTTGGATCTGATTACTGTGTCATTGTAATATATTCTCTTGATTTTCTTGAGCATATTTTTTTAGCATTAAAAAGTATTACAGGCTCATTTTATACCTTATAACTGTCCCAACCTGGGGTTAACCATTTCTCCAGAGAGTTCTGATTCCTTTTAGTGGGGGATGGTATTAGATATCAAAATATCAGTGATAAGTATGGTACTGAGGTGTCTGTTTTTTCTGCCTTTTGAGCAGACAGGACTAGGAAATAATCTTTGTGTGTATATATGCACATACATAAATCTGTACACAGATTTATGTATGTGTATACAGGCACACACACACTCACACGTGTATACATATACCGTTTTCCCATAGCTCCAATTTCAGAACACAAAATTCTTGTATTTCCCAATTGATCTTTGTATGCTCCTTCATTTATAATGAAAACTCTAATGCTCAATACATTTACTTTATATTGTAATACATCTTCAAAATTACTTCATCCAAGGCTAGCCCTGTAGTGCAGTGGTTAAGTGCTATGCATTGGGAGCCAGATCCCACATGGCTGACTGATTTGATCCTGGCCACCTAGAATCCAGATTGAATACTTGGCATGTGGGCAGGCATACCCCAAATCCTGACAGGATGGAGAAATGGATGAAAAAGGATTATGGCATGGCCATGCTCCATTGGAGGGTGCTTTTTCTCTCTCTGTTTTCCCCCTTCTCAAGTGTATGTGTCCTCTGTCAGTTACAGTTCTTTTTAAAAAAATTACTTCATACCACTCTAATGCACAAACCTACTGAAAAGATGGGTTTGTAATATCTACCCCCTGCAAATCCATCCTCACTGAGGATGTATATTAAGGATATGTAGTCAAATACTGTGTTTATAAGTTACTTGAATTAGCTGTCTTTTCTTTGGTTTTCTTTTTCCCTTTACCGTGGCTATGGTATTTATTTGAGATATATTGGGTTGTGAGAAAAGTCATGATGCATTTTTACATAGAAAAACAGAAAAGTATGCCTTGACTTTTCTTGCAACCCAGTAATTAGGTTCATATGTTTCGTTCTTTTTTTTTTTCTTGTTTTTTTTTTTTTTTGGTTTGTTTGTTTTTGTTTGTTTGTTTGTTTTTTGCATAGACCACATGTGCTCACTGGAGGAGAGAATGGAGAGAAGTGAGGGGTAGGGAGAGAGAAAGTGAGAAGAGAAAGAAAGCAACAAAGCCACTTCTTAGGGGGATGACCACACCACAATTTCTTCTCCACTCTTCTCTCAGGGTTTTGGGCTTGCACATACATGTGCCCATTGTGTTTTTCAACCTGCTGGGTTTAGGACTTGAACAGTTCAGTCCTCCAGGTGGGGTCCAATACCTTAACCATCACACTACCTGCTGGCCCCCATTTGTTTCATTTTAAAGGCATAATTTTAAAATTTATTTTTTACTGACATTATTCACAGTCCCATGATCTCTCTTAATGTTTAATAGAGTTAGTCTGGATTAGAGTCTGTGGTAGAATTCCTCAGAACCTCACATTAAAATCACTCAGTGAGATGGGATAGTTGTTTTGTAGGTAGTATTAGAGATAGAGTTCTATCCTAAAGACCTAGTGATCTTTGCATACCCAGAAAAAGCCACTCATATTGCCTTTTGTCTCCTCAGAACATTTTGTAAGATCAAAGTAGAAGATATTAATAAAGCATCTTTTCAGTTATTTGCCAACCAGTATGCCTAGCATAGAGATCAGACCTTGGAAGTACTTTGGGGTTTTATTTAGCCAGTATGCACCAGTACTGTTGGACCAACTGTTTTCTGCTAGCTTCCACTGTGATTGGTTGGCCCAGTGCCATACTGCTTGTGAAATGTTTGGGTACTCACTCCTGGGAACACCCAAATAAGATGTCCAGGATGGAGACATGGATCAGGACTTTCCTGTAAGAGTCGCCTATTGGTAATTATTTGTGGTTCTCATTTCTCTACCTCCTTTTCCCCCTTGTATTTGCAGGCATCTCAAAGTCAGCCTACTCAGCCCAAGAAAGAAGCCAGTAAGGAATTTATAAAAGATACTTCCAAGAACATAAACAAGGATACACTTGTTTTCCAGTTGGTCAAAAATAATAAAACAAATGTAAAAACGTGAGTAAGACGGGACTTGGATGACGTCGTTTTAGATTGGATATGAGAGTGCGTGACATCAGTTTGACTGTTTTATTCCTATTCAGAACATGTTTAGTGAGGTACATTAATCTTGTGGTCACTGAGGAGTTACAGCCCTTTTCTCTCTTTTTCCATGGTGTGTGTACATATTAAAATGAAGAAAGCGTCAAAAGACCTTGTGGTCATCTTTTCTCTCTTTCAGTAAATCCTTCCATTTGATCTAGTTGGTATATGGTTGGAAATGTAGAGGCAACTTAACTTTTCAGGGACTTTGAGCAGCTGTCTGATAGCTTTCTAGTCTACTTATCCCATTAGAAGCATTAGAGGAAGTTTGCCTCTTATTTATTACTGGAGAAAAATTACATTCTTCCTGGGGAGTCGCCTATTGGTAATTATTTGTGGTTCTCATTTCTCTACCTCCTTTTCCCCCTTGTATTTGCAGGCATCTCAAAGTCAGCCTACTCAGCCCAAGAAAGAAGCCAGTAAGGAATTTATAAAAGATACTTCCAAGAACATAAACAAGGATACACTTGTTTTCCAGTTGGTCAAAAATAATAAAACAAATGTAAAAACGTGAGTAAGACGGGACTTGGATGACGTTGTTTTAGATTGGATATGAGAGTGCGTGACATCAGTTTGACTGTTTTATTCCTATTCAGAACCTGTTTAGTGAGGTACATTAATCTTGTGGTCACTGAGGAGTTACAGCCCTTTTCTCTCTTTTTCCATGGTGTGTGTACATATTAAAATGAAGAAAGCGTCAAAAGACCTTGTGGTCATCTTTTCTCTCTTTCAGTAAATCCTTCCATTTGATCTAGTTGGTATATGGTTGGAAATGTAGAGGCAACTTAACTTTTCAGGGACTTTGAGCAGCTGTCTGATAGCTTTCTAGTCTACTTATCCCATTAGAAGCATTAGAGGAAGTTTGCCTCTTATTTATTACTGGAGAAAAATTACATTCTTCCTGGGTCAAAAACATCTTCCTCCTATTACAAGAAACTGGTCATGGGTTCAGTAAGTAGAGATGGGCATTCCCATTCAGGATCTGAAAAATAATTTACCCCAGGAAAACTTATTGGAAGAGGACTTAAAAGGTGGAGTGAGGCTCAGCCACAGTGGTGCATGGGTAGTGCCAACACTTGGGAGGCTAGCCACATGGGGAGGCCCTGATTGGGTTTCGGAGCCATCCTGAGCACTCTAGTCACCATCGTGAATGCCTGCAATCCTAGCTAATTGGGGGGCTAGGGTAGGAGGATCATGATTGTGAGACTGTCAGAAATACTTCCCCCACCACTCTCTTGTTTATGTGCTTTCTCTCTCTCTCTCACTCACTCACTAAAACAAACAAACAAAAAAGGTAGAGTAAGGCCTTTCTGTAGTTGCTTCTTATTCTAGCAGGAATTACTTTTCAGGGACTGACTATTCTGCATTTGAATAGATTTGAGAGATGGATATAGCAGTGCTAAGCAGAGGTTCCAAAGTATATGGTAAAATATTTGGGTAACTTGAGAATATTAACATGCAGGGTTCACAGGACATTTCACTGATTATCCAGTAAAAATAAATAAAATCAGAAGATTAGCATTCAGTCCTACTTAGTTTCCTTCTGAAATGAAGTTTCTAGGCTTTGCATGTATATTTGATTTAAATTCTCTGTATTCTTTTGAATTTTGTCATTCTGACTTAAACTCTCACAAATACCATAATCATTCTTTCTTTCATTCCATTTCAGTGGAATTAACCCTCATAATAGTAACAGAATGGTTATCATTTATTGAGAGCTCACTGTAAT
This sequence comes from Tupaia belangeri chinensis, assembly GCF_000334495.1. Lineage (NCBI taxonomy): Eukaryota > Metazoa > Chordata > Mammalia > Scandentia > Tupaiidae > Tupaia > Tupaia belangeri. The sequence continues at coordinate 582,032 of NW_006201276.1, forward strand.
CACACATCATTCTAAGTCTTTTTAAAAAAAAAAAAATTGCCAGAGGGTGCTGCACTCACCAGATAGAGACTTAGAAACAGAGAAGGAAAGCAAGAAAACAGCCCCCAGGGAGATAATCAATTCTCCATTTCTTCCTTCTTTTTGGATTTGGCATGAATGCATACATGCCTGGCATGTTTTTCAAGCCTCTGGTTCAGGACTTGAACTGCACAGTTGACCATGTAGAATCTAGCCATCTTAATCACCAGGCCATGGGCTAGCCCAGTCTTTTTTTTTTTGTTTTCGTTTTTTTTTGTTTGTTTGTTTTTTGTTTTGTTTTTGTTTTTGTTTTTTTGATACATAATTTATATAACATACAATTCACCCATTTAAAGTGTACAGTGACTTTTAGTATATTCACACTTATGCAGTCATCACAATCAATTTTAGAACATTTTCATTACACCCAAAAGAAACACTGTATCTTTAGCTATTAGTTCCCAACTACTACCTATCCTCCCCAGGTCTAGGCAACCACTAATCTACTTTCTGACTCTACATAGATTTTTCTGTTCTGGACATTTTATGTAAATGGAATTATGCAGTTGTGGTTTTTGGTGTTTGGCTTCTTCCACTTAGCATAATGTTTTCAAAGTACATCTAGTCATAGCAGATATTAGTACTTCATTTCTTTTTATTATATCCATTGTATGGATATGCCATGTATTGTTTATTCACTAGTATGGGCATTTGGATTGTTTCTATCTTTTGGTTATTTTGAATAGTGCTGCTATAAACATTTATATACAGGTTTTTGTTTAAACACCTGTTTTCAGTCCTTTTGCATATGATAATTTAATCTGAATATATTGAGTCACTGCAGAGCTGTACTCCACAGTGGCTGCAGTGTTTTACATTACCACCAGCAGTGTATGAAGGCTTTCAATTTTTCACATTTTTGACCAGCCCTTGTTATTTCTTTTTAAAATTATGCCCATTAAAAAAAATTTTTCCTCCTAGTGGATGTGAAGTAGTGGTTTAGATTGGCATTTCTCTGATGACCAATAATGTTGAGCATCTTTCATGTGCTTATTGGCTATTTGTATATCTTTTTTGGAGGACTTTCTCTTTGGATTCTTTGCCCATTTAAAAAATTCAGTTGTTGGTCTTTTTATCATTGAGTTGTAAGAATTTTTTATATTACATATCATAGAAACAATTCCCTAATCAGATATGAGTTGCAAATGTTTTTATCCATTCTGTGGGTTGTCTTTGCACTTTTTTGATGATGTCCTTTTAAGCACAAAAATTTGTACTTTTGATGAAGTCCAGTTTATTTTTTCTTTTATTGCTTATGCTTTTGATCACATATGCAAGAAAGTATTGCCAAATCTGAGGTTATAAAGATTTATACCTATTTTCTTTTGAGAATTTTGTGTTTATCCTTCCATGAGGAAGCAAATAAGAGAGTGAGATAGTACCCCCAACAGAGTCCCAACATGTGATCCATTACCAGACTTTAGCCAGCCTTGGATCATGTGCCTGTTTTACTCAGGGAGTTCTCCAGACTTGAATTGGGTAGCTTTCTATGTGAGATTGCTTTGCAGAGCATTTTTCTGCCATGTTACAATTTGACCCATTTTTCTCACAGTATTAAGATATTAGCTCTTAACTTCAGTTTTTGAACTATTTGGGATTAATTTATGTTGTTAGTGTGTGTTAGGGGTCTAATGTCACTGTTTTGTATGTGAATGTCATTTTCCCAGTGCTATTTGTTGAGAAGAGTGATCTTTCTCCACTTAATTGTTTTAGCACCCTTGTTGAAAATCAATTGACTGTGTAAGTTTATTTCTAGACTCTCAATTTTATTCCATTCATGTGTATGTTCATTATTATCATTATACCAATACCACACTGTCTTGATTATTATAGCTGTATAGTGTACTTTGAAATTGGGAAGTGTGATTTTTGCTCTTTTTTAAGATTGCTTCGGCTGGGGATGGCAGTGATGTGGTAGATAAAGGCTCTGGATTCCCACATGGCTGACCGCAGTTTGAGTACTGGGCCTGGCAGCTTGCCTTCTCACTTTCTTTTTTTCTCTCTCTCTGTTTCTCTCTGGTCAAATTAAAGAATAATAATAATAAATGGAATTAAATAAAAAATTCTTAAATAAAAAATGATTGCTTTGGCTATTATGGGTTCCTTGCAGTTCCATATAAATTTTAAAGTCAGCTTGTCAAATGCTACAAACAATATTCAGCCTTAACCCCATGAACATGGGATATGTTTGCATCTATTTAGATCCTTAATTTATTTTCTTCCTGTATCTACCCCTGTCCTAGCCTCAGATAGCCATTAATTTGTTTTCTGTTATGGATGTGCCTATTCTGGATGTTTCATATAAATTGAATTATATGATATTTGGTCTTTATTTTTTAAATTTCTTTATTCCTCCATGAGAGTGAGAGAGGGGAAAGAGGGAGCTAAAGAGAGAAAGGAGACAGGGAGGAAGGGAGGAAGAGAGACAGAGACAGATAGATAGATACTTGCACCCTCAACAGGGTCTTCATACCTCATTCCTCACCTTAGGTGTACAGTCAGCCAGGATCATGGGTATAGCTTTGGACATGCCAAACATGTTGACGAAGCCCCAGTGTGTGAACCTAGAGCCTTCCCAAATGGCTTCCAGCATTATGTAGTAGTGCTCCTACTGCCTGTGCCACCATGGCTAGGCCTATATCTGATCTTTTTGGGACACTTAGTCATGTTTAGACTGATGACTATATGAAAGTATTTAAAAAGTTTGTGGGAAAAATCGATTTAAAGTACAAGTTTATTTTAGTATTAAACAATTTTGAAATCCATGCATGGCTTTTTCTTAATATACATTTCCATGAACTTCATCAAGACCCTCTTGCTTTTGCCTTTAATTCACTCTCTGGTCACGCTAGGTTAGTCATTCGAATTGAACACAAAGTCCTATTAAAACAAAGCTTTGTGGGACCAGCAGTTAGCATAATGGCTATGTTGCTGGACTCCCACGTAGTCGACTGCGGTTCGAGTCCCGGACCTGGCGGCTTATACTCATGCTGGGCGCATGTGCGTGCATTCCCAAGATCCCGAGAGGAGAATGGAGGAGAAGGGATTGCATTGTGGCCATCCTCCCTGGGGGGTGATTTCTCGCTTTCTCTCTCTCTGTCTCTCTCTGTATTTCTGGTGAGCAAACGTGCCTTATAGCAACCAGACTTTAGCCAGCCTTGGATCATGTGCCTGTTTTACTCAGGGAGTTCTCCAGACTTGAATTGGGTAGCTTTCTATGTGAGATTGCTTTGCAGAGCATTTTTCTGCCATGTTACAATTTGACCCATTTTTCTCACAGTATTAAGATATTAGCTCTTAACTTCAGTTTTTGAACTATTTGGGATTAATTTATGTTGTTAGTGTGTGTTAGGGGTCTAATGTCACTGTTTTGTATGTGAATGTCATTTTCCCAGTGCTATTTGTTGAGAAGAGTGATCTTTCTCCACTTAATTGTTTTAGCACCCTTGTTGAAAATCAATTGACTGTGTAAGTTTATTTCTAGACTCTCAATTTTATTCCATTCATGTGTATGTTCATTATTATCATTATACCAATACCACACTGTCTTGATTATTATAGCTGTATAGTGTACTTTGAAATTGGGAAGTGTGATTTTTGCTCTTTTTTAAGATTGCTTCGGCTGGGGATGGCAGTGATGTGGTAGATAAAGGCTCTGGATTCCCACATGGCTGACCGCAGTTTGAGTACTGGGCCTGGCAGCTTGCCTTCTCACTTTCTTTTTTTCTCTCTCTCTGTTTCTCTCTGGTCAAATTAAAGAATAATAATAATAAATGGAATTAAATAAAAAATTCTTAAATAAAAAATGATTGCTTTGGCTATTATGGGTTCCTTGCAGTTCCATATAAATTTTAAAGTCAGCTTGTCAAATGCTACAAATAAACTAGCTGAAATTCTTAGTGAAATTGCCTTGAATCTATAAATCAGCTTGGGCAGTATTGTCTTCTTAACAATATTCAGCCTTAAACCCATGAACATGGGATATGTTTGCATCTATTTAGATCCTTAATTTATTTTCTTCCTGTATCTACCCCTGTCCTAGCCTCAGATAGCCATTAATTTGTTTTCTGTTATGGATGTGCCTATTCTGGATGTTTCATATAAATTGAATTATATGATATTTGGTCTTTATTTTTTAAATTTCTTTTTTCCTCCATGAGAGTGAGAGAGGGGAAAGAGGGAGCTAAAGAGAGAAAGGAGACAGGGAGGAAGGGAGGAAGAGAGACAGAGACAGATAGATAGATACTTGCACCCTCAACAGGGTCTTCATACCTCATTCCTCACCTTAGGTGTACAGTCAGCCAGGATCATGGGTATAGCTTTGGACATGCCAAACATGTTGACGAAGCCCCAGTGTGTGAACCTAGAGCCTTCCCAAATGGCTTCCAGCATTATGTAGTAGTGCTCCTACTGCCTGTGCCACCATGGCTAGGCCTATATCTGATCTTTTTGGGACACTTAGTCATGTTTATAATGATGACTATATGAAAGTATTTAAAAAGTTTGTGGGAAAAATCGATTTAAAGTACAAGTTTATTTTAGTATTAAACAATTTTGAAATCCATGCATGGCTTTTTCTTAATATACATTTCCATGAACTTCATCAAGACCCTCTTGCTTTTGCCTTTAATTCACTCTCTGGTCACGCTAGGTTAGTCATTCGAATTGAACACAAAGTCCTATTAAAACAAAGCTTTGTGGGACCAGCAGTTAGCATAATGGCTATGTTGCTGGACTCCCACGTAGTCGACTGCGGTTCGAGTCCCGGACCTGGCGGCTTATACTCATGCTGGGCGCATGTGCGTGCATTCCCAAGATCCCGAGAGGAGAATGGAGGAGAAGGGATTGCATTGTGGCCATCCTCCCTGGGGGGTGATTTCTCGCTTTCTCTCTCTCTGTCTCT
>NW_006201276.1:587043-606288 GCF_000334495.1 Tupaia belangeri chinensis
TCTTGGGGGCCAACGTGCCTATTAGCAAAAAAAAAAAAAAAAGGAAAGATAAAACGCTTTGCACCTGACACATATGACAGATTTCTATTTTGGTCTTTTTATTACTTTCATTTGGAAAAAAAAAAAACTGAATAGTCCAGGGTGAAGGTAATGTGGTTTGATACCACCAATGTTAGTTACTGCTCCACCCCTCTCATTAGCTTTCAAGCAATATTAATTTCAACCTGTATTTTACCAGATGGCTTGTGCTGGTTGACAAACACAAATAAACACAACTGTGAGGGAAACTGATGTACAAGTAGATAATGCATATAGTGTGATAAGTATTATAATACAAGCCTTTGTATATAAATAAAGGTAATAAACCATACATGAAAAAATACAACATGGATTTCAAGGGGGAAATGATAGAAAAGGGTTGTTATGGCCCTAGGTCATAGAAACTATACAATGTGCTATACTTTCTTGATTCATCATGGTACCCATTGTTTTTTTTACCATCTTACTTGTCTCTGAAGTTGAAGTCCTTTCTCCTTCTATACCTTTAGTAAATATAACAATGAAATGAGATGGTAAGGATTCTAGTAACAACATTTTTCTTACTCAGACATTGTTTTCTTTTACAGATATAAACTGAAATTCTCACCAACAGTAGCCTCTACCACCTTGGTACTAAAAAATAGGAGGAGACCTCTCATTAAGGAGATATCCACAATCTCTCACACACCCATCACTAAGGAGACATCTCTCTTTAAAAAGCCAGTAGTTTTAAAGGAGGAATCCACTAGTGAGGAGACCGCCCTCATTAAAAAGTCATTATCTTTAAAGAATTACAGAAGTCATGTGGAAGTGTCTCTATCAGAGAAGCCTCTAACCTTGCTGGAGGAGATTGATGATGATAAGTTTATCATAGAGCCAATGACTTTTAGAAAAAAGCCTAAAACTGAGGAGGCAGCCATCACCAAGGGGACATTATCGTTAAAGAAGAAGATATGCACACATCAGAGAAAACAGTCATGCTGGGAGGAATTATCAGCCTTGCAAGACATCAGTGCTGCAGAGGATTCTTCTTTCATGGACTCAGTGAATTTTAGGAAGAAGTCTAAAACTGCGGCCTCAACTCCCACCAAGGAGCCATTATCCTCAAAGAAGAAGTGTACCACTAATAGGAAAAAATCCCGTTTCAAGAAACCACTAGTCTTGCAGACGGTCACTCCTGAAGAGAGGTCACTTCCTAAGGAGCCATTGTCCTTTAAGAGGAAGTCAGTTGCTGAGAAGTCCCTTTTCCAAGAATCATCAATATTGCAAGAAAAGCATACCACTGAACAGGAGGTGTCCATCTCAAACAAATCATTGGCTTGGAAGGAGGAGATCGACTTTGAAGAGGACTCTCTCTTTAAGGAGTCATTAGCTTTTAAAAAGAAGCCTACCACTGAGGAGGCCACCTTTACTATGAAGCCATTATTTTTAAAGAAGAACATGACACAGGGGAAGAAGTCCCACTTTAAGAAACCATTAGTATTGCAGAATATCACCTCTGGAGGGAAGTTGCTGACTACAAAGTCTTTGTCCTTTGAAAAGAAGCCTACCACTGAGGAGGAGTCTTTTTTTCAGGAACCATCTATATTGCAGGAGAAACATACCACTCAAGGGGAGGTAGGCCTCTTGAAAAAGCCTTGGGAATTTCAGGAGAAAATTGACAGTGAAGATAACTTTATTATGGAGCTAGTTTCCTTTAGGGAGATGCATACTACCATAGAGGAAACCCCCATGAAGAAATCATTACCTTTAGATAAGAAGTGTACCACTCAGGGGAAGATGTGCCACTTGAAGAAGCCACTGGTATTACAGAAGGACAACTCTGGAGAGAAATCACTCATTAAGGAGCCATTGCCCTTTAAGATGAAGACTACCACTGAGAATGAGTCCCTTTTCCAGGAGTCATCTGTATTGCAAGAGAAACACACCATTCAGGAAGAAGTGTCCATCTTGAAGTCCTTCTCCTTACAAAATTCTCCTACTGTGAAGGAGTCACTTTTTAAGGAGGCTTTGACTATTAAGAAGAAATATATCATTGAGGAGACAACCTCCACCAAGAAGTCTTTCCCTTTAAATAAGCACACCACTCAAGGAGTAATGTCTCACTTGAAGAATCCACTAGTATTGCAGAAGACCACCTCTGGAGAAAAGTCATTAATTAAAGACCCATTGTCCTTTAAAGAAGAAAAAGTGTCTGTAAGGAAGAAAAAGTGTACCACTGAAGTGGTAATGTCCACCTGGCCAGAACTATTGGACTTTCAGGATATGATTGGCAAAGATCAAGATTCCTCCTTTATGGAACCAGTGTCATTTAGGGAGAAGCTTACAACTGAGAAGACAGTTCTTACCAATACACCATTATCTTTAGAAAAGCAAGTCACTCAGGAGATGTTTCTCTTAAAGAAGCCACTGGTATTACAGAAGACCACCTCTGAAGAGGAGTTACTCTATAAGAAGCTGTTGCCTTTTAAGAAGAAGCATACAACTGAAGAGGTGTTACTTTCCCAGGAGTCATCTATACTGAAAGAGAAGCATACCACTCGGCAGGAGGTGCCCTCAAAGAAGCCACTGTCTTTGCAGGAGATGACCACTACTAAAGAAGAATCATTTATTAAGGAACCACTGAGCTTGAAGGAGAAACCTACCTCTGAGGAGGAAATCCTTTTTCAGGAACTGCTTTCATTGTATTTTAAGCCTATCAAAAAAGGTGAATCCCTATTTCAGAACACTTTACTCTTACAAGAGAAAACCAATACCAAAAAGGACTCCTTGAAGATGTTGGACTTGCAGGAGAAAAGCAGCACCGAAGAGGACACCCTTTTCAAGAAGCTATTGGTTTTGAAGAAAGAACCCTCTATTGAGGCAGCAACATGCCTAGAGGGACAATTATCTTTAAATAAGAAGGCTACTGCTCAGGAGGAGGTGTTCCAATTGAAAAAGTTGGCCTTGTATGAAAGCATCACTGATGATGGAGAGTCTCTTGTTAAGGGGCCACTGGCCTTACAGGAGTATCCCAACACTGAGAAAGAGACCCTCTTCAATGAGCCCTTGGGCTTGTGGGAGAACCCTGTAATTGAGGAGGAGGTCACCCTAAAGGAATCCTCGGCTTTGCAGGAGAAGCTCAGCATTGACAAGGAAACTCTCTTCCACAAGCCCTTGGCTCTGCAGGAAAAGCCCATGGTTGAGGAGGCTACCCAGAAGGAACCCTTGGCCTTGCAGGAAAAGCCCAGCATTGAGAAGGAAACTATCTTCAACAAGCCTTTGGTCACGCAAGAGAGGTCCATAGCTGAAGAGAACACCCTGAAAGAATCCTTGGCCTTGCAGGAGAAGCCTAACATTGAGAAGGAGACCTTCTTCAAAGAGCACTTGGCCTTGCAAGAGAAGCCCAGCATTGAGGAGGAAACCCTCTTCAACAAACCCTTGGCTTTGCAAGAGAAGTCCATATTTGAGGAGGCCATCCTAAAGGAATCATTGGCCTTGCAGAAAAAGCCCAACATTGAGAAGGAGACCTTCTTTAAGGAATACTTGGCTTTGCAGGAGGAGCCCATAATTGAGAAGAAAACCCTCTTCCACAAGCCTTTGACCTTGCAAGAGAGGCCCCTAGTTGAGGAGGCCACACTGGAAGAACCCTTGGCCTTGGAGGAAAAGCCCAACAGTAAGAAGGAGACCTTTCTCAGGGAACACCTGGCCTTGCAGGAGAAGCCTAGCATTGAGAAGGAAACCCTTTCTAGTAAGCCCTTGGCCTTTCCAGAGAAGTCCATAGTTGAGGAAGCCACTCTGAAGGAACCCTTGGTCTTGGAGGAAAAGCCTAACATTGAGAAGGAGACCATCTTTAAGGAATATTTGCCCTTGCAACAGAAGCCCAGTGTTAACGATAGCCTCTTCATTGACCTCTTTGCCCTACAGAAGCCCCCCATTGAAAAGGAAACTCTCTTTAATAAGCCCTTGGGCTTACAAGAGAAGCTCATAGTTGAGGGGGCCACCCTTAAAGAACACTTGGCCTTGCAGGAAAAGCCCAGCATTGAGAATGAGACCCTGTTCAGTGGTACTTTGGCCTTGCAGGAGAAGCATACAGTTGAGAATGTGGCCACCCTGAACAAACCCTTAACCTTGCAAGAGAAACCCATAGTTGAAGAAGCCACCCTGAAGGAACCCTTGGCCTTGCAGGAGAAGCCCAACATTGAGAAGGAAGCCCTCTTCAAGGAGCCATTAGCCTTGCAGGAGAAGCCTACCATCAATGAGTCATGTCTTTTCAGGCACATACTAGGTTCAAATGAGAAACCCACCACTGAGATGGAGTTGTCTTCCACAGAACCCTTGGCCTTCGAAGAGAATCTTACCTGCAAGGAAAATGGCTTTCTCAAAACATCCTTAATATTCCCAATTAAGACCAGCCCACATGTGTCTATCACTACTCCTGAATTCAGGGTAGGAAAGTCCAGTGCTGCCACCATGTCCAGTGTGAGCGAGTCCAATACTGCCAGTGATTTTAGCATATGTGAATCTGGTTCAAGTGGACTTTTCTCACCTCAGGGCAAGAGAACACAAAAGAAGGTATTTGTTACTTTTTCTTTTTAAATTAGATGAAGTATTCTTTGTTGTCCTAGAGGTGGCTGCTAGTGATGAGACTTTTTTTTTCTCTTTAAGCAATTGAGCTATGTGTATATAGTAAGTTATGAGAGGTCTCCCTACCTAGCTAGAGGGTGATATTTTGGGGCTTACTGGTTTAATTTATTGATAGGTGATGCAGAGTCATTTCTTCTTAACTTTTACAGTTTGGATTTACCCATGATATGGGATACATTTACCAGTCTCTTGAGCGTTTTTCTCTTAAATTGTGTTGTCCTTGTCAAATTTCTTAACTTCCTGATTGGCATAGTGCTAGAGCCAAGCAATCAGAAAGTAATTTTTCCAGTTATGCCCATAAGGGTCTGGAATGTTATGTTATATACTTGGGCTTGCAACAGTTGTTAGGCAATTTCTGTCAGGAAATTGCTCTGTTTAGTAATTGTAGTCTATATCACAGTGGGCTTCAGTCAGAAATGGGCAAGGTTCATGGGGTATTTCCCAAGGAAGATAGTCTTTATTTTATTTTTAATTTAATTAATTAATCAATAAATTATTTTTGGAGAGGTTTTTTGCTATACGGCGCATGCGCTCTCCAGAAAGACAGAGAGAGACAGAGAGACAGAAAATGAGATCTCTTCCCTGGGGGATGGCCATGCCACAATCCCATCTCCTCCATTCTTCTCTTGGGATCTTGGGCATGCATGCACATGCACCTGGCATGAGTTTAAGCCACTGGGTCCGGTACTCGAACCGTGGTTGACTACATGGGAGTCTACTGACTTAGCCATTTCACCATCTGCTGGTCCTGGATGGTAGTCTTTAAATTGTAAATTAGAAGAATGATGGGATGAGATATAGCAAGCAGGAGGAGAAATAACCCTTTTGTAGGCAAAACAGTATAGGTAAAGATGTAGAAGGGAGGATGCCAAGATAAACTGGGCTGTATCAAAGCATTGGGATATAACCAGGGACTTAAGAAAACAGCTGACACAGCTGAAATGATAAAATAGAATGTCTTTCTTGAAAAGTCTCCAGTTTACCTGTAAAAAAATGGTGCCTTCTTCCTAGTGCCGAAGAGTCATTTACAAGGAACATTAGGCATTTCTTTACCACTGGAAATTGTAGAGGCAAGGGGTACTCTTTAAGGTATAGGACATATGAGGCTTGAGGAACCTTAGCAGAAGAAGACAACTGGTAAGAAAGAGTCATCATTGATGTGTATGTGTAAACCTTCCTTAGAATCATTCTCCTGTGAGTTTTTTTTTTTTTAATTTCCAAGCAGGTGATCCCCCTGGAAGATATTGATAATGACCACAGTGATCCATTTCTCAATTCAGTATATGCCAAGGATATCTTCAGTTACATGAAGCAAAGAGAGGTGTGTAAGTGGCTGGGAGGGAGGACATGATGAAAATAACAATAATAGCAACAGTTAACATCTATTGGTATCATACTATGAGCTGGATATTGTGCTAAGGGATTTATAGACTTTATTTTGTTTAATTCTCCCAATAACTTCATGATGGTAGGTACAGGGAGTTTTCAAAAAATTCATGGAAAAAAACTATTCATAGATTTCAAGTTTTTTATGCCAAAGTAAACTTGTACTTTAATTGCATTTTTTCATGAACTTTCTGAAGTCTCATAATTATTCTCTTTTTACAGATAGAGGAAACTTTCTATAGTCATACAACCAGTTTGTGGTAGAGCTGGGGTATTGACCAAAGATAGATTACCTTGAAGACTATAATCCTCTACCTCTAATTGCTGACAGGACAGTCTCAGATATAAGCATAGTTAATTAGTCTGTTTCTGACTGGCTGCTCTTAGAGATCATTTTAATTCTCTATTTATATTTCTGGAATATCATACCCTTTGTTTCAGTTCTCCAATCTGATGACGTTTTCTTTCTCCTTTGAAATCTTCCAGTATCCTTTACCACTAATATTCATTTCAGATATTTTTCTCTCAATACAGAACAGATGGGCCAGATAGGCCCAAGATTATGTACCAACTAGAATTTTTAGCAAACCATGTGGGTGAATATCTTTTCTTTACAGAGAAAGCATGCAGTGATTAGCTGTCAGACTCAAAAGCCCATGCTTTTGCTAGTATACTATGGAAGAAGTAAAAAACAGCTTTGTATTCTAAAGGTGTGAGCATTGATGCAGCCATATCTGTTTTATTTGTGATCTTGTTAGAAATTCAGAAACCCATCCCCACTCTAAAAGTTCTGAATCAGAATCTAAAGTTTTATAAGATCACCAAGTGTGGTTGTGTATACTGAAGTTTAAGAAGCACTGCTCTACATATAATGATATCATGGTTTAGATTGAATTGCAAGAAGGGGCATTTGTCTTTTGCCAATAGGAATATTTCTGGCCTTACTTGCCGTGGACCCCTCAATATTCACTCTGGTAATTTAATACCACTTGTTCATTTCCCAAAGAAAACTAGAGCTTTTCTGGAAAAGGATATTTTGATCTGCCCCTACCTATATGGAAATTAAGTTATAACTTTGAACTGCAAGAAGAGTTTATTAACATTTTGTTTTTGTTGCTGCCAGGAAAAGTTCATACTTACAGACTACATGAACAGACAGACTGATATTAGCAGTGGAATGAGGGCCATTCTTGTGGACTGGTTGGTGGAGGTACAGGTAAGCCTGACAATTGCTACCATAAGGAGCTGCTCCTCTCATTCTCATTTAGTCATTGAACATCGTTAGGTCAAATCACAGCAAAAATTTCAGCCTTGGTTCTTGCCCTCAAGGAGCTGATGATTTAGGGGACAAGGTAAGGTATGCAGACACATAAGTATACTGAAAAGTGGAATAACCTGAGTACCCTAAAAATGTTATAAATACTGTGAAAACCTAGTAGAAGGAAAGATTATTTCTAGAAAAGAAAGTGATGGTATGATATTTTTATTATTTTTGAAGTCTTATATATCTAGTGGTTTGGATTGGGGTCGGTGACAGAGTCTTTCAAATTTTGGCTGGATGAGCATTAGTAAGGATAGTGTGGCACTCCAGACATGACAGGGAGCTGGTATTGAATGAATCTTGCTATGAATATGGTTGAATATCTTTTATCTGAAATGCTTGGGACAAGAAGTATTTTGGAATATATTTGCACATCCTTAATGAAGTATCTTGGGTATGGGACCAAAGTCTAAATACAAAATTCATTAATGTTTCATATTTATCTTACATGCATAGCCTGACGGTAATTTTATATAATATTTTTGTATTCCAGTGTTTTGACTACTGCCTGTCACATAAAATCAAGTGTAGAGTTTTCTACTGGTGGCATCATGTTGGCACTCAAAAAGTTTCAGATTTTGAAGCATTTCATATTTATCAGTCATATAGTGTATTTATAACTTTGGTTCTTATATTTTTAAATAAACAGTAAAAATGACTTTTTTCTTACATAGTTCTGTGAAATTTTAACACCTGCTTTAAAATAATAGATTAATAAGAAGTTACAAAAATAGTACAGAAAGATTGTATGTGCCCTTTACCTAGTTTCTCCCAATGGTAACATCTTGCATAACACTATATAGTACAATCTCACAATTAATTAATAGACTTTGGTATAATCTATAAAACTTATTTAGATTTTATCAGTTTTATATGCACTCGTGTGTGTGTGTGTGTGTGTGTGTATTTGTGTATATTTAGTCTATTTTACAACATAAGTAGACTTTTATCACATATTTAGTCTATTTTATCACATATATAAATTTTGTAATTACTACCACAGTTAAGATACAGAATTATTCTGTCACCATAAGGATCCCATGTGCTATTAGGTCATAGGAAAAGTCATAACATATGTTTCTATGTTTTTCTATACAAAAATGCATCTTGACTTTTCTAATGACCCAATATAATTTCATAGTCACAACCATCTCTTTCCCCTCATCTCCTGTCCCTGACAACTAATTTATTCTTCATCTGTATAATTTTGTTTTTTTCACAAATGTTGTATAAATGGAGTCATGAAGTATAGGTAGCCTTTTGAGATTGATTTTCACTTAATTTAATTCCCTTGAGATCTATCCAAGTTGCATGTATCATTAGTTCATTCATTTACTTTTTTTTCTTGTAAAATAATTTATTGATGTTTTCCCTTGTGGAACATTGAAAATTTAACTACTTTTACATTTCAGAAGGACTTGCTAATTCATTTTGTAAAAATTTCAGTTGACTAATTTATTGTTAATTTAATAAAGTTAAAATGATACATACAATATTTTCCCTATTTTAAGAATAAAAAATATTCTTTTTTTCATTAATTTATTTTTATATTTTTCCACAAACATTTACTTTGCATATCAAAAAATTTTAGCTCATACTCCATAATTCTTTTTTTTTTTTTTTTGCTATAGGGCATGTGCACTTACCAGAAAGAAAGAGACAAAAAGCAAGAAATCACCCCCCGGGGGGAATGGCCACACCACAATCCCTTCTCTACCATTCTCCTCTCAGGATCTTGGGCATGCATGCACACACGCCCGTTGTAAGTTTTAAGCCGCTGGGTCCAGAATTTGAACTGTGGTTGACTATGTGGGAGTCCAGTGACATAGCCATTATGCCAAATGCTTGTCCCCTCCATAATTCTTGACAGTTAATAATCAACTTTCAGAGTTTCAAAATAATGAATTTTAAAGATAACATTCAAAAATTTATTATAATTTTGTTTGTGACCCTACAACAACAGAGACAATATGGTTTTAAATCTTTTTGAGAAAATATTTACATGTCAGCTGCTCAAATTGTTGAAAAGTAAAAGCCCACCATACAAGTCACACACAAACCTTCTCAATTCAGCCCTGCCTACCAAGTATTCTGTGATAAACCATCTGTTAGCAAAGATCAGTCTCTTTTTCTTCCTTCAAAGTCTTTCTCAAGATAATCCTCTGATGTGATGTTCTTTTGCAATTTCTACTGAATACAATGCTGGGCTGGAAAAGTCCAGGTTATTTTATGTTATAAATTCTTTCATATAGCTTCTCTAATCCTCTCTGCCAGACAGAACTATTTATGGTGCCAGACCATCTTTCTAAGAACTTCTGTTGGCTTAGTTCAGATCCACGTTAGTTCCATACTTTTCTGACTTCTCTTCAGATATGACATTCCAGTTAAAACCCTGTCTAATAATGAATATTTCTAATTTCTGATTCAATTCAACAAGCATTATTGAACTTATGCAAATAACCCTTATGCCACAAAATAAAAATACTCCCAAATATTTTCCAATTCCAAAGGGGTCATGAAGGAAGAAAAATTTATGTTTCCATTTAAAGAAATAAACAAGAAAAATATTTTAACAAATTGCTGAACCTATCAACAACTCAAGAGAAAGTAAAATGCTTCAATTGATAAAACAAAGCATAATAAATCAGTAATGTTTCACTCAAAAGTCATAAAATTCTATTTCACCAGTTTAGTCTTATGTTCAAACTCTCTTCTGTTCAATATGCAGTGTTACTGTGGTCCAATCTTTCCATTTAAATCCTGGAAGTTAGCATTCAGCGTTATTGATATTTCTTGTCCATAGCATTAAATTGGTCATTTTCTTGGTTGCCTTTTATTCTCTTATTTCTGTACATGTCTTTAGTTTTCCTGATAGAGCACTCGTTTCAGAACTTCTTGAAGAGTGGATCGACTATTGGCAAATTCTTTCAGGTTTTGTTTATCTGAGAATGTTTTTATTCTTCTTTAAAATTTTTTTTTATTTTTACATTTTTAAAATTTTATTTTCTTTTATACATTCTATCATGTTATTTAGCTTACAAAGTGAATATTTGTCTTTTTTTTTGGAGAGGTTTTTGCTATAGGGCGCATGCACTCGCCAGAAAGAGACAGAGAGAGACAGAAAGTGAGAAATCACCTCCTGGGGGAATAGCCATGCCACAATCTCTTCTCCATTCTCCTCTCAGGATATTGGGCATGCACGCACATGCACTTGGCATGAGTTTAAGCAACCAGGTCCGGGACTCGAACCACGGTTGACTACATGGGAGTTCAGTGACATAGCCATTATGCTAACTGCTGGTCCCCTACAAAGTGAATATTTCAACCGGTGAACATTTCTCCCTAGTCCAGTTGATCAAACTATAAAATATCTCCAACAGATAATATCACGTTTCTTTGTCCCATTCTTTCTTTCCATATGAAAGATAATCTTGCTGGGTTTAGTGTTCTTGGTTAAAACTGTTTTTTCTCTTAATACTTTGAATATATTTTCTCATTCTTTCCTTGCTTGCATAATTCTGATGAGAGGTCTGAGGTTAGCCTGATTGAATAACCTTTGTAAGTAACCTAATGTTTCTCTCTTGCCAATTTTAGTATCTTGTCTTTATTGATTTGTCCAGTCTGGCTATGATGTGCCTTGGAGAAGATCTTCTTGGGTTTATTCTATTAGGGGTCCTTTGTATTTCTTGGGTCTGGATATTTGAAAACCACTCTATATTTGGAGAGTTTTCTTCTAATATTTCATGGAATAGATTATCAATACCCTTGTTAGTTTCCTCACCTTCCAGGATACCTATTATCCAGATATTTGGGCGCTTAATGCTGTCTAATATTTCTTGTATAGTATTCTCATTTTGGGGGGTTATTTTCTCAGGTTTTTTTGGTTGTTTTTTCTAGATCAGAGGTTTTGCCTTTACCATCCGAGATTTGATTTTTTGCATGGACTAAACTGCTTTTAATGCTTCTGAGGGAGTTTTTGATTTCCTGAATGGCAGCCTTCATTGCTAATAGATCCATTTGATTCTTTTTTATAGTGTGTATTTCCTCTTTCAGGTCATAGAAGAACTTCAATACCTCCTGGAACTCGTTGTCTCTTTCCTATTGCATCTTCTGGAGTTCATTATCTCTCAGCTCTTTCATCTTGTTTACTTTTGTCACTATGAATATGCTGAATTCTCTATCAGACATTTCCAAGAGTACAATTGTACTGTCTATGGATAATGAGGGATTATTTTTTTTTCCTTATGGGAGAGATATTTTCTTGGTTTCTCATGTTTATTGTGCCTCTGTGGTGGTTTCTGGTCATTCTGTGACAAAAATCACTCCTCCAAGTGCTTCACAATGTGATATCCACAGAAAGAGATTAGTAGTTCAGATTTATAAAAAGAAATTTCTTCCTTAAAGGAAGAGGTTAAATAAGCATTGAGGGTTTCAATGAATCAAAAAGTGCAGAGATGTTTGGATACTGTGCACCATGGCCAATAGACATTCAGTGTGTGGAGAGTGAAGCTTAGAGTAGGAAAGTAAGGTTAAAAAAAAGCAAAAATAAAAGGAAACTAGAAAAATATTACCAAAAAGGGAAATTTTTTTTTAAATATAAAAAATGAAAATTGCACATCACACTACCATGCCATGCAAACAGGCCAGGAAACACCTCAACTTTAAAATGGCCTCTGAAATTAGCAAGTGAAAAGAAAAGGCCCAAGGTGAGGAGAAGTGGTTGAAATAAAAAATTGAAAATTTAAAGAGAGAGAGAGCAAGACAGATGGAGAAGCAGACTGCCAGAGACAACAAGAGGACAGAGGTTACCCTACCTTTTCTGAATATTTCAGGAGTCTAGAAGATGGAGTGTAGAGCATAGCTTCCCTGAACAGGTCAGGACATACCTCAGCTTTAAAAGGGATTCTGAAATTAGCGAGTAAAAAGAAAGGCCCAAGGTGGCCAGAGACAACGACAGGATAGAGGTCACCCTACCTTGTCTGAATATTTTGGGAGTCTAGAAGATGGAATTTAGAGCATAGCTTCCCTGAACAGGTCAGGACACATCAGTTTTAAAATGGCTTCTGAAATTAGCAAGTTTAAAGGATAGGCCCAAGGTGAGGAGAAGTGGTTGAAAAACCCAAAAACAAAATAAAAAATTTAAAGAGAGAGTGCAAGACAGACAGATATATGGAGAGAGACAGCAAAAGGACAGAGGTTGCCCTAGATTGTCAGAACATTTTGGGAGTCTAGAAGATGGAGTTCAGAGCATAGCTTCCCTGAAAAGGACAGGACACACCTCAGCGTTAAAATGGCTTATGAAATTAGCAAATGGAAAGAAAAGGCTGAAGGTGAGTAGAAGTGGTTTAAAAATTAAAAAAAAACAAAGAAAATTTAAAGAGAGAGAGCCCAGATAGATAGAGAAAAGGCCATTGACAGCAAAGGACAGAGGTTGCCCTACCTTGTCTGAAAATTTCACGAGTCTAGAAGATGGAGATTAGAGCTTAGCTTCCTGAATTCAGCTTTAAAAGGGCTGATATGAGCAAGTGAAAAGAAAAGGTGCAACATGAAGATACGTGGTTGTAAAATTTAAAAAAAATAATAAAAATTTAGAGTGCGAGACAGAAGAGACAGCGAGGGGACAGAGATAGCACTACCTTGTCTGAATATTTTGGGAGTGTAGAAGATGGAGTTTATAGCTTCCGTGAAAAGGCCAGGATATACCACAGGTTTAAAATGGCTTATGAAATTAGCGAGTTCTGAGCATAGCTTCCCTTAACAGGCAAGGACACACCTCAGCATTAAAATAGCTTCTTAAATTAGCAAGTGAAAAGAAAAGGCCAAAGGTGAGGAGAAGTGGTTGAAAAACAAACAAACAAAAAATTAGAGAGAGAACCTGAGACAGACAGATGGATGGAAAGAGACAGCGAGAAGACCGGGCTTGCCCTGAGTATTCTCAGTGTCTAGAAGGTGGAGTTTATAGCATAGCTTCCATGAACAGGCGAGGACATACCTCAGCTTTAAAATGGCTTCTGACATTAGCAAATGAAAAGAAAAGGCCCAAGGTGAGGAGAAGTGGTTGAAAAATTAATAAAAATTTAAAGAGAGAGAGAGCCCAAGGCAGAAAGACAGATGGCCAGAGACAGTGAGAGGACCTAGATCACCCTAACTTTTCTGAATATTTCAGGAGTCTAGAAGATGGTGGTTAGAGTATAACTTCCCTTTACAGGCCAGGACACACCTCAGCTTTAAAATGGCTTATGAAATTAGCAAGTGAAAAGAAAAGGCCCAAGGTGAGGAGAAATGTTTGAACAATTAAAAAATAAATAAAAAATTTAGAGAGAGTGCTAGACAGACAGACAGAGGGCCAGAGTCAGCGAGAGGGCAGATGTTGCCTTACCTTGTCTGAATATTTTGGAAGTCTAGAAGATGGTGGTTAGAGCATAGCTTCCCTTTACAGGCCAGGACACACCTCAGCTTTAAAATGGCTTCTGAAATTAGCAAGTGAAAAGAAAATGCCAACATGAGGAGAAGTGGTTGAACAATTCAAGAAACAAATTAAAAATTTAAAGAGAGAGAGAGCACTAGACATGCCAGAGAAAGTGAGAGAACAGAGGCCACCCTATCTTGTTTGTATATTTCTGGAGTCTAGAAGATTGTGTTTAGAGCATGACTTTTCTTAACAGGCTAGGACACACCTCAGCTTTAAAAAGGCTTCTGAAATTAGCATGTGAAAAGGCCTAAGGTGAAGATAAGTGGTTGTTAAATTAATAAAAAAATTAAAAATTTAAAGAGAGAGACAAGAGGACAGAAATCACCTTTCCTTGTCTGAATATTTCGGGTGTCTAGAAGATGGTGGTTAGAGCCTAGGGTCCCCGAACTGACCAGAACACACCTCAGCTTAAAGTGGCATTTGAAATAGCAAGTGAAAAGCAAAGGCTCAAGGTGAGGAGAAGTGGTTGAAAATTAAAAAACAAAAATTAAAAATTTAAAGAGAGAGCATGAGTCAGACAGAATGAGATGGCCAGAGACTGTGAGAGTACAGAGGTCACCCTCCTATGAATATTTGGAGAGTCTAGAATATGGAGTTTAGAGCATGGTTTTCCTGAACTGGCTACAACACACCTCAGCTTTAAAATGGCTTCTTGTCTGAATATTTCAGTAGTCTTGAAGATAGAGTTTAGAGCTTAGCTTCCCTGAACAGGCCAGGACACACCTCAGCCTTAAAATGGCTTCCAAATTGAACAAGTAAAAAGAAAAGGTCCAGGGTGAGGAGAAGTGGTGGGAAATTTTTAAAAAAATGAATAATTTTAAAAAGACCACACAAGGCACACTTATAGACAGATGGGTAGAGACAGCTGGATGACAGAGGTTGCCCTACCTTGTCTAAATATTTTGGGAGTCTAGAAGAGGGAGTTTAGAGCACAGCTTCCCTGAACAGGCCAGGACATACCTCAGATTTAAAATGGCTTCTTGTGTCAATCAGTTCATTCCTTTTCACCAATCCATAGTATTCCATGGTACAGATACATCACAGTATGTTTTACCTTTCACCTATTGAAGGACATTTGGGTTGTTTATTAGGGATAAAATTTCTAAGAACAACTTGTGCAGGTTTTTTGTGAACATAGTTTTTGTTTCTCTGAGATTTGTGCTCAGGAGTATGAGAGTTCAGTGAATTTTATATTTATAGATTTGTGTAACCATCACCATGATTACAATACGGTCAGTTTCACTCTTAAAATAAAATGCACTTCTAGGCCAGCAAGTGACATGGAGGTGAAGGCATTGAATCTTTCGTGGCCTGATGCATGGTTTGAGTCCCAGACCTTGTGGCTTGAAAATCATGTCAGAGATGCAGTGGGTGGCATGGTGGTTGAGGCACTGGACTCCCACATGCCTGACCATGGTTCAAATCCTGGACATGGTGTCTTGCTTTCTTAATTTTTTTTTTGGAGAGATTTTTGCTATAGGGCACATGTGCTCGCCAGAAAGACAGAGACAGAGAGATAGAAAGCGAGAAATCACCCCCCCAGGAGGGATGGCCACACCGCAATCCCTTCTCCTCCATTCTTCTCTCGGGATTTTGGGCACATACACACACGCGCCTGGAGTGAGTTTAAGCCACCGGGTCTGGGATTCGAACTGGGTTTGGCTACATGGGAGTTCAGCGACATAGCCAATACGTTAACTGCTCATCCCTTGACTTGCTTTCTCATGTTGTTTCTCCCTCCCTCTCTCTCTGGTGCACACACATGCTCTATAGCAAATTTTAAATACTACTAATAAATAAAATTAAATAAATGTTTCTTTTATGAAAGAAAATCATGTAGAACATATGTGTGTATGTGCATGCCCAATATCCTAAGAGGAGACTGGAGGAGAAGGAATTGTGGTGTGTCTACCCCTCCCTAGGGGGTGATTTCTCATTCTCTCTTTCTCTCTATCTCTCTCTTTGGCAAATGCACATGCCCTATAGCAAAACAAACAAACAAACAAACAAAAAAACCATGAACAAACAAAAATTCTCTCATGCTATATCTCTTTATAATCACACCTTTCTCCCACTATAAACCTGTGGCAACTACTGTTCTCCATTACTAAAACTTTGTCTTTTTAACAATATTGTATATTGGGCCAGCTAGTGAGTTGGTGGTTAAGGTGCCTGAATTCCACATGGCCAAGTATGCAATCCAAGTCCTGACAGTATGAAAAACATGCTGGGCGCTTATATGTGCTTGTGCAAAATTCTGAGAGAACGGTGGAGAAGGGATTGCAGCATGGCAATCTCCTCTGAGGGTGCATTCTTTTTTTTTTTTTGAGAGAGATTTTTGCTATAGGGCATGTGTGTTCACCAGACAGAGAGACAGAAAGCAAGAAATTACCCCCCAGGGGGGTTGGCCTCACTACAATCCCTTCTCCTCCATTATCTTCTCGGGATCTTGGGCTCACACACATATGCGCCCGGCATGAGTTTTAAGCCACTGGGTCCGGGACTTGAACCATGGTTGACTACATGGGAGTCCAGCGACAAAACCATTACGCTAACTGCTGGTCCCATGAGGGTGCATTCTTATTTTCTCTCTCTGTCTTTCTCTCAGGCAAGCCCATGCACCTATAGCAAAAAAAAAAAAAAAAAAAAAAAAAAAAAGAAAGATAAAATAAAAATAATATATAAATGAATTCTGTATTATGTAACCTTATAAGACTTGTTTCTTCCTTCTCTTTTGCAGGTTTTTTTTTTTTCCATAGTGTGTGTAGCTTGTGGAGGGAGACAAAGATATATAGAGAGGGGAATGCAACAAATCACTCTCCCCAGGGGGCATGGCAATACTACAATCCCTTATCCATTCTCCTTGGGATTTTGGGCATGTACACACACAGGTCCCTGTGTGATTTTCAAGCCGCCTGGTCTGGGATTTGAATCATGGTTGTCTTTTTTTTTTCCATAGTGTGTGTAGCTTGTGGAGGGAGACAAAGATATATAGAGAGGGGAATGCAACAAATCACTCTCCCCAGGGGGCATGGCAATACTACAATCCCTTATCCATTCTCCTTGGGATTTTGGGCATGTACACACACAGGTCCCTGTGTGATTTTCAAGCCGCCTGGTCTGGGATTTGAATCATGGTTGTCCATGTAGCAATATAACACCTTAATGCCACCTGCTGGCCCTTAGATGTGCTTCTTGATCAGCATAAGTTGTCACAGATGTCAATAGTTTCTTTTTATTGCTGCATGGTATTTCATAGTTTGGATATCAGTTTTTCCATTTCTCTTAATAAATGGGCAATGACAGTTTTCAGTGACTGAAAAGAGCTGTACATTTATTTATAGGTTTTATGTGTATATACATAGGGACTTTAAAAAGTATGTGGAAAAATAGAATTATATTGTTACTGAACTCAAATCAGGTTCGCTCACCCAAGCGCTATGAAACTAAACCATAGGCACATGGTATGATGAAGGAAAGTACAGCTTTATTGCAAAGCACAAAGCAGGGAGAGCAGGCAGCTCATGCTGAAAAGACCTGGTCTCCCTGAGATGTTCTCCCACACGTATTTTTAAGGGCAAAATTAGGGACAGAGGTCCCAGGCGTATGATCAGTTCAATGATTAGGTCAAGAGGACGTGATCATCTTGTGGGCATTCTTTTTTTTTTTTTTTTTTTTTTGTGGGACGACATAGCCATTACGCTAACTGCTGGTTCCCCATCTTGTGGGCATTCTTGATTGGTGAGGTCTTAGATAATCAAATTCCTCTTCAGGTTTTTGGAGATATTCAGCCTGGAGTCTTTGAGCTCACAACTAGCAGTTTCCAGCCTATAAAACATCTTACATATTGAAATGAAAACCTTCTCTTTTCTGTAAGTGAGAGTTTTAGAGGTCAAATGGCCCTCATTTATGATCCATGTTGGTCATTATCATAACTGAAGTCTGAAGACTTACTCCTTACTCTGGGCTGTTACAATGTAAATGGACTTTATATTTCAGGAACCCTAGAAAATACATTAGGGGGTTCTTGCTTGGTTTTTTTTTTTTTGGAGAGGTTTTTTTCGCTATAGGGCACGTGCGTTCGCCAGACAGAGAGAGACAGAGAGACAGAAAGCGAGAAATCACCCCCCAGGGGGGATGGTCATGCCGCAATCCCTTCTCCTCCATTCTCCTCTCGGGATCTTGGGCATGCACGCACACGCGCTCAGCGTGAGTTTTAAGCCACCAGGTCCAGGACGCGAACCGCGGTCGACTACATGGGAGTCCAGCGACATAGCCATTACGCTAACTGCTGGTTCCCAACTCGGTTTGAAAATCACAAATTTATTTTGGTGTAAACTTTTTGAAATCCATGCATAGTTTTTCCATAATATGCATTTTCCATCAACTTTCTGAAAACCCTTCATATGTTTTCCTTTTCAGTGTCAATACCAAGAAGTGGGATTGTTGGATCATATAGTGTATATTTAAGTTAATATGAAAGTGTTATAGAATGGCTATATATCTTGCATTCTCACATGCAATATATGAGAGTCCCAGTTGTTCTGCATCCTTGTCAGTACTTAGTATTATTAGTATTTTTTTACTTTAGCCATTTAACAGGTGTGTAGAGGCATCTCATCATAATTTTAATATGTATATCGTCTTTGATGAAATGTCTAAGTCTTTTACTCAGTTGTAAATTGAGTATTTTTTTTTCTTAGTGTCAAGTTATTTTTTTAAGTTTTTTTTCTTTCTATCCAAAATACACTGTGTATTGGCTCAATCAAGCACACCAACATACATATTTTCAGCAAATAATTTTCCAATTCTTATGTCTTGTATACTTTGTTTTTTGTTTTGCCATCCTTGATTCCTTATCCCTCACCCTCTGCCATGTCCCACCCTCTTCCCACATTGCCTCTGGTATCCATGGTTGCTTTCTATGCCTTCCCCCCCCATTTAATTGATTTGCTAATGAACTTAATTAGTCTAAATATATCTAATAGCTAGCACAGCTGATATATACCTATACATGAACCCAAGTCTGACTTTAGGCATAAACCCCAGTGAGTAGAATGAACATATTATAAAGTAGTATCCAGCTGGGGCTATATAGCTTACTGCAGTCATCAAATATACATTTTTTTAAAAATTTCGATACTAACAGTTTTACCATTTTTTTTTCTCCTGCAACTTTTTAAAAAATTACTTAACATTCATTCCCTGAGCATCATCACAACATACCAAATGTAGTTTCCCATCTAGAATAGGCTGCATAGTGGCTTAATCATGCATGTTATCATCAATAATATTCCATTTCTACTTTCATACATATGTATACGTATATATATGTTCTTTACCCCATGTTTGACCCTCTGCCCTTTCCCACTCTCTTATTACACTATCTCTGCTATATACA
>NW_006201276.1:608887-611210 GCF_000334495.1 Tupaia belangeri chinensis
AGTTTTCTTACTAGTATCTTTCACAGAACAAAAAATTTTAATTTTTATAAAATTTAGTAATCAATGTTTTCTTTATGAATTTTGGCTTTTTTCTCGTGTATAAGAACTCTTTGCCTAAACATAGGTCACAAATATCTTTCCTGTATTTTATTGGCTTTTTTTTAAAAAAGTCATGATGTTTTTCTATTTTTCTATGCAAAAATGTGTCATGACTTTTCAGGCAACACAATATCTACACTTTTTATAGTTTATATTAAATCTATAGTCCATTTTGAGTTAATTTGTATATAAGGGTGAGGTTTAGGTCAAGGTTCTTTTTTGCATATAAATATTCAATTGTGCTCACAACACTTGTGGAAAGAAAACTACTTTCTTCAGTAAATTGCTTTTGTACCTTTGCCTAAAAACTTTTTCTGTTGGATTTCTACAATCTGTTTTCTTTGATATCTGTGTCTATCCCTTTGCCAGTATCACATTGTTTTTATTTCTTTAGTTTTATAGTAAGCCTTAAAACTGAATAATGTAATAAGCTACTTGGCTACTAGTGAAAATAGTCTAGCAACTTGGCTGTTGTCTTTATTGTATGTGATAATTAAGTGTGTTTTCAGATTTGGGAACATAACAATGGAAGCTGGTGTTGGCATAACGATATTAAAAAATTAAAGGCAGGGGCCAGCAAATTGTGTAGAGGGTATGTTGCCATATGGCTGACTGTGGTTTGAGTTTCAGACCTGGTGGCTAGAAACTCAGGCTGGGTGCATGTGTGTGCATGTCCAAGATCTCAAAAGGAGAATGGAGAGAAGATTGTGTTGTGGCCATCTCCCCTGGGGGGTCTTTCTTACTTTCCCTCTCACTATCTCTGTCTCTGGTGAGCACACACCCCCTATGGCAAAAATCTCTTAAAAAAAAAAACACAAAAAAACATGAGGCTGGCAGGTGGTGTGGTGTTTAAGATGGCTGGACTACCACAGGGCTGACCGTGGCTCAAGTCCTGGACCTGGCAGCTTGCTTTCTTACTTTCCTTCTCTCTCACTGTCTCTCTCTGGTCAACTTAAAAAATATATATATCTATATCTATCTATCTATCTATCTATCTATCTATCTATCTATATATATATATACACGCACACACACACACATATATATAAAGACAATAAATAAAATTAAAAAGAAAATTCTTAAAAAAGAAAAAAAACAAAATCAACTAAAGACAAAATCTGAGTACTGGGAAATGAAAGTATGCCATTTCTTCCAATCCTGACCTCTGAAAGAAACTACATCCCCATTCAGCAAGAAGCAGCCAGGTCAGTCATTGCCCATTTCCCCTCAGGACTGAGAGGTTTTTCAAAGAGTAGGGGGGTCTGAAACTGAAGGATGGGTCCTCACTTTCCCCTTCTGTTAAAGAAAAAATAAGAATTTCCCAAACTGAAAATTAGTAAGGGGAAGGGCTGGACTAAAAGTAAAGTGTATATTCTAAGGTGCTTAGAATACAAGGTCCATTTACATAGTAATGGCCCAGAGTAAGGGTAAGACTTCAGATTTTAATTATGATAATGAAACAACATTGGCCATGAATAAGGTCTATTAGACCTCTAAAACTCTTACTTAAAAGAAAGGTAAGGTTTCAATTTCAATATGTAATATGTTTTGTAGGATGGAAACTGATGGCTGTGAGTACAAGCATCTAGGCTAAATGGTTCCAGAAATCTGAACAGAAATTTGATCATCTAAGGCCTCACCAGTCAAGAATGCCCAAAAGATGATTATGCCCTCTTGAACCAATCATTGAACTGATCATGTGTCTGGGACCCCCTACCCTTAATTTTGCCCTGAAAAACACATATGAGGAAACAAACACCTAGGAGAGAGTGGGTCTTTTCAGCATGAGCTGCCTGCTCTCTTTGCTTTGCACTTGGCAATCAAACTGACTTATCTTAATCAAAAACCAAAACCAAAACAAAACAAAAAACCTGAGTGGGACCAGCAGATAGTGTAATGGTTATGTCGTTGTATTCTCACATGTTTGAGTTCTGGATCTGGAAGCTCGAAGTTCACGTGGATTGCATTTGTGTGTGCCCAACATCCTGACAGGAGAATGGAGGAGAAAGTATTGCAGGGTGGCTGTCCCTGCTGGAGAGTGATTTCTTGCTTTTGTTACCGAACTCAAATCAGGTTCACTTGCCCAAGCGCCATAAAACCAAGGCATAGGCACATGGTGTGATGAAGGAAAGTAAAACTTTATTGCAAAGTGCAAAGCAAGGAGAGTGGGCAGCTCATGCTGAAAAGACCTGGTCTCCGGGAGATGTTCCTCACGTGCGTGTTT
>NW_006201276.1:611372-631185 GCF_000334495.1 Tupaia belangeri chinensis
TGGGCACGCACGCACACGCGCCTGGCATGAGTTTAAGCCACCGGGTCCAGGACTCAAACCACAGTCGACTACGTGGGAGTCCAGCGACATAGCCATTACGCTAACTGCTGGTCCCCCCACATGCGTTTTTAAGGGCAAAATTAGGGGCAGAAGTCCCAGGTGCATGATCAGTTCAGTGATTGGTTCAAGAGGGCGTGATCATCTCGTGGACATTCTGGATTGGTGAGGCCTTAGGTAATCAAATTCCTCTTTAGGTGTCTGGAACCCTTCAGCCGGAGTCTCTGAGCTCACAACCAGCAGTTTCCAGTCTATAAAACATCTTACACATTGAAATGAAAACCTTCTTTCCTGTAAGTGAGAGTTAGAGGTCAAATGACCCTCACTCATTGTCCATGTTGGTCATTATCGTAACCATAGTCTGAAGACTTACTCCTTACTCCAGGCCATTACAATGCAAATGGACTTTATATTTCAGGAACCCTAGAAAATACATTAGGGGGTTCTTGCTTGATTTCACTTTCTGTCTCTTACTGTCTCTCCAGCAATCACACACACACCCTATAGCAAAAATCTCTCAAAAATGAAAAATTAAGTAATGTAATTCTTTACTTTTCCAGGATAAAACCTACTTGGCACTGGTATAGTACACTCTAGTGGTGGTTTTTTGGGTACTCTTTTTGTCTGATTTTGGTAACAGAATAATACTGTCTCTACAGCATAAATTGGGAATTATTCCCCCCTTCTATTTTCTGGAAGGAATTTGTAGAATTGATGCTGTCTTATTTAAATGTTTGGTAGAAAATAAATTAATTAATTAAAAATGTAGATTCAGTAGAATTCACTCAAATAAAGCCATCTGGACCTGGAGGGTTTTTCCCCCCCCCAGAAGATTTTAACTGAGAATGTAATTTCTTTAAGAGTTATAAGATTATTCATCCTGTCTATTTTATTTATGGTGACTTTGGGTAGCTTATGGTTTTGAAGGAATTGGTCTATTTCATCTAAGTTGTCAAATATATGTGCATAGATTTGTTCATAGTATTCCCTTAGTATTCGCTCTTTAATTCCTAATATTGGTCATTGGTGTCTTCTTTTTCTTGTCAGTCTTGGTATAAGTTTATCAATTTTATTGATCTTTTCAAAGAACCTGGCTTTAGTTTCATCTGTTTTCTCTATCATTTTTCTGTTTTCAGTTTTGTTGAAATTTGTTCTAATTTTTAATATATAGTTTCCTTTCTTCTTTTATTGGTTTTAATTTGCTGCTCTTTTTCTAATTTCTTAAGATAAAAGCTTTGATTATTGATTTCAAACCTTTCTTCTTTTCTAATATAGGCATTTAATGTTCTAAATTTCTCCCTAAGCATGTTATACCTGTATGTATATGTGTAATATTCACAATGTTCAGAAAAGCAAGCAAAAGATCAAGGAACCTTCCTGCTGCTTCTGAGATGGTCTCATGTCAGCTACATAAGCATTCATTTTACAAAATAGTTAGCTAATGTTTGAACATAATTTCCAAGATAAAGCACATTTTCTCATAAACAATGAAGTCTGTTTTTTTCTCAGGCACCTCAGAAGTATACAAAAGAATTTTAGTTTCAACAGATTTCTTGGAATGTAATCAACCTGATATTTCAATGAACTTAATATTTCCAGGGTTTCACAAGGGCCAGGTTTTATTTGAATTACTCAGAAGAGAAAGAAAATATCTTCTGAGAGAGGTGAGCTCAATCATTACCAATAGAAAAAGTATACACTATATTCATCTCTTACAGAAACAGAAAAATATAACATTTTTCTCCTTGGAATGATATGACTTAAAGTTCCATTGTACATAGTCAGACAATAAAATCTGGAAACCAACATGAAATGCTATAATTCACATATTAAAATGTTGAAACTATGATCAAAATATGAAAACTGTTAGAGCTGTCAGAGACATGACAGAAAACTTTCTTGCATATCTAAAAACTAAGTGTGATACTCTTGGAAACTTTTTCAAAATTACAATTACTTTCCAGTTTAAAAACTTTAAATCTAAATTTACTTTTTTTTTTTAAGAGGTTTTTGCTGTAGGGTGCATGCACTCACCAGAAAGACAGAGACAGAAAGCGAGAAATAACTCCCTGGGTGGGGGGTGGGGGGTGGGGATGGCCACGCCACAGTCCCTTCTTCTCTATTTTCTTCTTGGGATCTTGGGCATGCACGCACATGGGCCCGGCATGAGTTTAAGCCACCGGGTCTGGGACTTGAACTGCGGTTGACTACATGGGAGTCCAGCGACATAGCCATTCCACCAACTGCTGGTCCCAAGATCTAAATTAAAAAAAAAAAAACAATCTATACACAGACTACTGATTTGACCAGACACACAACAAGAAAACAAAAAAGAAAAAGCAGTAAGCAGGACCCAGAGGAGCTGATATTCACAGTTCTTACATGTACAACTCTTTCAAGATTTTTCCATAAAGTATTTTACAACCTGCTTCTCTTATAAAGCTAAAGGTCCACTTTATTACATAAAAGTTTTATACAGTGTAAAATCAACTGTATGTAAAATACTGAATCTAAATGTTTCTCAATGGAACTCTTGTTCCATTGGTTCATCTGTGAACTTCTCCACTTTTATTGGAATTGGATCTCACTAATTCTTGTTTCACGGCAGTCAGAACCACTGCTTTCAGGACCTGCATTTTCTCTACCTGCTGAATGTCAATCTTTATCAGCTTGAGAGAGATCAGATTCCTCCATTTGATTATTCTCCTCAGAAGTCTCTCCATTCATAGTTAAGGCAGCATCAGGTTCTTTTCTTTTTTTCTTTCTGGGCTCATGTCTCTTGATGTCTTAAGAGACTCCTTTCTCTTCTTCATCCTCTTGTGTACAGTGCTGCCTGGTACAACTACTTTCTTTGTCTTTGTCCTGAGATTAAGATGATGCTTTTGTTTCTTAGACCATAACAGAAGAAATTTCACTGGAAGTTGTGTGGGTATCTGTCTCTCTGACTTCACCTTCTTTGTCAAACTTGAGTCTTTTTACCTCATGCCCCTCAGCTTCCACAGCATCATTATCTGGATGTTTATTTTCTATAGGGATCACTGAGGAAAACTCTATTTTAGATGCTGGAGAGTGTCTGTGATTTTTCTCTTCATTCTTCTATAAGTTGGACTCTTTGCTATCTGTGCTCTCAGGCAAACCATTAGTTGTCGTGGGGGCTGACAAAGAAACCTTTGGTCGATTAAGTGGCCTGGGTGGATTAAGTGACTTGGTATGACTTGGTGAATGTGAAGGAAACATAACACCATTCATTTGATTTAAACTATTGAAACTATTTTTCTCTGAAGAAGGATAAGCACAGCTAACAACCATCACATTCTTTTTTACTCCTCTGAGGAATTAGTATTTTTCTGTATAGTTTCTCCTTGGATCTGTTAGCAATTCACATAGTCACTGTATAGTAAAAGGGATACCATTAAATTCAGTGACAATTTTTGGTATTCTTTCCTTCATTTCATCAAAGAGAATATATCCGACATTAAGATTTGGGAGGACCTTTTGGTTCAGAAGCTGAAGTTCTGAAATCACCCATCACTTTCTTCAGTTTGAAAATAAAATAGCCTTTAAATTGGGACCACTGAATCTATTCTGACCTGAAGAAGGAGAGTCTAGATGTTTCCTGGCCAGTGCACCAAAATATGATGCAGGAATGTGGGGGTACAGGGGTGATTGGGCATACACTTGCAGTGAGACATGGATTTTTGTCCTGTGCTTAGGAAGAATTACAGTTGTGGACACAGAATAGTTGGTATAGCAAAGTGCGGAGTTTATTAAAGGAGAAGGAAGGAAAACAGAGTTCCCAAGAAGGGAGGGTTCCCAGAAAATGGGTTGCCCTGACTATTATTATTTTTAAAGTTTATTGAAAGAGAGACAAAGAAATGACAAGCACCTTCAACAGGGTCTCATATCATAATACTCCTTCCAGCCTTTCCCTGTCATTGGGAGTTATGAGCACAAGTATACTAGATATATACAGGTCAATCCAGCAACTGAATCCCAGTCTTCCATATGGCCTACAGCATTGTGCCACCACTATGTCACTTCAGTGAGACCCATGATTATAATTCCTTAAACATTTTTAAGGTTTGCTTTTTGATGCAGGATATGGTTTGTCTTGGTGAATTTTCCATGTGTCCTTGAGAAAAATGTGTATTCTACTGTTAGGTGCAGTGTTCTACAGCTGTCAGTTGGATTCAGTTGATTGATGTTCTTTTGTACTTCTTAATTATCCTTGCTGATTTTCTGTGTACTAATTCTGTTGCCAAGAGTACTGAATACTTTAACCAAAGTTGTGGATTTATCTATTTTTCTTTTCAGTTTTGTTATTTTTTGCTTTATGTATTGGGTTGTTGGAAAAGTCACTGCATTTTTGCATGGAAAAACAAAAAATATGTCGTGTCTTTTCCGACAACCCAATATTTTGAAGTTCTGTTGTTAGGAACGTACACATTTAGGGTTGTTATAACTTTTTTATAGTTATTTGTGACTTGCTTTTTCCTCATATGGCAATTAAATGGACTTTTTTAAAAATCAATTTTGTTGGCAGTATAGTATTCTTCATTCATCATACCCAACCTTCTATTAATAAACATTTTGGTTATTTTTAAATATTGCCCTTAGACATACTGTGGTGAATATACTTACATGTGCATTTTTCATAATTTTACCATTGTTTCTGTAAGTTACTAGGAACAGAATTATTAGGTGAACACATAGGCAAATTAAAAATTTTGGCAACTATTGTGAAGTGCCTATTTTCCCATAATGTCATCAACAGAAGAAATTATATTTTTTGCCATCCAGTAATTGAAAGTGTTAATGTGTTATTTTAGTTTGATGTACAGATGCTTTGGTACTTTAAGTAGCCAGGTTTATCCATTCTTTTCTTTTAAATCTGTTTCTTCCTAAGAAAAGTGTTCATTCTTGGGACCAGCAGTTAGCATAATGGCTATATAGCTGAACTCCCATGTAGTCGACTGCAGTTCAAGTCCTGGTCCCGGTGGCTTAAACTCACGTCAGGCGCGTGTGCGTGCGTGCCCAAGATCCTAAGAGGAGAATGGAGGAGAAGGGATTGTGATGTGGCCATCCCCCCTGGGGGGTGATTTCTCGCTTTCTATCTCTCCGTCTCTCTCTGATGAGTGCATGCACCCTGTAGCAAAAACCTCTCCAAAAAAAAAAAAAATGTTCATTCTGTAGTCCAGAATAATATAAATATTTCTCTTATTTTTTTCTGGAACATATTTTTTTTCTGAAACAGTTTCATTTTCATTTTAAAATCCTTATTCAATTTGGGATTTATTTTGCTTTCGATGTCAACATCTAAACATCTTCCCTGAAGATTATCCTGTTGTAGTAACACCATTTGTTGGTTTTCATTATCCACTGGTTTGAAATGACACCTTTATCATGTATACTTGGGTTTGTTTATGGTTTTCCCAACTCTCTTTCATTAGTCTGTTTGTCTATTACAACACCAGTATGTGCTATTTTTATTATTATTCCTTTTTTTGTTTTTTAAACATTTTAATTTCTTTTATACATTCAATTACTATATGTCACTTAGGTTGTAAAGTGAATTTTCCAACATTAATACATTTCACACCAGTCTAGTTGGGGGTACTATACATGTTTTCATCAACAGATAATAATCTATTTCTGTGTCCCATAAATGTCTTGCCTCTCTATTTTTCTCCTTAATGGAATACATTTATTGTCTCTTTACTTAGCTTTTACAAACTATCCCTAGTCGTTCTTACACATCGATTCTTCCATGTGAGCTGTAGAATAATTTTGTCAAGTTTTAAAAAATGGTCTTTTAGGATCATTCACGTATTTTACTGCATTGAATTTTCCAAGCCAGTTACGTTTTGCATGGTTTCCAGGTTTTCTTTTACAACTCTTACTTTTTAGAAAATTCTCTTCAGATGACTATAAGAAGCTGGGAAGGATTGGGGAAAAGTGAGTAGAGGGATGTCGATTAATGGAAGCAAAATTTTAGATAAATAAGAAGAAGAATGTTTAGTGTTCCATGATACAGTAGAAAATGTGGTTAACAACTTATCATATATCTCAGATTGAATGTTTCCAACACAAATGACAAATGGTTGTGATGATGGGTATACTCCTTTACTCCAATTTAATCATTACACATTGAATTCCTATACTGAAAAATTATAGTGTACCCCTGTAAACATATGTAATTATTATATGTTAATAAACTAAAAATTAAAAGATTCTCTTTATAATGTTCGTACTGACTTAAAAATCTTTTCCTTGGGTATGAGGATTGTTTTTTGTTTTTGTTTTTGTTTTTTTAGTTTGGTATATGGCATGTATCCTTACTGGAGAGAGACAGAGAGGGGGAGAGAGAAAATGAGAGTGCACTGCCCAGAGACTATGACCACACCACAGTCCCTTCTCTTTCACTCTCCTCTCTAGATTTTGGGCATGCATGCATGTGCCCAGTTTTTCAAGTCACCAGGTCTGGGACCCAAATTTGTAGTTGACCATGTAGGATCCTACTGAATTAACCACCAGGCCACCTGGCTTGCTCAAGGATATTTCAAAATGTTTTGAGTGTTATCCTTTTCCTTTCACCTTTAAATTTATTGTTAGTGTATTGGTAAAACAACTGCTTTTTCCCCCCTGTATCTACTTTGTATTCATCTACTTCTCTGAAAAAAGTATTCACTTTAATTTACTCTTGGATTTTCTATACTTATAATTTATTTAGAATTTTTGCATCTTTTTCATAAACAAGAATTCTTTGTAAGTTTTTGGTGAAGAGTGCTATCTTTGCTACAGTACTGGAGTCATTATAGGTTCTTAACATATTTAGGGGAAATTTCCGTATGATAACAGGTTTAACATGAAAATTATGTTTTCCTTGCCCACAAACCCATTCATGCATGGTGCCATTTTCATTTATAATTGTTGGAGAATTTTTTCTTTTCTTTCCTTTTATAGAGGTTTTTGCCCTAGGGCATATGTACTGGAAGGGAGAAAGAGACAATGAGAGAGAAACTGAGAAATCACCCCTCCCTGCAAAAACTGGGGGGGTGGGGGGATGATCACAGCAATACCTTCTCCACTTTCCTTTCCAGATCTTGGCATGCACGCACACTTGCCAAGTGTGAGTTTCAAGCCACCAGGTCTGGGACTCAAACTGCTATCAGCCAGGTGGGAGTCCATTGATGTAACTGCTACACCATCTGCTGGTCCCAAGAACTTTTTCTAATAGCATCAGTGGTTATTTAGCTTACTAAGTTTTTAATACCCTTTTGAGTCATTTTTGTAGTTTGTTTCCCAAAAAACCATCCATCTCATGGATATTTTCATAGTTGTTACCTTAGATTGTGTAGGATATTCTTTTATAATCCATTATAATGATTTCTTTCCTCATTCATAATGTGTGTGAGGTGCTTGCACACATATTCAGTCTCTTCAGTTTTTCTCATAAGAGGTTTTGTCAGTCCTCTGGTCTTTTCAAAGAACCAGCTGTATAATATAATGTATAACCTTTTCTGTTTTTTTTTTATTTTTTACATAGATATTTGCTTTTATAATTATTTTTTATTCTTTTAGAAAGAACTATTTTGTTTTTCTTGGTTTTTGTTTTGTTCGTCTTTGTTTTTGTCACAGGGTGCTTGTGCTCACTGGAGAGAGACAGAGAGAGGGAAAGTGAGAAATCACCCTCCAGGGGGAATAGTCACCCTGAAATCTCTTCTCCATTCTCCTCTTAGGATTTTGGGCATGCATACACATTTCCCCAGTGTGATTTTTCAAGCCACTGGATCTGGGACTCAAACCATGGTCAACTATGTGGGAATCTGGTGCCGTAACTACCATATCACCAGCTGGTCCCAGGCTTCTTGAATTCAATACTTGATGTCTTTCAGTTGTTTCTAACTTCATAATAAAAAGCTCCAAAGCTGTACATTTTTTTTCTAAGTACAGTTTTGACTATATCCCATTATTTTGAAAGACAGTGTTATATACCTATCTTGATTTTTCTCAGTAGTCTGTACTTGCAGTTTTTATTTTCTTTTGGACTCTGTTTTTTGTTGTTGTTTTCTTTAGAATTAGTGCTTGCCATCCCCCCCCTCCAATTCTTTCTTTAGTTTGTTTGCTTTATTCTTTTTACTGTTAATTTTTATTGCATTGTTTATTGAGAATGTGACCCAAATGATAATTTCTACATTTTAAAATTAATAAGGTTTCAAGTATAAGGTTTTTTTTTTTTTTTTTTTTTGAGAGGTTTTTGCTATAGGGTGCATGCACTCACCAGAAAGAGAGGCAGGGAGACAGAATGCGAGAAATCACGCCTTGGGGGAATGGCCACATTGCAATCCATTTTCCTCTTGGACATGCACGCATGCGCACCCAGCGTCAGTTTAAGCCACTGGATCCGGGACTCGAACTGTGGTTGACTACATGAGAGTCTAGCGATGTTTCCATTATGCCGTCTGCTGGTCCCCAAGTTTAAGTTTTTATAGATGGTTCACTGCGTGAGGAACTGTATTCTATAGGTTTATACAGTTTTGGCTTGATCATTATTATACAGTTTATGTTAATTTATTTGTTCTGCTTAATTTATCAAGGTGTAAGAGCAGTATGGTAACCAAGCGTAATCATTGCATAATTAATTTCTCCTGGCACTTCTTCACCTCTCCCATCCCACCTTGGCCTCCTGGCCCCACACAATTTTTTTAAACTATTAAATTTAGTGTTTGTAATTCATGTGTGTATGTGTATATATTCATATATATGTGTGTGTGTGTATGTGCATGTGTAAAATCAACCCTTTTGTCCTATTTTTACTGTTCTAGGGAAGCCACAAATCTGAGAGGGCTTGCTTATAATGTTTATCCATTCCAGAGAATATACCCAGAAATCCAGCAGGGGAAGGAAGACATGAGTTTATCTACTTATATAAGCGGGCTAGGATATTACACTGGTGGCCAGGCAAAGAATGGCCCATACCATCACTGAGCACAGGGTCAGGTTATATATGTTTTAATTAAAAAAAATTATTTATTTAATTTTATTTATTCATTTATTTTAATTTGATGAGAGAGAGAGAGAACAAAAGAAAGAAAGTGAGAAAGCAAGCCACCAGGTCCCAGACTTGAACCATGGTTGGCCATGTGGGAGTGTTCAGTGCCTTAACCACCATGCCACCTGCTGGTCCCAGGTTATATGTATTAAGAACAAAGCATTTATAAATCTATTAAACATCAGTACAGAATCTCTATTCCTAAGACAGGATGTTTGAAGGTTACAATGAAAGACTAGCTTATCTATGAACAGACTCTCCAATGTGTGTTTAGGGTTTAGTACCCCTAATCTTGTGATGTTAATATGAGAGGGGTGTACATACCTCTGGAACAGCCTTGGTCATGAGCCAGTTTCTTGAAATAAGGAAATGGTCCTGAGATGCTGATGACACCTAGCTAGACCAGCATCTGGGTTTCAGGGAGGTATAGTGAAGAGGGAGGGGGAGCAGAGCTCAATGTATGGAGCCTACCATCACGTACTCATGAGTTGTAATAATTATAAATTGTTTAGAATGTATTCTTCCAGATCCTTTTTGCGTGTTTATTAAGTTTTTGAATGTCCTTTATTTTTTTCTTTTTTAATTGCTATAGGGTACTTGTACTGGTGAGAGCGTGTGCCCCCCAACAGGGTATGGGCACATTCCAATCCTCTGTTTGCCATTTCTCTATCCTACTAGGATTTATAGTATTTTGCAATATGAATAGGTCTTATTGTACATATTGGTCTGCAACTTGCTCTTTTTTCTTAAGAATGAGTTTTAGTAATCTTTTCATGTAAGTATAGATCTACCACATTCTTTTAAACTTCTGCATAATAGTCTGTTATATAATAGTCTTTATTTAGTTATCTGTTAGTTTTCCCTCAAGTGGGATGAGATAATTTATATATTTATATTTTGTTTTCTTTTTAGTTAAAATAATCTAGGCTTTGGATCTAGATTCTTATTGTTTGATACATTATTTTCTTTGTACCCAATTATTTTTGATGTTTCTACATGTGGGCCCATTTCCTTAATTTTTACTGATATGTTATGTATCTTAGTGTAGAGGCTTAGTCTTTCTTTGGCTCAGAGAAATTTTTATCTGTTATTTCTTTGATTTTATTACCCTTTGCTTTTTGACCTTTTGACTGTGTGTGTGTGTGTGTGTGTGTGTGTGTGTGTGTATGTGTGTGTATCTCCTGAATCTATTTTCTTTGGATTTCTAGTTTTATTTTATTATCTTCAGCTTTGTCTATATCTGTCCATGCTTGCATGTATGCATCTGTGCATGTGTGTGTGCATAGAGCCAAGGCTCCAGATACTTCTAAGATCTCCTTTTCAACTCCTTGAGGGGTCTCTACACCCATTTCCTTAGAGGTCCCTATTCCCTTAAGAAGGTCTCAACCCTTCCTGCTTCCCTGCCAGTCTCTGGTTCCAGGGCTTTCTCTAGGTATACTTGCTTCCTCTCCTGTCTCTATCTTTTAGAAAACCAGTCACACCTATCTTCCTGGGAAGTTGTGAGGATATTTTTGTTTGTTTCATTTTGGTTGCATGTTTTTAAAAGAACCCTGTGTAATATATAAATTATTAAGTCATATGTCACTGAGGAGGTGTGCACACAGAGATTGTGGAGGGCAGGGGTGGCACACCAATATGCCTCCAACTTTCTTTTACCTTTCAGTTTTGGGAGAATTTCTTTTTCTTTTATTACTTTTTAAAAATTTACATTTAATTACTGTACATCTTTATAGCATAAAAAATTGTTTTTCCCAGTATGAATACAGTACATATCATTCCAGTCAAAGATATTACCATATACATTATCATCAACAGATACCTTTTTATTTTGTGTTTATTAAATACTTCTCTCCTTTTTGTTTCTAATTCCCCTTTTCTTACCTTCTAGTACCTACCCCCTCCTGTACTGTCTCTAGCATACACAGTTGCCCTCCTCTTTATATACTCCAATCTTTTAGTTTCTTCCATATAGTGCAAATATTTGGTATATATTAAAGGAGGAGATACAATGCTTGTCTTTCATAGTCTGGCTTGCTTCGCTTAACATTAAATCTTCCACATTCGTCCACTTTTTTTCAACAGATTTTTGCTATAGGGTGTGTGTACTTGCTGGAGAAAGAGACAGAAAGTGAGAAATCACCCTCTGAGAGGATGGCCACACTGCAGTCCCTTCTCTTCCATTCTCTTCTCAGGATTTTGGGCATTCATGCATTCCCATCCACTGTGATTTTGAAACTGCTGGGTCTGGGACTTGAACCACAGTCAGCCATGTGGAAATACAGTGACATAACCATTATGCCATCTGCTGGTCCCTATATTCATCCACTTTAAGTAGGCTTTGGTTTATGTCATGAAGGGATGTTGTATCTTTGACATGATTGACATACACTGAATACAAACTTTGAAAAACCATGTTCTGTATTATGAATATGTACAATGATTAAACATAAATAAGAAATAATACAATAAAAAGAAAAAAGAAAAAAGCCTTTGGAATACTTTTTTTGGGGGAGGGTAGTATCTAATATACAGTTTTAAAATAATTACATTTTCATCAGGAATTAGTCTTTCTGGATCCCAGAGTGTTCTCTTTTCATAGGTTCAGTATCCTCTCAGAAATTGTTGAACTCAGATCTTGCTTACTTTTAGGAAGTTTATCCCAGGTCTTTAGAATGAAAGGTTTCATAGGTAGATGCTTACTCTGATCCCAAGAATGTTTCTTCTTTCAAAATTACTAGTTCTTTTTTTGTGTATTTGACAGGTTTTTTTTTTCCATTTGTTCATTTTTGTAGAAGAGGGTCTTGAATTTTGAAATTTGAGATGGGTTTTATCTGATTTGTCTCTTAATTTGAGACTAAGAATGAACTATAGACTATATGATCTAATAGTTGTGCTCTGTTGCTTCCTTCTTGTTTCTTCTAACCCATCTACCAATAAAGGGAACAGTTGTTTATGAAGAATTGAAAGAGTGCTTTAGCCAGAGGCTGTCGTGAAGGAGGGAGAGAATTTTGCTACTGTGCTGAAGGGCTTGATGTCCACATTTGTTGTAACTGATTGAAATTACTGGGAGGATTGCCACTCTTCCTATTGCCACTCTTCCCTAACTGGCCTGGAGACCCTCATTTGGAGCCTGATGTTGAGGGAACTAAAAACCATGTCATGTGAAGAATACTTGGAGGAAGTCAAATTATTTGATCTGGAGTGGGGAAGATTTATAGGAGATATGATAACTGTCTTCAGTAGCTGTCAGATTGTCACAAGAGGGATTCAACTTGTTCCATGTAGTTCAAAGTGGTAAGATATGTTAGAGTAGTATTGTTTTACATTCAGGGAAGGAAGATTGCTATAATTGACATAGCTGCTGATTTAAATATTGAGCAATACCATATTCCATCATTCATTCAGATATTACACATTTAGATGTTACCATTTGACACTAGCCTGTGTGCATAGGTGGTCAATGCCTATGAGAGATACCAGTAGGAGCCAATACAAGTGCTACCTATGTCATTTGCTCACAGAGGCATTATCCTCAGAGAACTGCTGGTTTCCATTTCTATTTTATTTTTTGTAATTACCTGATCTCGGGTACTTAAGGTGATAGTTATTATCTTTCAGTATGAGGGTTTCTCATCCTTTTCTTATGGTATCTTTTGGACAGTGTGCTAGGTGGAATAAAATGTCCACATCATAATCCTCAGACTCTGTTAATATGTGACCTTGGTGAAGAGGAATTAAAGTAGCAGATGGAATTAAAATTGCTAATCAGCTAAATTTAAGATAGAATAATTATTCTGAATTATTTGAGTGGGCCCAATATAATCACTGAGGTCTTTAAATGTAGAAGAGGAAAAAAATGTATAGAAGAGGGAGGCAGAGGGTGATATAATATGAAAAATATTTAGCTGGCTATTGCTGTCTTTGATGGTAGAAGGGGCCAGAAACCAAGGACTGTGGACTGCCCTAGAAGTTACAAAAAGCAAGAAAATGGAGTCTCTGATAGGACCTCTATAAAGGTCCTGCTGACACCTTGATTTTTTTTTTTTTAGTCCAGTGAGACCCATTTTGGACTTCTGTTCCCCTGATTTGTATAATATAATGAATTTGTGTTGTTTTAATCCATTAAGTTTGTGGTAATTTACCAAAGTAGCAATTGGGAAGAAATACAGACATCTCTAAGATCCAAGGTCATATTCTAGGAATAGTTAAGAACTACTTCTTGGTATTTGTGTTACATAGATCCATAATGTGAGTATTGCTGAATTCTTGTATTCAACCATCTGACAATCATTCAGGCATGAAAATATAAATTCATTTCTTCAGTGATTCTCATTGAATAGTGGTTTTGGTCTAGGTTCAGTCACTAAAAGTGAATAACATGAAGCTAACAGGGAGAGTGGTTGGTTTCACTCAATATAAGGAAGAATTTTCATTTAAAACCATTCAAAGAGAGATAAGATTGTATGTGGAGGTTTGTATGTCAGGAAATAAACACTTCTTTGGCTGAGATATTAAAGAATATTCATACCTTGATGTATTGAACTAGGACGAATTTTGTTGTTCTTAAGTCCTAAGAGACTGAGATTTTGTGAGAAGCAAAACTGAGGATTGGATAGGACCCCTGGGTATAGATGTGTAAATGTGCCTACACAGGGCCTCTAGCCAGACAAAAGCAGCCCATGGAATCCAGCACACACTTTGTTTGCCAAGTTGTACATTTTGCTATGGGGCTGTTGTGTCCTGAGGCAGGAGAACCTTTTGCTAATTCATACAAAGGTATTTTCTCCTTGAGTATATGTGTACTTAAAGGGCTATGTTCAAATATACCTTCTTTTATTCCTCTTTTGCACAAAAGTGCCTTATGGCCATCATGAACCCTGGGACTAGAGCTATAGGAGATGGTTTCTTGGAGATGATAAAGGCAAGAAAAGGTTAAGTAAGAAAAAAAAAAGAAAAAGAGGGTTATATTACTAATGTAATCTAACTCGTCCTTCATTCAGCTCACTTCCAAATGGCTTATTGGTACTTGCTCTCAATCAATATATCTAATCATTAGCTAGTGGGGAAGAGCAACTAATAAATTATTAACAAACCAGTCTGTGTATTTTACAAGAAATAACCATAATCTCTTTTGAGAGGTTACTGTGCAAGTTAGTAGCAAATTAGGAAAGCAGAAATGGAGATTAAGGGGAGAGGATATACTCAAGGATCTCCTAGAGAAGGCAGAACATCTCTGTGGTTACCTCCCCAAATGTATAAGGATAGATAATAGCAGGGCTTTAAAGGCACAGGAGAAATATGCAGCTAGCTGAAGCACTTTCTACATGCTTAGTAGAGTCTCAACTGGCCAGAACTGTCCCTGATTCTGCAGATAGTCCAGGTAGCTAAATCTCTCTGAAGATGATTGTAGATCTGGATGTGAACATTACTGCCCTATCCATATATTCCTTCAGATGTCCTTTGAAACGAGTCATGAAACCCTGTACTTGGCAGTAAAGTTGGTGGATCACTACCTGATGGAGAGAGTATGCAAGAGGGACAAGCTACAACTCATTGGTTCCACTGCCTTTCTGATTGCAGCAAAATTTGAGGTGAGTCCCTAAGACCTGGAAAGAAAATATATGGCTATTATCCAACAAGTAAATGAAACACACACACACACACACACACACACACACACACACGTGTATACATTTGTGTATATGCATTCCTGTGTGTCTATATTTACATCCATACACACAAATAACTTTTTTGTATCGAATTCTTTCTGTAGTTTCTCAAATAAGGGAAGCTGGCAGCGGTTGGCAATGGTGGTGTATTTATTTACTGGCATCAGCATTGTTGGGTTTTCTCATTGACAATGTCTTATGTGGGCATGTGCCTAATTATGTGGGTTCTTTTTAAATCTTTGCTCTGGTTAATGATTCTCTTCCTTCCACTGTTTCCTTGATTCAACAACTCTATCTCCTTCTAATAGAATCTTGATCTGCATAGATAACAAAGCATTTCCAAACCAGAGTGCCAGAGACATTTAAAGAGAAAATGGTGTAGATAGTGAGTCTAAACGGTCCAGATGAAATAGTAGTTTTGAAGTAGCAGTCTAAAGCTAGTAGGTGGCCTTTCTTCATGACTGTAATCCATCTAGATGACCTCTCTGAGTCTTTTTTCTTTCCTAGATGCTAACTAATCTGGTTTAATGAATTTTTCCTTCAGTCATGTTAGTTTTGGAGGTAGCATATTTTACTAAGGAGGTCAAAGAACTTTTTTGTGCTAGTTGGTG
The DNA here is from genome assembly GCF_000334495.1 of Tupaia belangeri chinensis. Taxonomy (NCBI): domain Eukaryota; kingdom Metazoa; phylum Chordata; class Mammalia; order Scandentia; family Tupaiidae; genus Tupaia; species Tupaia belangeri. The sequence goes on from NW_006201276.1 coordinate 626,762, forward strand.
CTCGTTTGCCCTTTTCTGTTTTCATCCCTCAATAGATTTGCCCCATCCATCACCACTTCTTTCCCACTCCCTTGCTTATCCTGCTCCCTGGTACACCCCTCACCCTCTTGCATCCCTGCACACTCATGCACAATGCCCTTTCCCTCACTTGTCTCTGAACTGCCATCCTCCCAGATACCATGTCCCTGGATCCAATTCCCCCTCAACCATCTCCACTTTCTTCTGCCCTCCTTCACTTGCTAGTCCTCTCCTTCCCCATCCCATTAACCCTTCTTCCCTATCCAGTTTGTTCCCTCCATTCATTGCTTTATACCTCTTTCCTCCCTTCAACTTGCTTCCTGCCTCAGTTCCCTCTCTTTTTGGCTTGCACCCTCCCTTCCTCTCCCACATTCTCTCTCCCCAAGTTCTCCCTGTGGCTTGAAGAATTCTTCTAGGCCTCAGCCTCAGGGTGATAAAAACACAGCTGGAGGTCCTGGGAAGGAAGGGAGTCTTCCCCTCACTGGATTGAGAAGCATAGAAAGACTGAAAGGGAAATTGTATGGGTGGGATGAAGAGAGAAGTTAGAAAGGAGCAGCTGGTCAGCAGAGCAATAGAAGAGTCTTGCCCTTGTATTGCCACTAGCTTGCTGTGTGAACCTGAACCAGTCACTGGCCCTCTCTGAGCCTCAATTTCTTTGTTTGCAAAATCAAAGGATAGGTCCATTCTGTGATCTGAATGTGGGGTGGGGGGGACAAGGAGAGCTGGGGAGAGAGAAGTATAGGAAGGAGGCTGTGGATGGGCTATGAGTTGTAGGTAGGGAAGAGTCGGAAGTTTTCTTGATTCCTCCATGTCTCCCCCAAACCAAGATTCAACCTCCAGAGATAGGGCAAGGGATTCTGTAGGACAGCAGTTCTTCTCATGCTGGGCATGGCCTACACCTTCCCTGCCTTGCCTCCATGTACATATCCATCCCTGACCCCGAACCCACAGGCCTTTGTCTCTGCCTGGGCTCTCTATGCCTGTCTGCCTCTATCCCTCTTTCTCATTGACTGATACTCCTGTGGTGCCCTCCCCAAACATCCTTACTCATTTTTTGAGTCAAGGGCATGCAGTGTAGGCTTATTTTTATCTCTAGCTCCCTTTTCTCCTTCCCTCTCTCTTTCCTGAGCAAGCCTTAGGTTTTCTACTCCTGTTTCTCACACAGAAGGAGGTTAGCTCTCTGCTCCCCCAACCCTGTGCCTTGCTATATTGTTTCTGGCAGTGTAAGAATTCACCTCAAGAGGCCCTGTCTTGCTCTGGTGCAGTTTTTGTATCAGCCTCTCCTCTTATTTCTCTGGTTTTGTTTTCCTGATGAGCCACTCAGATTGACCAGAAGCTGCCTCTCAGAGTTCCCCTAAAGGTCTATGGAAATATACACGTGGTTACCTCCTGTTCTTCCCTATTCTACCTCACTCCTTTTATCTCTAAACTCGAGGAGATGGATGTCTGCATAGTTGTGTCTATCCTCTTCACTCCTAGGAGCACTGCCCACCTTGTATGGATGACTTCCTCTACATCTGTGATGATATTTATCAGCGAGATGAGATGCTTGCCATGGAAATCAGCATCCTGCACACCCTCCAGTTTGACATCAACATTCCCACCGCCTATCATTTTCTGCGTAGATATGCTAGGGTAAGAGAAGAGGCAGGGCTTCCTCCTCTCACTTCTGGGTTAGTTCCCTCTATATTCAGAGTGGCTGCTTAAGCAGAAAAGGGAAAAGGACAACTGGAAAGAGGCGTATTTTTTCCTTCAGTCCAACCTCGTAGGTTAAAGGTGGATAATCTTTATGAAGTGACAGGAAATGGGTGGGAAGGGCAAGATGCAGATGTCTACAGCGTGTCTAAAAATTTGGGGGTAGGGAACAGTTGGGTAAGAGAAAAGGAGTTTTTGATGAGTAAGGGACAGGTGGGAATTTTGAGGGTATGATGACAATGTTCTCTTTCTTTGACTGAGTTCCTTACCGGGGAGATTACGTTATAATTGTTCATTATATCCTACAAATATGTGTTATGTACTTTTTTCCATATGTCTTAATAGGTTATATTTATATATTCTTTAGTAACAAGTTCAGACAAGAAAAGGGAAGGAGTTGTTTTGAAGCATGGAACTCCTCCTAGGATAAATCCATCTGGGTGTGTTATTTCCTCAAAGGACGACTCCTACAGAAAGGGGAGGTAGGAGGGAACCGTACACTTGATAACTTGGTTAAAAACCTTAAAGGTGTCAAATCCCACTGCTGATTCAGGAACCACTCCCAGAGCATTTGTACTTTTGTTTAATTTAGAGTGTGTTATGGTGATAGGAGAGGTACATTGCTCAGACTAAAGCCATTTGGATTTGGGGTGAGATAGCTGGAGATGGAATCTTCTCCTGATTCTGTTTTTCTGGAATGATTGCTGAGCCAGTTTTCTTGCTGTCTCTAGTGTGTCCATGCCAGCATGAAGACACTAACTTTGTCCCGCTTCATCTGTGAGATGACTCTGCAGGAATATGACTATATCCAGGAGAGGGCTTCCAAGCTAGCTGCGAGCTCCTTCCTCCTGGCCTTGTACATGAAGAATCTTGGACACTGGGTAAACATTGCTGCTGGTGGTGGTCAGAGGTGGTAGAAGGTTGGGGTAGGTATTCAAAAGCACAGGATTGGCTCAAGACAAAAGTGTAAATTTGGGCCTGGAATGTTCCTGGTGACAAAACTACCACATATACACAGTTATTAATTCTTTAACACCTGGTCAGTTTAGGGGTAAGTGTTCTATAGCAATGGTTTTTAAATGTTTCATTACATTTTTCTTAGTCACAGTACCTTTTGCCCCAAGGAAAGCTTACCTAAAAGCTTCATACCGCAGAGAGACTAATATGCAGTTACGGTTATCACAGAGGTTGGGTGGGCCTACATTTTATTCCTGACCCTACTGTACCTGTGTCATTCAGAGTTCAATCAACAAGGTGAGTCCTTGAGGGAGTTCTTTGGAAAAGGATTTGAAAAGCCCTGACCCAGAGAAGAGAATAGTGAGAATAGTTGTCCTGTGTACAATGGAGCAATTGGAGGCCTGACTGTAGTACTCCCCTCTGAAAAGAAGGCTTACCCCCAAGGCCCACTGCCCCTCAGATACAAACATAACTAATATTTGATGCTTTCTCAATTTTAAAAAAGGGAAGAATAAAAGCAACTGTAGAGTACTTCGAGATCTTACTGATATATCACATCAATCCAAGTGGAAGGAGTGTGCTGAGAAGTGCAGGTCCCTGCCTGACCACTGCTAAGGCTTCCTACCAACAATCCTGGTATCAGTGCTGAAGAGGGAATCCTGTATGCTCCAAGAGAGCTGCATAGACAATTGTGTGAACTTGGACTAGTCCTGTGGAAATTTCTTGGGACAGAGAAAAGCAGTCAATAAATGGCAATATGATGGTAGATAAGAATAGATAGTAATAATAGCTAGTATTTCTTTTTTTCTCCATGTTAAGTGACCTAAGGCATATTTTCTTTTTCTTTTTTTCTTTTAATTTATTTACATTCATTCACTATACATCATCACGGCAAACAAAATGAGATTTCCTATCCAGAATGCACTGTATATTGGCTCAATCAAGCACGTCAACATATGTGTTATCAACAAATAATTTTCCATTTCCTATTCCCTGTATATTTTGTTATTTTTGCCATTCTTGATTCCCTATCTCTCACCATCTGCCGTGTCTCACCCTCCTCCCACACTGTCTCTGGTATCCATGGTTGCTTTCTATGCTTTTCTCCCCATTTTATTTATTTGCTAAAAACTTAATTAATCTAAATACTTTCAATAGCAAGCGCAGCTGATATATACATATCCATGAACACAAGTCTGACCCTAGGCATGAACATACAACAAAGTAGCACCCAGCTGGGAGTACATAGCTTACTGCAGTCCTCAAATATGCATTTTTAAAAATTTCATGAAAAATAGTTTTCATGATATTTTTTTCTCCTGAAATTTTTAAAAATTAATTAATTTACATTCATCCCCTAATCATTGTCACAGCATACAAAAAATGGTTATCCATCCAGAATATACTACATAGTGGCTTAATCATGCATGTTATCAATAATTTTCCATTTGTAGTTTAATATATATATACACACATATAAATATATATATATGTGTGTGTGTGTGTGTGTGTGTGTGTATATATATGTATGTATACACCTCTGTTTGACCCTTTGCCCTTTCCAACCCTCTTCTCACACCATCTCTGGTGTCTACAGTCATCTTCCATTCCTTTTCCCTCCACATTTTATTGATCATACAATTTCTTAAATAATCTAACTACTTTGAATAGCAAGTTCAGCTAGTAATTTCAAGAAAAGCAGTTTTGAATTGGTAAGGAAATTTCCTTAAAACTTAAAGCCTGGAAACAGGTTA
>NW_006201276.1:631609-638050 GCF_000334495.1 Tupaia belangeri chinensis
TCTCTAGGTTTGGAAAGTTTTCTTGCAGGATTTCATGGAATAGTTTATCAATGCCCTTATGAGTCTCTTTGACTTCTGGGATACCAGTTATCCGGATGTTTGGACATTTGATGGTATCTAGTATTCCTCATACATTATTCTCAAATTTGGGGGCAATTTTCTTAGTCTTCATGGTGGATTTTCCTAGGCCAGCACTTTTCTCTTCTACATCTGAGATTCTATTTTCTGTATGATCTAGTCTGCTTTTAATACTTTCAAGAGAGATTTTTACTTCCTGTATTATAGTCTTTTCCATTTGATTATTTTGTAAAGTGTGTAATCCTCTTTCAGATCTTGCAAGAATTTCCTCGCCTCCCAGCACTTGTCAGCTCCTTTCTCCTTTCTCTTCTGCAGTTTATTGTCTCTCTTCTCTTCCATCTCTGTTAACTTCGCCATTATGAATGTTCTAAATTCTTTATCAGGCATATCCATGGTTTCTGTTGAACTGTCTGTGGATGAGGAGGAGTTATTCTTTCCCCATGGAGGACAGGTATTTTCTTGCTTTCCCATATTTCTTGTGGTCCTGCAGTGATTTCTAGTCATCTGATGGAAAAGTGTGTTACTTCCCAAACTTGAAGTTCAATCTGAGTGTCCAGGAGCGTGCAGAAAAGGAAACACAGAGAGAGAAACAACAGCAACAAAAACAACCAAGAAACAGAGAAAAAGAAAAGAAAAAACTAAAACAAAACACAACATTTAAAAAACTAATTTTTTTTAAAGAAAAAAGTAAAAATTAGAAAACTGCATGGCGCAAAATCACTAGTTCTCAGTAGCCATGAAGGGGTCTTCTGTCTCCTGTGCCCTTGCCTTTCCTGGGTTGGGAGGGGAAGCGGGGATTATTAACAATATAAAGGGAAAGGAGGGACTGAGAGCCCAGAAACTGCTTAACTTTAAAAATTTTTAAAAAGGAAAAATTACCAAAAAATGAGAAGTCAGAGACAGAGGTAGAGAGAGAGAAAGACAGATGCAGAGACAAGAGGCTGCAGAGTCTTCTTCCTACCATGTGAGTTTGAGGAATTATCAGTAGAAAATCTTCATTTCTCCTAGTCTCCTGAAATCACTTGTTCTCAGTAGCCATGAAGGTCTTCTGTGGCCTGGGCCCTTGCCTTTCCGCATGAGTTTGAGGGCTGGAGGCTGAATTATTAATGGAAAAATCTTCATTTCTCCTAGTCTCCTGAAATCACTTGTTCTCAGTAGCCATGAAGGTCTTCTGTGGCCTGGGCCCTTGCCTTTCCGCATGAGTTTGAGGGCTGGAGGCTGAATTATCAGTGGAAAAATCTTCATTTCTCCTAGTATCCTGAAATCACTAGTTCTCAGTGGCCATGTAGGGGTCTTCTGTGGCCTGTCAACAGCTAGTGTTTCTTTTTTTTTTTTTTTTTTTGAGAGGTTTTTCACTATAGGGTGCGTGTGCTCGCCAGACAGACAGAGACAGACATAGAGACAGAAAGTGAGAAATCACCCCCCCAGGGGGGATGGTCATGTCGCAATCCCTTCTCCTCCATTCTCCTCTTGGGATCTTGGGCACGCACGCACATGCACCCGGCATGAGTTTTAAGCCACCAGGTCTGGGATGTGAACCACGGTCAACTACGTGGGAGTCCAGCGACATAGCCATTATGCTAACTGCTGGTCCCGACAGTTAGTGTTTCTTGAGTCATAGACAGTGATCTCAGTACTTTTTATATTAACTCATTGAATCTTCACAATCATCTACAGGTTTGAAAAGATGTGAAAGCACTAAAGAAGACATGTGATTTGTTGGGGCAGTTAGACCTTTCCTATGAATAGAACAGCATGTGCATTAAAAGGGAATGGGGAGAGATGAGACAGTAATAGGTTGTGGCCAGATTTTGAGGGACCTTGAATGCTGTGCTAAGAGACCCACTTTATACTGAGACACTGAAGGTTTTTAGACAGGGGAGTGACATACTCTTGTGTGTATTTTGGAAATAGTTCTACCATAGCAGTATGGAAGATGTGAGCTAACAGAGAGTGTTAAGGAAGTACCTTATTCTAGTGGTCAAGGTGAAGCATTGGGGCACCTGAGTGGGCCCCAACCAGTATTCAAGGAAGCCCTGGTTTCCCTGCAGAAGCTTCTTAGGGGTTCTGTAAAAGGGAGAAAAAAAAAAAAAAAAAATTGATGGGCTTTGTAGTCCCACTCCCACTTCTAGATAAAATATGTGGAGGTCCAGGTGAACTAATTTGGGGGGGGGGTTTCAGGGAAAATAGTTTATGACATTTCGAGAAACTATTGGCTTATAGAATAAGTCTTTTCCTCTTTCTCCCTGTTGAGCTACACTTGACCTTTAACACCTATTGGAGCTGTGCATTCCTCTGTGAAGCTTTCTTTGACTCTCTTGGCAAGAGTTCATGGGTCCTGTTGCTCTGTTATCCAGTATCTCATGCTCGCTTCCTTTATCACATTTATCACATATCATGTAACTCTCTGTTTTTGTGTCTGTCTCCTCCACTAGTCAATAGACTCCTCAAGGGCAGGTGCCTTATTCATATTTGTATTCTCAGCATCCTACTTAGGAGTTAGTAATATTAATCTTAGCTAGTATTATTTGGGCACTTACTATGTGTTAGACTGTTCCCTATGTTTCATATGTATATTAGTTCATTTAGTCACAAGATATAAATGCTGTACTGATCCCCATTTCGAAGATTGAGAAACTGGGGCAGCAAGAGGTTAAATAACTAATTCACAGCCTTGCTATTAGTGGAGCTGGAATTTGAAGCAAAGTAGTCTGTCTCCATAATCTTTATTCCTTAACACTATTATAGTGCTTCTGGCACATAATAGGCATTCTTAAAGTTGAGTGAGGAAATGAATGTATGGAATGATAGTTGTTAGAGTCAGAGAGTAGGAACAGCCTTAAGTTCCTATTGGATGTTGAGTTGGGATGTAAAGTTAGTTATGAAATTTCTCTGACCATTTTCTGTAGACCTGAGAGTGAGAAAAATATAAAATCAGTTCTTTTCCTTAGGATGTTGGTGAATTTCAGCTCCCATGAACACCTGTTACCACAACCAGTATCTAATTGGTATTTACTGATATAGCCATCTTATCAATTTATGTCTGGGATTTATTCTTCTATATAGTACTTTATCAGTCAGCATCTAAACTGTATGAGTCTCTAAAATGTTTTGAATATTACCAGTTTCCTAAACTGTAGGTGGGAAGTTTGGAGTTGGGATGGTAGAGTTGGAGGAAGGGCATGTTTCCTATAGTCACTGTTCATGCTGCTTCTTCCAGGCTCTAACCCTGGAGTATTACAGTGGCTAAAAAACTTCTGAGCTACACCCGCTGGTCAGGCAGCTGAACATTCTGCTGACTTTGCATTATTCCAATAGGCTCAAGACTGTACATTCCAAGTATTCTCATCAGTAAGTACCAAGCCCGGGTTGAGGGTGGGTTTGTACTCATTCATGGGCAAGCTTTAAAACACGAAGTCTAGACTAGCTTCACTTAAGAAATTTTTAATCTTTTTTGCTCTATGGTTAAAGCAAGATAGGGAACCAAGGAACCAATGTCTTACTTGTTACATGGAGTTTATTTGGCTTTGGCCTATTTTATACTGAGCAGATTCCTCTTCCTTTTGCAGGGTCTTCTTTGAAGTCACCAAAATCCCCCCCTTGGACACATTAAAGCTGGAGGAGATTTTGAACTGTTGATTATGAGGCTGAGAGCCTGGCACTCTGGCAGCAGCCGCCAGGGTCAGGCAGGCATGTTAATAGGCTATATTTATTCTGTGCTTGCATTTGTCTTTTGAATACTTGTCTTAGTTTATCCTTTCTTTGCTTGTTTTTCCCAAACTGATTATGTTGTAAATATTTAAGTTTTTATGAAGAGAAAAAAATATTGTCATGTTTGACTAGAAAATTAATAAAAAAACATCAATGATTATTGTTTAAAGTATCTCATCTCTCTTCCATTGGCTCAGGAATCCCATGCACAGCTCAAGAAAATTTAGTTTCATCCTAGGAAAGGTTGTCTTAGGGCCTAACCATCTAATTCTCTGCTCATTTAGGAAACTTTCATCTAATGGGAAGAGGAATTGAGTGAAGTGTGAACTGATAGATGAGTTTATAGAAAGAGGATCCTGGGGAGTGGTGCCTAGTCCAAGGAGAAAGCCCTCTGTCCCATAGATAGGCCTCAGTGTTCTTAGCTGGGGAAGCTGACAGTATAGCCTTTGGTTCCAATTTCAGGTCACTTGATTTTTTTGCTTCTTCTTACATGATGAAAAGGTGGAGATAAGTAAGGATTTTTTTGGAGAGGTTTTTCACTATAGGGCGCGTGCGCTCGCCAGACAGAGAGACAGAAAGCAAGAAATAACCCACGCAAAAAACCAGGGGGGATGGCCATGCCACAATCCCTTCTCCTCCATTCTCCTCTCGGGATCTTGGGCACGCATGCACATGCGCCCAGCGTGAGTTTTAAACCACCAGGTCTGGAACGCGAACTGCGGTCGACTACGTGGGAGTCCAGTGACATAGCCATTACACTAACTGCTGGTCTTGGAGATAAGGATTTTTAACCCAAATGTAGCCTTGCTTTTATAGTTAGGTGGCTTTCTAGAGTCTAAATTTGAAAAAAGAACAAAGCAAACAAACAAACAAAAAGATCTGCTTGGAGTGGTGTGCTGAAATCTTTTTTTTTTAAAAGAATTATTTAATTTTATTATTTTTTGATTTGATAAAAGGTGTGTGTGTGTGTGTGTGTGTGTGTGACAGAGAGAGAGAGAAGGAGAGAGAGAGAGGAGAGAGAGATAAGAGAAAGTGAGAAACCAAGTTGCTAGGTCTGGGACTCAAATCATGGTAGACCATGTTGGAGTTCAGTGCCCTAACCACCATGCCACTTGCTGGCCCACTGAAATCTTTTTTGGCCCTCCTGCCAAGAGAAGAAATTTCTACTTGTGAAATCAGCAAGATGGCCCATGAATGGAAACATCAGCAACTGGTCAGAGCTTTCACTGATAAAGCCTTAGGAAGTTCTATTCTTATTTTCTCTATCCTGTCTTTGGGGTGATGTATACTGGGATATTTATTTCAGTGTTTAGCAGAGGAGTTGAATAACCTCTATGAAAAATGTTCACAAGCCATTGCCTCAATCTAGGACCTCCCCACAACTCAGCATGTAATATCTACCACAGCAGGAGACCACTAGGACTGTTCTAGTGTTGTGGCTGACACTTGTCCTGATCCATCTGTGGTCCTTTGTTACGACATATTAAGTAGTTTGAATATCAGTCCTGAGGATGGACATCTGATAGAGGGGATAGTAAATGAAGTTAATGGAGAACATGCCTTCCTGATTTTGGCCCAAGACTCCTCAGGCTATTCTGATAGGTTATGGATAAGAAGGTGAGGATGCCAACCCCTTGGGTGTCTCAGTGATTTTGCTTCCTTTGAATCAGTGTCCCATTTCCTTTTCCAACTTATTTTGACTAGTGGACAAGTCATTATTAGGTTCACTCTGTCCCACTGCTTTGCTAGATGACTAAAGGGTACAACTAGAGAGGGCCAAGCTGTTCAGCCATGTTACTGCTAGCGAAGCCAACTTGGCATGAATGTGCTAAAAGGCAGTTGGCTAGAAGCCACCTTGGAAATCTCCAGCCTCATTGAAAAAGTGTCTTGTACCTGTTTTTTAATTCTGGAGCTTCACATCAGGAGAAAAATTTACTAGGTGAGTGATCCCCCCCCCCACCTTTTCCCAATATTTCTTTTTTAGAGGTGCTAATGAAATCATCAGTCATTTTTGTTGTTTTTAATGCCTTAAAATTTATATTATACTTAGCACCTCTTCAAAATTAAGATAACTATTAGAAGTGAATTTTGTTATTTAGTACCTCATTTAAGAAGCACATCTATTTCTTTATCAAAATTTGTTTTTATATTTTGATGACATTAGTTCAATATAGATAGTTTTAATTGTAACCTTAGGTATTTTTAACAGTTTTATTGAGATATAATTCACATACTATATAATTTACCTATTTAAAGTATGCAATCCAAAGTCTTAGTATAATCATAGAATGACATGTCCATTGCCATAATCTAATTTTGGGACATGTTTATCTTTCCTGAAAGAAACCCAAGTGCATTAGTGGTCAGTCCCCATCCCTCTACCTGCAAGCCTTAGACAAGCACTAATTTATTTCCTGTCTCCATAGATTTGCCTATTCTGGGCATTGCATATAAATTGAATCATACAACATGTGGCCTTTTGTGTCTGGCTTCTTTCACTTACATGTTTTCAAGGTTTACATTACATACACACATACATACATACATACATACATACATACATATTTTTTTTTGGGGGGGGGAGAGGTTTTTGCTATAGGGTGCGTTTGCTCGTCAGAAAGACCGAGAGACAGAAAGCAAGAAAACACCCTC
>NW_006201276.1:638081-642908 GCF_000334495.1 Tupaia belangeri chinensis
GGGATGGCCACACCACAGTCCCTTCTCCTCCATTCTCCTCTTGGGATCTTGGGCACTCATGCATATGTGTCCGGTGTGAGTTTAAGCCACTGGGTCTGGTACTTGAACCGCGGTCGACTACATAGGAGTCCAGCAACATAGCCATTATGCCCACTGCTGGTTCCAAGGTTTATCCATATTGTAACACATATTAGTACTTCATTTCCTTTTACTGCCAAATAATATCCCATTTTAAGGAATATACCACATTTTGTATTTCCAGTCATTAATGATAATTTTGGGTTATTTCTACTTTTTGGCTTTTGCGAGTAGTTCTGCTATTCATGTAGAAGTGTTTGTGTGGACATTTTTAAAAAATATTTTAAAATTTTTATTTGCATTTAATCATTGTACATCTTTACAGCATACAATATGGATTCTCAATGCATTGAATGTCAAGCAAGCCAAAGATATTACCATATACAATAACTTTCCATTCTTGTGTCTATCAATTTTTTTTTCCTGAGCCCTTCCTTCCACCCCCAATTGCCACCCCTTCCTGTATAGTCTATGGTACCTATATTTACTGTATCTGCTATTACGTTTTCCAGTCTTTCAGTTTCTGCCATCAAGTGCAGACATTCAGCAATTATTGAACTGGGACACACAAAATCTGTCTTTCATAGTCTGACTTACTTTGGTTAGCATTAAATCTTCTATATTCATCCACTTTGTATCAAATGATAAGATCTCATTGTTTTTTATGGCTGAGTAGTATTCCATAGTGTATGTGTGCCATAGTTTTTCAATCCAGTCATCCGTTCTTGGGCATCTGGGTTAATTCCATGTCTTAGCAATTGTGAATAATGCTGTTATTTTTATTTATATTGAGAATGGAATTGTTGGATCATCTGATAATGCTAAGTTTAACTATTTAAGGAACTGCCAGACTCTTTTCCAAAGTGGCTGCATCATTTTGCATTCCCACCAGTAGCGATTGAGGATTCCAGTTTATCCACATTCTTTGTGTTGCTTAGGCTGGCCTCTAACTATTGATCATCCTGCCTCAGCTCTTGAATAGCTGAGATTACAGGCACACATCTTGGTGCTCACATTTATCCATTTTTAATTATATTTTCTCTTTATTATCGAGTGGTAAGTTACTTATATATTCTGGATCAAATATATGATCTTCAAATATTTCCTCTCATTATCTAGATGGTCTTTTTACTTTCTTCATACTTTTTATTTTTAAGTTTTGTTATAGGGGGCATGTACTCACTGCAGGTGAGGAGTGAGGGAAAGAAAAGGAGGAAAGAGAGGGGAGGGAGGGAAATCATTCCCTGGGGGGATGCTAATGCTGTGATCCTTATTTCTCCATTCTCCTCTTGAGATTTTGAGCATGCATGCATATGTGCCTGTTGTATTTTTCAAGCTTCCAGGTTCAGGATGTGAACCATGCTGTCAGCCATGTGGGATCCAGATGCTTTAGCCATTGCATCACTAGCTGACCCCCAGATAATAGATTTGATAAAGTCCAAATTTATCAATTTTTGTGATCATTTTCCTTGTGGTATGACTAAGAAGTATTGTCTAATCCAAGGTCATGAAGATTTATCCCTGTTACCTTCTAGGGATTTTTAAGTTATAGCTCTTATAATAGTTTTTAAATCCATTTTGACCTATTTTTTAATTTTTTTTTTAAGAGAGGGAGAGGGAGAGAGAGAGAGAACCCCTAACTCAGTTTTTTTCCCCAAGAAATTTTTGCTATAGGGCACATGCACTCCCTGGAGAGATGAGAAAGAGAGATAGAAAGCAAGAATTCAACCCCCAGTGGGGATGGCCACACTGCAGTCTCTTCTTCTCCATTCTCCTCTTGGAATTTTGGGCACACTGCTGGTCCCCCTAACACAATCTTGATGCAGTGATCTACTCTCAGCTTCAGTCTGCCCTGGATCATGGGTATGTTCATACCTAGAGTACTCAGAAAGGTCTCCAGGTGCAAAGCCCAAAACTCTCCATGAAGGGAAGCCTCGCAGAAGTGTCACATTTTACCACTACTCTCTTGTCCAATCCTCAAATTAACTTTTGTCTATGATCTTAGGTAGGGGTTCAATTTCCTTCTTTTGCATGTAGATATTCAGTTGTCTTTGCACCATTTGTTAAAAGTTTTTTATCTTAATTGCTTGGGCACCATTGTTGAAATAACTAAGTGTAAATATGAGACCTTATTTCTAGATTCTCAATTGTATTCCATTTCCCTATGTGACACCTATCCTCATATCAGTACTAGCTTTTGGTTTTTTTTTTTTGAGAGGTTTTTGCTATAGGGCGCGTGCGCTCGCCAGACACACACAGAGACATAGAGACAGAAAGCGAAAAATCACCCCCCAGGGGGGATGGTCATACCGCAGTCCCTTCTCCTCTCGGGATCTTGGGCACGCACGCACATGCGCCCGGCGTGAGTTTTAAGCCACCGGGTCCGGGATGCGAACCGCGGTCGACTACGTGGGAGTCCAGCGACACAGCCATTACGCTAACTGCTGGTTCCTGGTACTAGTTTTTTTTTAAAAGATATTTTTAATCAACAAAAATTGTATTGCTATAGTTTTGTAGTAAGTCTTTTTATTCCTGGATTCAATTAATTTGTAGCACTTTGAAAAGGGTTTGTTTTATTTGCTTTTGTCCTAGTTTCTTTTGAAGAGAGAGTGGTCCAATACCATAAGAAATAAGTGGGGGTATATGTAGGCTTATTAAATAAAGCTCAGCATTATATGGAGTGTCTATTGGCCATTTATATGTCATCTTCATATTTTTTTCCTCTTAACAGCTCACTTTGAAAGGGCATGTACTCTGAGTCTCTGTCTTCTAAAGAACTGGCTTGGCTTGAGCATATAAGTAGTTCCCCCAAAAGAATCTTTCTGTATAGTAAGTTCTGCAATTAGGTAATGTGAGTCTTCCATTTTTTTTCTCCTATTCAAGATTATTTTGACTTTTCTGGGTCCCTCACATTTCCATATATATTTTAGCATCAGCTTGTCAGTTTCTGAAAGCAAGTCATCTGGGATTTTAGTAGATATTTAGTTAAATTTGTAGGTCAACTTGGGTAGTACTATCATCCTAAGCATATTAAATCTTCCTGTATATGAATATGTGAGACCTTTTTATTTAGGTTTTTGATTCTTTTCAACAATGTTTTATAGTTTTCAGAATATAAGTTTTGTACATCTTTTGTCATATTTCTTTCTTTTTTTGGAGAGGTTTTTTTGCTATAGGGTGCGTGTGCTCGCCAGAAAGACAGAGAGAGACATAGAGACAGGAAGCGAGAAATCACCCCCCAGGGGGGATGACCACGCTGCAATCCCTTCTCCTCCCTTCTCCTCTCGGGATCTTGGGCACGCACGCACACGCGCCCAGCATGAGTTTAAGCCACTGGGTCCGGGATTCGAACCGTGGTTGACTACGTAGGAGTCCAGTGACATAGCCATTACGCTAACTGCTGGTCCCTGTCATATTTATTTCTAATAATTTTATTTTTATTTAATTTATCACAGAGAGAATGTGCATGAAAGGCAGGGAAAGCGGTAAGGACCAGCACTCGCAACAGGATCTGGTTTCACTGCCGTCCTCTCCCAGCTCATCAGGATTGTGATCATGCATGCAGATGTGTGCCTGAAACATTTCAGTTACACCTGGCTTGTGATCTCAACCATTATTGACCATATGACTTCTAGCACTATAATATAGCATACTAAGGACGGTGCCATCAAACTGGTCCACATTCTTTTTTTCTTTCTTTTTTTTTTTTTTTTAATTTGTGTGTATACTCACCAGAGAGAGAAAAACAAATATAGAGGGAGGGAGGGAGGGAGGGAGAGAGAAAGCACCCCTTAATGGGACATGGTTATGCCACAATCCCTTCTCCATTTTCTCTATTCTGTTAAGATTTTGGCATGCACACACATGTAACCAGAGTGTTTTTCAAGTTGCTGGGACCATATTCAAGCTGTATAGTAGTCTATGTGGGATCCGGCTGCTATAACCACAGAATCAGCCTGATATTCTATTTTTTTTTTTTTATGGAGTCACCCATCTTGGATCATTTTCAATCTCTTTCTTCATCGCCTACAAACATATTTACCTCTGCACCTATCTCAATTATCTTTATTTTTTTCCTTTTCATTTCATTTTCTTCCATACATTCAATCACATTATTTTTTGTCTTACAAAATGGATATTTCAACAGGTGAGCATTTCTCCCTAGTACTGTTGATAAAACTATGAAATATCTTCAACAGATAATACCACACCTCTTTGTGTCATTAATGCTTTAATGCTGTGTCTCCCTGTCCCTCCCCCAAATGTCCTTCCTCAGACCCTCCACTTTCACACACACTATATCTGGTATTTACATCTATATATTGCATTTCTATATCCTTTAGACAATTAGTTTCAGTCATAGAGCACAGACACTCGGTATATATTAAGTGGGGACATACAATGCTTCTCCTTCATAGCATGGCTTGCTTCACTCAGCAGTAAGTCTTCCATATTCATCCACTTCCTGTCAAAAGCCAGGGTTTTCTTGTTTTTTATGGATGAATAGTATTCCATTGAGTACATGTGCCACAGTTTTTCTAACCATTCATCAGTTCGTGGGCATTTGGGTTGTTTCCATGACTTAGCAATCGTGAAAAGTGCCGTAATAAACATCGATGTGCAAGCACTTTTCCGATGAAGTATTCTTCTGTCCTTCGGGTAGATACCAAGGAGTGGGATTGCTGGATCATATGGTAGTTCTATTTGTAGATTTTTGAGGAATCTCCAAATTGTTCTCCACAGTGGTTG
>NW_006201276.1:646067-650755 GCF_000334495.1 Tupaia belangeri chinensis
GATTTCTCTTGAAATTAAACTCAAGTTTAATTTTATCATGGTCAGTGAAAATGCTGGGTATAGTTTCAATGCTTTTGAATCTGTAAGAGGCTTGCTTTGTGCCCTATGATGTGGTCAATGTTTGAGAATGTTCCATGCGGCGGCAAGAAAAAAAAGTGTATCTCGAGGTTCTGTGATGGAAATTTCTGTAGATTTCTGTTAAGTTCATTTCATTTATGATATCATTTAGATCCTTTATCTCTTTACCTAGTTTTTGTCTAGATGATGTATCTGGAGGGGATAGTGCAGTGTTGAGGTCTGCAACAATTAGTGTGTTGCAGTCTATCTCCCTTTTTAGATCTAGCAGTCTTTCCTTCACATATTTGAGTGTTCCTGTGTTTGACGCATAGATATTAATAAGCGTTATATCTTCTTTTTGATTGATTGACCCTTTTACTACAATATAGTGCCCTTCTTTGTCTCTTTGAACAGTTTTTGATTTAAAGCCTATTTTGTCAGAGGTTAGTATTGTGACTCCAGCTCTTTTTTGGTTTCCATTTGCATGGAAAATTTTTTCCAACTCTTCACTTTCAGTCTATGTATATCTTTATCCATGAAGTTGGTTTTCTGTAGGCAACAGATGGAGGGTTTTTGTTTTTTAATCCATTCAGCCAGTCTGTGTCTCTTGATTGGAGAATTTAATCCATTAACATTCAATGTTATTATTGATGTTACTGGATCTGTCCTGATGTTTCAGTTGGCCATTATCTTAGTTGCCTTTTACTCCTTTGTTTCTGGCTGTTACTTCTTTAGTTTTCCTGGAACAGTACTTTCTTCAGGGTTTCTTGGAGAGCTGGCCTGGTGCTGGCAAATTCTTTCAGGTTTTGTTTGTTGAGAAGATTTTAATCTTTTTTTTTCCCATATGAAGGATAATCTTGCAGGATACAATAATCTTGGTTGAAATTGTTTCTCTCTTAACACTTTCAACACATCTTCCCATTCTTTCCTTGCTTGCATTGTTTCCATTGAGAAGTCCGGTGTTAGCCAGATGGGGTGACCTTTGTATGTCACTTGTCGTTTCTCTCTTGCCAGTTTTAGTATCTTATCTTTATCTGTGGTCTTAGTCAGTCTGGCTATGATATGCCTTGGGGAAGATCTTCTTGGATTGATTCTATTTGGGATCCTTTGTATTTCTTGGGTCTGGATGTTTGAGTGCCTCTCTTGACTTGGGAAATTTTCTTCCAAGATTTCATGGAATAGGTTTTCCATGCCCTTATTAGTTTCTTCATCTTCTGGGATACCAATTATTCGGATGTTAGGATGTCTAATGGAATCTAGTATTTCTCATATGTTATTCTCATGGTTTTTTTTGTTTGTTTGTTTTGTTATTTTCTCTATCTGTTTGGTGGTTTTCTCTAGGTTAGAAGTTTTATCTTCTACATCAGAGAATCGATCTTCAGCATGGTCTAATCAACTTCTAATATTTTCAAGAGAGTTTTGATATCCTGTATTACAGACTTCACCTCTAATAGTTCCATCTTATTCTTTCTTAGCGTGTCCATTTCTTCCTTCATATTGTGGAAGGACTTTCTAATTTCCTGTAGTTCATTGTCTCTTTTCTGTTCCAGCTTATTGTATTTGTTCAACATGAATGTTCTTAATTCTGTCTCGGGCATTTTGGTAATGTCTATTTTTTTCAAGAAACAGAAGGGAGTTACTGTGTTCTTTTGATGGATACATATTTCCCACTTTATTCAGACCTGAGGTTCTTCTACTTTTAACCATTGGGAGATGTGTTCCCTTTGAAATACCTTTTAAGAGAAAGTTTCCTCAAATAGGAGCAAGTGTGTTTCCTTTTTATTGTGAAATGAAGACTTCCAAAGTCTCTCTTCTATTGTGTGAAGCAATGCGATCCAAGGAAAATTATTCTCTTCAGGTGTACAAAGAAAAGTATCTCCTCCTTCACAGGTGGTTCAGTGAAAGGGAGGATTCCAGAGAGTCTTAACATACTAGACTATTTCAGAAGTTTAATTCTAGACCTGTCTAAACCACCGAGGATGGTGTAGATAAAGAAAGTGAGGACCAAATAAGTGGGAAGAAAATAATAAAGAGAATAAAGAAAAGTTGCACACCACGCGCTAGCATGCGGCGTGCAATTTCACCAGGAGTCGAAAGATGGGAGTGGGGTGTCTGTAGGGCTGAGGGCATTCCTATGTGGTAAAGAGAAGAGAGAAATTTACAAACTGAACCCGGGGCTGGAGCTACGGTGGGGGGGGCAGTCCTCCCTCAGAGTACTTGGCCCAGGGGTCAAAGATGGGAGTGGGGTGTCTGTAGCTCAATTATCTTTATTTCCTGTCTTAAAAGATCGACTGACTGACTTCCTATTTAAGGCAACTCACCTGCTTTGGGACTTTAATCCATCAATTTTCTTCACTCTTTTCAGCCCTCTCAGTGTTACCATGCCATCATTTTTGGCACTTTCTCTTTCTTTCTCTCTTCTAGGTTGAAAAAATGCTCAAAGCTCTCTTGTCACGCACAAAATGAAAAGTTCAATAAGATAAAGCTTTTTCTCTGCATCCTTCTCCTACTTACAGCCTAGTTCATTTCTTTTTATTAAACTTTAAAAATTTCACTGGCTCACTGTCTCCTACTCATGTTTCATTTAGTCCTTAACCCACTGTCATTTACCTTTTGTCTCCTAACACTTCATTGACAGACCTTTCACTGAGGCCATTGATCATTTTCTAGTTGGCAAATTCAGTTGACAGCTTTCAGCTCTTATCTCACTGGATTCCTTTTGCTACCATTGACACTGATGCCTTTTCATTTCTTCTCTGTACTCTCTGTTGTCTTGGTTTCTGACCCACTAGATTTTTCTAATTCCTCTCATCTTTCTGAACATCTTTTTCTATCTTTTTTTTTTTTGAGAGAGTTTTGCTATAGGGTGCGTATGCTCGCCAGGCAGACAGAGAGAGACAGACAGAAAGCAAGAAATCACCCCCAGGGGGGACGGCCATGCTGCAATCCCTTCTCCTCCATTCTCCTCTTGGGATCTTGGGCACGCACGCACATGCGCCCGGAGTGAGTTTTAAGGCACCGGGTCTGGGATGCGAACCGCGGTCAACTATGTGGGAATCCAGCAACATAGCCATTATGCTAATGGTCCCTTCTATCTTTTTTGAGGCTGTTTATCTACCATCTGCCCCTCAAAAGTTGAAGCATCCTTGGTTTCCAGCTTTTGCCCTCTGTTTTATCTCCCTGAGTGATCTCAGCTTCTCCCATAGCTTCAATTACCACTAAGCTATTGACTTTTTTCTAAGTTTATTCATTTAATTATGTCATGAGAGAAAAAAAGAGAGGGAGAGAGAAAGATACAGACACCCCCAACAGGCTTCTCATACTGTAATTTACTCCCCCAGTCTCAGTTGTTCTGGATCATGGGGCTGTATGCACATGCCCTGTGTGTTCAAGGAGACTCTAGGATGCGAACCCAAGGTCTTTTCCATGTGGGCCCTGTTGAGTTACCACCATGCCACCTCCAGGCTTTGCCATTGAGTTTTGAGTCTTGATCTTCATAGAATTTTGTGGCCTTAGGTTAAGGCTTACATTTACCTTCTGTTGGACTGAATGTCACCTAGTTACTTCAAACTGCACATGTCCCAAACTGAAATTTTCTTCTGGCCAAGACGGTGCTATCTTTTCTATTCTTTGTCTCCATCACCATCCTCCCATTCACCCAAACTAGTGATTTAGAAGTTCATCTAGACTCTCTTTTCCTTCCCCAACAATCACCATAGTGATCATTTCACTTTCTATCCATAACTGTAAGCCTAGCCACTCATGTCTTACACTTAAATATTTCAATTTGGGTGACCTAGGATTAAGAATCTCATCTATTGCTTGAATTAACTATGGTAATTTTATAATTGATCCCCCTATCTGAAATCTTATTTCCTTCAATTCACCTTCCACACAACCACTGGAATGATGTATTTTATTTATTTATTTATTTATTTTTTGGAGAGATTTCACCTCTCAGGGACCTGAACTCTTATCATCCATGTGGCTTTTGGCACTGAAATTTGGTATGCTATTAATGGTACTACTGAGGTCTGGCCATATTTGATCATTCTGAAAAGTATTATAAATGACAACAAGCATATTAGAGAAAAACACCAGGATTTGAAGAAGCAAACTGGTGCTGAGTTTTTCCCATTTTTCCCACTCTGGGATTCCTAGGCTGAACTTAGTCCTGTTGTAAACCTGGAAGTGAACACTGTAGTGTAGATGGAGACTTCAAGAGACATCTTATAGTTCTGGCTCAATAATTGAGAGAAAGAATTCCTAAAGCTCAGAGGAGGGGGGAATCCTGTTTTCCTCTGTTTTTCTCTTTTCTCACATAGTTATAGCAAAGGGAGACTTTAGGAACTGGTACTCTTAGGGAGGGGGGACCCATAATCTCTACTGAATGGAGTTGAAGCTGCAATACACAATCTGCTAGTCCCAACCACACATGGTTTTTCTTTTTCTTTTTTTATATTATGATAGAAAACATGAATGTCTGAGAGGAAGTGGGGAGACAGAGAAAAAGCACCTTCACTAGGGTCTTGTTATGCCAGATCCACTTTCCCCAGCTCTCTAGTTCATTAGGATCTTAGGTGCCTGCTCATATGCCTGGTATGTTTTGTTGGTACCCCCCCCCCATATAC
>NW_006201276.1:650873-652470 GCF_000334495.1 Tupaia belangeri chinensis
TTTTTTTGAGAGGTTTTTGCTATAGGGCATGTGCGCTCACCAGACAGACAGAGACAGAGAGACAGAAAGCGAGAAATCACATCCCCGGGGGGATGACCACGCCAAAATCTCTTCTCCTCTCAGGATCTTGGGCATGCACGCACACACAGCCGGCATGAGTTTTAAGCCACCGGGTCTGGGACGCGAACCTCAGTCGACTACATGGGAGTCCAGCTACATAGCCAGTACGCTAACTACTGGTCCCAGCCCATGAACATTTCTAATGGGACTTCAGGTCCCTGGGAGGTACTCAAGACTTCTGGAGCAGTCTTCCTGACTCCCATGCTCATAGGGCAGACTTTACCAATCAGACCATGGATTCCTTTGCCTAATTGAAGTTTGTCTATTTCTTCTTTTTCTCCAATTTGGTGAACTTATATTTCCATCTGAGGCTTCTACTGTCCATGTCTGACAATTTTTTCTGTAGAACCAGAGCAAGAGGAAAGTCAAGGTGTTAGTTCTCAAACATTCAGAAATATTAATAATTCCTAGGGGCCTGGCAAGGGTGTGGACAAGGTTGGCTGCAGACATCAGGCATATCTGCTCTCTATCCAGATACGAGAAACACTCCTATTCACTGGTCACCAGGAGAGCAATTGATCTATCAAGAGTGTACTCTGTTCCAGGTGCCTAGATATATTAATAAATATTGTAACAGAAGCAAAACAAACCAAAAAAAAAAAAAGGAAAACACTTTGCAAAGAAGTTATTATCATTCCTATATTAGAAATGAAGAAGGAGAGGTTTAGAGCTAATAAGTATTTTTCCCGAGGTCATGTTGCTAGGGATTGGCAGGGTGAGATTGCTAATATCACTATTAGCATACTTACCAAAAATGCATCTCTTCTGCTATTGTGTGAATTATGGTTTGCCCCCCAAAGGTTTTGGAAGTTTGGTCTCCAGTGACTTAGGGAGGTTATGAGACCTTTAAGAGGCAGGACATAATAGGAGGACACCAACCAATGGTTGGGACCATGGGAGGGCCAAACAGAGTAAGTGGAAAAGTGTATTTCCTCTTCCTGTCTCTTTCTCCTCTGTCTTTCATAGGTACTTTCCTCCCTTTCTGCTTCTGTGAAGCAATGATGTGAGGCTGTCCTGATTCCAGTCCAGTGCTTTTGGACTTTGCAGCCACCCGAATCTTGTATTCTTTATAAATCATGCATTTTCCAGTATTTTGTTACCAAGACAGGCTCATATAATTTGATGAGTCACTACTTTCTTTCATGGCCAACTAACTTCTACAGGAAAGATCCCACCTCCCAGGCCACCTGCCTTCCTGTCTGGAATATAAAAGAGGGTTCTCTTAATATAGCTTTTATTTATGAGTGTGGATTTTCTGCTGTGTAGATAGATCATGTAGGCTCTGTAAGTCCAGCTTAACCTCCCAGTCTCTTGTTGCTAAAAATTTCTTGTTTTACTACTGGTCTTAGTAAAACATAATTCTGATATTGGATGAATTTTCTGGCAACAAAGTCAAACACATTCCCACAAACTTAGAGATTATCTTCCTTTCAGCATAATTTATACATCCTGCCCCTTACACTAGGAGAAGAGCATA
>NW_006201276.1:652489-653429 GCF_000334495.1 Tupaia belangeri chinensis
TCCCTTCCTGCTTGACAACCACTTACTCTCCTCTAGTTCTGCTCCTGGCTCATTATAGTGGCCTTTAGAAATGCCTTTAGAAGCTACCTCCATGCAATTTGGGGGCAGTGCGGGAAACGGGTGTGTGTGTGTATGGTAGGGATGGAATCAAGGGGAAGAAAATAATTAACTTTTACAAAGCTACCTCAACCTGTTGGAATCCCTGGTCCTTCTACTCATTTTACCTGCTTTCTGGCCCCATATACTAGTTATGTTAGATACATATGAGCAAGACATAGAGATGTTTGAACTAGAGCAATAATTAGCCTATCATTTCAGAGAAAAGGCTATATGCAAATTCTGGTCTTATAGGATTTAAAATTTTCTTATTACTCTCCTGATGATCCAGGCACTTTCAATGGTGGGGGATTACCAATAAAAACTCTCATACTCCATCTAAAAGGAGTAATTAACTTAGTAATAGGTGTATATCTTGGGGTGTTTGATTTATGCAATGGGACTTTTTCAAACTTAGCAAAGCATTCATATTTCTCCAAAGGTGACAGCATCACTACAGCTGGATTATAGCCCCTGCTCCCAGGCTTGGTTTCCTTTTAAGCTCCATCTCTGTTAGGGGAGATACTAAGAATGCCTGCTAACCTCCCAGAGAGGAAGTTTAGGGAGCATCAAGGAGAGGTCATGTTTAGAAGATTGAGTCACCAAGATGACCTGAGCACCAGCCATTTAGGTCATTTATTACCTGTAAACTTTTGTTAATGACCATACTGGGATGGACCACGTGAAGTTCAGCACTGGCAGCAGATAGTGGGAATTTGTAGCTAGGGGAACAATACAGACCAAAACAAAAAGATCTTTTTTTTTTCTTTTTTGAAAATTATTTAATTTTAGGAACCAGCAGTTAGTGTAATGGCTATGTCGCTAGACTACCATGTAGATGACT
>NW_006201276.1:653467-655717 GCF_000334495.1 Tupaia belangeri chinensis
GCGCGTGTGCGTGCATGCCCAAGATCCTGCGAGGAGAATGGAGGAGAAGGGATTGCGGTGTGGCCATCCCCCCTGGGGGGTGATTTCTCACTTTCTCGCTCTCTGTCTCTCTGGCGAGTGCACGCCCTATAGCAAAACCTCTCCAAAAAATTATTTAATTTTATTATTATTATTTTAAATTTGACTAGAGAGAGACGGGGGGGTGGGGAGAGAAAGAAAGTGAGAAAGTGAGAAAGCAGGCCACCAAGTCCAGGACTCAAACTGTGGTCAGCCATGTGGGAGTCCAGTACCTTAACCACCATGCCACCTGCCACCCCCCCCCTTATTCTTTATTTATTGTCTCTTGCTACATAATAGGACACATTTCTGGTTAAGTTTTCATATTCATCAAATTTTTCAATGTGTTTCTTTTCTTGTCCTGTCCATTTGTGATGCTGAGGTGGAGAAAGGAAATGCCATTAAGCTGAAGCTAAAAGTCTCCATTGGACTCCCTCTACTGTATCCTGACCCACAATGGAAGGTAAAGCACTAAGGAAAAATTTATCATCTTCTTTATTTCCTAATCCCAAGGTTATACCCTGGAGAACAAAGATAGAATTCATCCAGTCAATCTCATATAACCTATTCCTTATTCATGACATTCAGGGCAGTTTGTAGTATTTCTATTTCCTCAGCATTTCTCAGCTTGTACAGACAGGGGAAAGTGTGTGTCCTATGCCCATTACCTGCCTATGTAAACTCTTATCCCCTTCCCAATTCCCCATTCATGCTAGTGGCCAAGAGTCCAAGTAGTGTCAGCTTGTATTTCTGTAGCCAGCTTTCTTCTTTCTCAGTAGGAGACTCAGGATAATTGTACTTTCCTTGAGAGTGGGAATGCTCACATTTGGAAAGTAGAGGGGACATTTGGCCAGTGTCAGTTAACACCACGGTTTACCCTACAGCCTAGGCTCCAGTATAAAGGTCCTACTTTTGACCTCGAGTCCCTGGAGACATCCTAGTGTCCCTGTAAATAATAGCTACTAAGTATTAAGCACATATGGTATGCCAGTGCATGCATAATTTTATTCTATCTTCCCAATAGCCTTACCATGCCTTATAAGGTACTATTGTTCTTATTTCATGGGTGAGAAAACTAAAAGAAATTTAGTTCTTAAAATCACACGGTTAGAGAGACTCCATTTAACTCTGTAGCCTACTCTCTCAACAACACTGGAAAGGGCAATATTGGAAAAGACGTTCAGGGTTGTCAGATGGCTGGAGGTGAATATTACACACTTAATGCAATTCAAAGGCTTTATTTATAAAGGACAGAAGGCAAGAGAAAAACTAGTTCAAATTTACCCTTTCTGGCAAAGAGCATCCGCCTCTCTAGGCTATGCTTTACCCCCTTGTTATTCACTCTTTTTAAAAAAGAGATCCTTGCCATTCCCCAATCAAGAGACACAGACTGGCCGAATGGATAAAAAACAGAGAGCCTCTATCTGTTGCCTACAGGAAACCCACCTCATCAATAAAGACATACATAGACTGAAAGTGAAGGGTTGGAAAAAAGTTTACCATGCAATAGGGAACCAAAAAAAAGCTGGAGTAGCGATACTAATTTCTGACAAAGTAGCCTTTAAAACAAAAACTGTTCGAAGAGACAAAGAAGGGCACTATATTGTAGTAAAAGGATCAATAGATCAAGAAGATATAACTCTTATAAATATCTATGCACCCAACACAGGAGCACCCAAATATGTGAAGAAAAGACTGTTAGATCTAAAAGGGGAGATAGACTGCAACACACTAATTGTAGGAGTCCTCAACACTACACTATCCCCTCTGGACAGGTCATCTAGACAAAAAATAGATAAAGAGATAAAGAATCTGAATGATACCATAAATGAAATGGACTTAATAGACATCTATAGAACTTTACATCCAAAAACTACAAGATACAATTTTTCTCACTCCCACATGGAAACTTTTCGAAGATTTACCACATCATAGGGCACAAACCAAGCCTCTACAGATTCAAAGGCATAGAAACTATTCCCAGCATCTTCTTTGACCATGATGAATTAAGCTTGAGTTTAATTCCAAGAGAAATCCTCAAAAATACTCATATACATGGAAACTAAATAACCTACTACTGAATGACTCCAAAACTACTGATGAAATAAAGTCCGAAATCAAAAGATTAATGGAAGCTAATGATAATGAGGACACGAGTTTCCATAATCTTGGGGACACTGCTAAAGCAGTCAT
>NW_006201276.1:659125-659436 GCF_000334495.1 Tupaia belangeri chinensis
CTTGTAAGCTAAATAATGTGATTGAATGTATTAAAAAATGTAAATAAAAATAAATAAATAAGAGAAATGAACAGACACAAGAATGGGAAATTATTTCGTATGGTAATATCTGAGTTGCTTGATATACAATGCACCTATGCTTTGAGAACCTGTATCATAGGCTGTAAAAATGTACAATGATTAAATGTAAAATAAAAATATTATTAAAGCCTAGAAAATAAAATAAAACAAAAACCATTCGAAGAGACAAAGAAGGGCACTATATTGTAGTAAAAGGATCAATAGATCAAGAAGATATAACTCTTATACAT
>NW_006201276.1:659619-663068 GCF_000334495.1 Tupaia belangeri chinensis
CCTCGGGAAGAATCACTAAAAAAAAAAAAAAAAAAAAAAGATAAAGAGATAAAGGATCTAAACGATACCATCAATCAAATGGACTTAACTGACATCTATAGAACTTTCCATCCAAAAACCTTGAGATACACTTTTTTTCTCACCCCCACATGGAACCTTTTCAAAGATGGACCACATCATAGGGCACAAAGCAAGCCTCTACAGATTCAGAAGCATAGATACTATATCCAGCATCTTCTCTGACCATGATGGAATTAAACTTGAGTTTAATGTCACGAGAAAGCTTCAAAAATACTCAAATATATGGAAGCTAAGTAAACTACTCCTGAGTGACTCCACAGCTACTGATGAAATAAAGACTGAAATCAAAAGATTCATGGAAGCCATTGACAATGAGGACACAAATTTCCATGATCTTTGGGACACTGCTAAAGCAGCCATAAGAGGGAAGTTCATAGCAATTAGTGCACATAAGAGGAAGATGGAAAGAAGGCAAATGGATCACCTAACATCATGCCTCAGAGAATTGGAGAAGCAACAGCAAAAATATTCAAAAAAAACTCCAGGAGAAAGGAAATAATAAAGATCCGAGCAGAAATAAATGAAATAGAAAACATACGTACTATACGGAAAATAAATGAAAGTAAAAGCCAGTCTTTGAAAGGATAAAGCAAATCAGTATCTTTTTTAAGATTTTCATAGTTTACTTTGTAAAGGCCTTTGACTTCTTTAGTTAGGTTTATCCCTAGATATCTTATACATTCTGTGGCTACGGTGAAAGCTGTTCCTTTCTTCAGCTCTACTTCATTCAACTTGTTGTTCATATATAGAAATGCTATAGATTTTTGGATGTTAATTTTATATCTTGCCACTTTACTGTATTCACTTATTACTTCAAGAGGTTTTGTCATGGAAAACTTTGGGTCTTCTAAGTATACCATCATGTCATCTGCGAATAAAGATATTTTCAACTCTTCTTTGCCTATTTGAATGCCTTTTATATTATTCCTTTTTATGATTGCATTAGCTAAGACTTATAGCACTATATTAAAAAGCAGTGGAGATAAAAAAAAAAAAAGCAGTAGAGAAAGTGGGCAGCCTTACCTGGTACCAGTTTTTAGTGGAAAAGCTTTCAGCTTTTCACCATCCAGTATAATGTTAGCTGTAGATTTTTCATAGATGACTTTTATTGTGTTGAGAAATGACCCTTCTAAACCATTCTTACTGAGGGTCTTAATTATGAAAGGATGTTAATCAAATGCTTTCTCTGCATCAATTTAAATGATCATATGATTTTTATCTTTCTTTCTGTTAATATAGTGTATTACATATAAGGTCTTGCATATGTTGAATCACTGTTGCATCTCTGGGATAAATCCTACCTTATCGTGGTGAATAATCTTTGTTACATGTTGTTGGAAATGATTTTCGAGTATATTGTTCAAATTTTTTTCATCTATATTCATCAACAATATGTGTCTGTAGTTTTCCTTTTTTGTCATGTACTTATCTGTTTTTGGAATGAGGATGATGGAAGAGTCATAAAATGAATTTGGAAGATTATTTTTTAATCTTTAGAAATATTTTGAATAGGATAGGGATTAACTCTTCCTTAAGGGTTTTGTAGAATTCAGAAGTGAAGCCATCTACACCTGGGCTTTTCTTTGTCAGGAGGTTACTTATTACTGATTCAATTTCCTGGTTTGTTATCAGTCTATTCAGGTTTTCTATGTCCTCCTGATTCAATGTTGGTAGATTATATGCATCCAGGAATTTGTCCATCTCCTCCAAGTTGTCTTGTTTGTTGGCATGTAGTCACTCACAGAATCCTCTAATGCTGTTTTGTATTTCTATTGTGTTTGTTGTAATGTTGCCTGTTTCATCACATATTTTATTTTTCTGGTTTCTTTCTTTCTTCTTTATCAATCTTGCCAAGTCGATCTTGTTCATCCTTTCAAAGAACCAGCTTTTGCTTTTATTTATTTTCTGTATGGTTCATTTATTTTGTATTGTAGTCACTCACAGAATCCTCTAATGCTGTTTTGTATTTCTATTGTGTTTGTTGTAATGTTGCCTGTTTCATCACATATTTTATTTTTCTGGTTTCTTTCTTTCTTCTTTATCAATCTTGCCAAGTCGATCTTGTTCATCCTTTCAAAGAACCAGCTTTTGCTTTTATTTATTTTCTGTATGGTTCATTTATTTTGTATTTCACTTATTTCTGCTCAAACCTATATTATTTCTTTTTCCTTGATTTTTTTTTGTTGCTTTTCTTTTTCCAGTTTCCTGAGGCATGATGTTAGGTTATCTATTTGCCACCTTTCTTTTTCTTATCTTTTTCTTATGCACAGTAATTGCTATGAAATTCCCTCTTATGACTGATTTTGCTGTGTCCCATAGATTATGGAACCGTTGGTACTCATCATTTGTTTCTATAATTTTTTTTTAATTTCAGACTTAATTTGTTCAGTGGTTAAGAAGTCATTCAGAAGTAGATTGTTCAGTTTGTGTTTGTGTATTTTCAAGGGTTTTCCTTGAAATTAATCTTGAGTTTAATTCCATCGTAATCAGAGAAGATGCTGGATATAGTTTCTATTCCTTTGAATCTGTAAAGGCTTGATTTGTGTCCTAACATATGGTCAATATTTGAAAAGCTTCCATACCTGGGTGAGAAAAATGTATATGTTGTGGACTTAGGGTGGAAAGTTCTATAGATTTCTATCAAGCCCATTTGATTTATAGTATCATTTAGATACTTTATCTCTCTATTTTTTGCCTTGAAGATCTGTCTAAAGGAGATAATGGAGTGTTGATATTCCCAACAATTATAGTGTTTAACCCTATCTCTCCTTTTCGTTCCAGCAGTCTTTCCTTCACATATTTAGGTGCTCCTGAGTTGGGTGCATAGATATTTATAAGCATTATGTCTTCTTGCTGGATTACCCCATTTTCTATTATATAGGGGCCTTCTTTGTCTTTTCTTACAGTCTTTGACTTGAAGCCTATTTTTTCTGAAATCAGTATAGCAACTCCAGCCCTTTTTTATTTCTATTTGCATGGGATTTCTTTTCCCATCCCTTCACTTTTAGTCTATGTATGTCTTTATCCATAAGGTGAGTTTCTTCTTGGCAACAGAAAGAGGGTTTCTTTTCTTTATCAATTCTGCTACTCTGTATTTATTAATTGGAGAATTTAATCAATTGACATTCAATGTTATTATCAGTATTTCTGGACCTGTTCCTATCAGTAAAGGAGGTATTTTTTTGGTTGCTTTTTGTTCTCTTATAACTGTCCATCTGACTGTTTAGTTTTCCTGGTATAGCACTCCCTTCAGAACCTCTTGAAGAGCTGGTCTGGAATTGGTAAATTCCTTCAAATTTTGTTTATCCAAGAATGTTTTTATCTTTTTTTTCCCATATGAAAGATAATCTTGCTGGGTATAGTATTCT
>NW_006201276.1:663329-669837 GCF_000334495.1 Tupaia belangeri chinensis
AGGTTTGGAAAGTTTTCTTCCAGGATATCATGGAATAAATTATCAATGCCCTTATTATTTTCTTCCTCTTTTGGGATACCAATTATCTGCATTTTTGGGCATTTGATGGTGTCTAGTATTCCTTGTATATTATCCTCATTTTTCTTGGTTGTTTTCTCAGTGTTCTTAGTACTTTTTTCTAGGTCAGATGTTTTCTCTTCTACAGTCGTGATTCAATCTTCTGTCTGATCTAATCTACTTTTAATACTTTCAAGAGAGGTTTTGATTTCCTGTATCACATTCCTCAAACCTAGATGTTCCATCCTGTTCTTTTTTAAGGTGTCGATTTCTTCTTTCTAATCATCAAAGGACTTCCTCATCTCCTGGAGCGCATTGTCTCTTTTATCTTTCTCAGTTAGTTTGGTCACTACAAATATTCTGAATTCCTCATCTGACATGTCCACGATGTCCATTAAATTGACTGCGGGTGATGTGGGCTTGACGATTTCCCTTGGAGGAGAGGCCTTTTGTTTGTTGCTCATAATTCTTGAGCCTCTGCAATTGTTCCTAGTCATCTGGTCATTATATGTTACTTCCTAACTTAGTCAAGATATCTCTAGTATTAAAAGGTGTGCAGGATTAGAAAATTGGTGATCTCTCTTCTGGTCTGCCCACCTGTTGCTCATCAGTACCGTGCACTGTTTTCATTTGTCTTGGGTGACCCAAAGACCTTCCTGTTTCTAAGGTTTGGAAAGTTTTCTTCCAGGATATCATGGAATAAGTTATCAATGCCCTTATTATCCTAAGGAGTGGTGAGCCTCCAACTGACCTAATAAGCTTCATGTGAAGAGAAAAGAAAAAATCGCTTGGCACACAATGCTCGCTGTGCAGTATTCAAAACACTGAGATTCTGAGAGTCCAAAAGGCAAGTGGGGTAAGAGCAGAGGATGAATAACAGGTCCTGGCTGTTAGGGTCTGCAGCAGAAGGCAGCCTGATATCTGACACTGCTGCTGGCTTGAACTGGTCTTCAAAATTCTGTTAATTTTTAAAAGCATCAAATAATTCTTCCATGAGTGAGTAAAGCCAAAATATGATGCATTTAACATTAAGTAACCTGACCTGGACTTTTCTCTCAAGAGGAAAACCACAGTGTTCTGGAATGCTGGTTTCCAATAGCATGTGTTACCTTTTCAAAGGTCATTGTTTTCTTTCTTTTTTGTTGTTGTTGTTGTTTTGTTTTTAAAGAGTTTTTTGTATTAGGGTGTATGCTTTGTGGCGCGCGTGCGAGAGAGAGAGAGACAGACAGACAGAGACAGAAAGAGAGAACGTGATAAATCACCTCTCCAGGGGGGATGGCAATGCCATAATCCCTTCTCCTCCATTCTCCTCCTGGGATCTTGGGCATGCATACACATGTGTCCAATGCGATTTTCTTTTCTTTTCTTTTCTTTTTTTTTGGAGAGGTTTTTGCTATAGGGCGCGTGCGCTCGCCAGACAGAGAGAGACATAGAGACAGAAAGTGAGAAATCATCCCCCCAGAGGGGATGGTCACACCGCAATCCCTTCTCCTCCATTCTCCTCTTGGGATCTTGGGCATGCATGCACACGCGCCCGGCGTGAGTTTTAAGCCACCGGGTCCGGGACGTGAACCGCAGTCGACTACGTGGGAGTCCAGCGACATAGCCATTATGCTAACTGCTGGTTCCCTCCAATGTGATTTTCAAGCCACTGGGTCCAGGACTCAAACCATGGTCAACCATGTGAGAATCCAACCATGTAACTGCCATACCATCTTCTGGGCCCAAAGGTCATTTTTTTTTTAACACTACCACCCTCTTTGTCTTAAGTTTCTTTGATAACTTGATGAAACTATAGACCCTTTCCCAAGAATAGAATATGCTTTAATAGATAATTGGCTCTGTACTTAGGAGGTTTATGGATTTCTTTGAAATTTGTCCACTCAGAGGATGTAAGTAATTATTTGGTGAAGATGTTAAAGAGAGTGTTCATGCATTGATTGGGGAGTTTAACTAGGATAGCTTTTATTTGTGAAATCTGAGTACTTGAGGTTTTATGACTAAGAAGCAAAGAGGAGAACAAGGTGGGGCCCTTGGCTACAGATGTGCAAATGATGCCTACATAAGGCCCCCAGCCAAAGCAAAAGCAGCCCATGGAATCCAGCTCACATGTTTGCCAAACTTTGTGGCTGTGGAGCTGCTGTGCCTTGAGGCAGAGGCACCTTTCGTTAATTCATAGAAAGATATTGTCTCTTTGATTACATGTGTACTTGAAGGACTCCATTCACCCAAAGTAGCCTCCTTTTTTTCTTATTTACACCAAGATACATTAGGGTTACCATGCACCCTGCGACTACAGCTGTAGAGATGGTTTCTTGGAGGTGGAGAAGAACAGACAATACTAATAACAAAAAAAAGAAAAAGGGGATCGTACTACTAATTCTTTCATTCTAGTATGGCATCTTCATTTTCTCAGTTCACTTCCAACTGTTCTATTGGTACTTTAGCCCAATCAATACATCCAGTAGCATATCTAGTGAGGAAGATAAACTAATGAATGAATGAATACACTAATAAACAAGTGTGTGTGTTTCACAGATAAATAAATGTGATCTCTTTGGGGAGCTCACTGTATGAGTTATAACAAATGAGGAAAGCAATAATCTAAGTATTGGAGATATAGGGGAGAGGATGCGTCCACTCAAGGTACTCCTAAAGAAGGCAGATCATCTCTCTCTGGTTTATAAGACTGGTCACCTGCCTGAGTGTATAAGGACACATAATGCTACCATTCATTATCAAAAGCACAGGACATATATGCAGACCCCTCGTTGACACAATTTCTACCTTTTTAGCCAAGTCCTAACTGGCCAGGCCTGCCCTTGCCCACCATCCAGGTAGCTAAATCTGTCTGGAGGTGGCTATAAAGCTGGTGGCTATACATGCAGATTCTTTTACTGTTCGTTTATTCCTCCAGGTAACTTTTGAGATGAGTCATAAAATGTTGTACTTTACAATGAGGCTTGTGGATCACTATCTAATTGAAGTACTATACAAGAATGACAAGCTATAGCTCTTTGTACTCACTGCTTTAGTGATTGCAGCAAAACTTGAGATGAACATGAGTCCCTAAGACCTGGAGAGAACTAATCATGTTTCCATCCAAAACTCTGTGTGTGTGTGTGTGTGTGTGTGTGTGTGTGTGTATGTATGTACAAATTTATATATTTATACTTACATGTACTGTGTGGGGCAGATGGTATACACACACACACACACATGCATGAGTCTGTATGCATACATTTGTATATATGTGCATCCTTGAGTGTGGATATAATCGCATCCATACATGCAAATAACTTTTTCATTCCAAATTCTTTGTCTGTCTTCCCAAAGATGGGAAGCTATTGTTGATTGGCAATGGTGGTATGTTTTTACCCTGGCAATAGCAAGCATCTTTCACTTCCTTTAAAGATGTGTTATATGGGCATGTACCTAATTATATGGGTCGTTCTTTATCTTTTTAAAACTTCCTCCCAATCTGTGATTCTCTGACCCCACCATTTTCATGATCCATCAAGACCTATGAAGCTTTGTTCTGCATATGTAAGAAACTATTTCCAGAGCAAGGTGCCAGAGACATTTAAGAGAAAATGAGTTTGTTGTAGATGGTAGTGAAACTCTGGTCCAGATAAAATAGCTTTTTTTTTTTTTGGAGAGGTTTTTGCTATAGGGCGTGTGCACTCGCCAGATAGAGAGAGACATAGAGACAGAAAGCGAGAAATCACCCCCCAGGGGGGATGACCACGCCGCAATACTTTCTCCTCCATTCTCCTCTCGGGATATTGGGCATGCACGCACACGCGCCCGGCGTGAGTTTTAAGCCACCGGGTCCGGGACGCGAACCACGGTCGACTATGTGGGAGTCCAGCGACATAGCCATTACGCTAACTGCTGGTTCCCAAAATAGGTTTTTTTGAAGTTGCAATCTGAAATAAAGTAGCTGGCCTTTTCTTAACTATAATCCATCTAGCAAAACTCTCTAATTCTTAACCTTTTTCTAAGTAATTTGTTCAATGATAATTTTTTTTCCCAGTTATACTGGTTGTATAAAACCTTAGGATTGAGAATAGAGAAGTAACCCTTTTCATTAAGGAGTTCAAAGAATTAATTGTGAGTTAATTGTGAGTTTGTTCTGCGATGGTTGGCTCCTTCGACAGTTCTTATCCTTTCTTCTCTGCATTACTGTTCCCCTTATTACTATGTACACCCCAGTCCTGCAACTGGCTCTCCACATGCGCCCTTGGGTCTGGCTCCTTTGCATATCCTCCTGTCCTTCTTCACCATCTGCCCCACCATGCCCTCCCTCTGCATTCCCCCCCATCCCCACATGCCTCTCCACGTCTCTCCCTCACATCTCCCCACACCCTCCCCCACATCCCCATGCCCCATGCACATCCCACATGTTCCCCCTGCATGTCTCCCCATCCACTCCCACATATTCCCCACTCCACATGTCCCCCCAGCATATCTGAACCTCCAACTCCCACCCCACACCCCCTCATTTTTCTTTTTCCCGCCTCCACCCTGTCCCATCCCTTGTGCACTGTCCATTGCCCCTTGCTATCTCCATGCCCCACCCTTGGTACACCCCACCTTCTGTACACCCTGCCCCTGGCATGCCCTACTCTGGTTTCAACAGTTCCTTCAGGGTCCAGCAGATGGCATAATGGTTTTGTTTCTGGACTCTCATGTAATTGACTGTGGCTCAAATCTAAAACCCAGCACCTTAAAATTCACGCCAGTCACATGTGTGTGCATGCCCAAAATTCCAAGAGGAGACTGGAAGAGAAGGGATTGAGGCATGACCATCCTCCCTGTGGAGTGAGTTCTCTCTGCCTCTCTCCAGTGAGCGCATACACCCTATAGCAAAAATTTCTCTTAAAAAAAGAAAAAAGAAGTCAACATTCTTTTCTACTCCCCTTCCCACCCCACCCTGCACAGACTTGCTAGGGTAAGAGTCAGGAGGCAGATCTTTGTTCTTGTACTGATCTTTGTTCTTCTGGGTTAGTCCCCTCTGTACCCAGAACAGCTGACTAAGTGCTGGGAAAAGTAAAGGAGCAACTGGAGCCGAGGCATTTTCTCCTTTAGTATAAATTCCTAGGTTAAAGATTGACAATTTTTAAGGAGTAATAAGTAGGGGGTCTAGTTTCTGATTTCCACAGTATGCCTATAAGGTTTTCAGTGGAGGGCAGAGTTGGGGAGGGGCAAAGGTTTTTTTTTTTTTTTTTGAGAGGTTTTTTTTATAGGGTATGTGTGTATGCTCACCAGAGAGACAGAGAGATAGAAAGTGAGAAATTGGCCTCACTGCAATCCCTTATCCTGTATTGTTCTCTTGGGATTTTGGGGCACTCATGCACACATACCTGGTGTGAGTTTTAAGCCACTGGGCCTGGGACTTGAACTGTAGTCAACTACATGGGAGTCTCATGGCATAACCATTACACCAATTGCTGGTCTTAAAAAGATTTTTAATCAGCAAGATGCTCATGGGCAATCTGAGGGGATGCAGACAATGTGAGTAATGTTAAGTTACAGGGGAGGTAACATGATAATTATTCATTGTATCCTACTAGTGTGTGTTGTATATTTTCCTCTGTGTGTGTGTTATAGATTTATATTTTTACTTTTGAGAGTTTGTTAGAGGATGAATGTGCTTACTAGAGAGACAGAGAGAGAATGAAACCCTGGGGGGATGATCACAGTGCAATCCCTTCTCTTCTATTCTCATTTTGAGATTTTGGGCACATAAGCACATGCATCCAGCATGAGTTTCAAGCTGCTGGAACTGGGATTGGAACATCAGTTGGCCATGTGGGAGTCCAGCATCTCAACTACTATGCCACTTTTTGGTCCCTGACTTATATTGTTAAATAACAAATTTGAGCAAGTTGCTTTGGAGCATGGAATTCCTCCTAGGGTAGGACAGTTTGGTGACTTTGGCTCTTCTAAGGATGATTCCTACAGAAATAGGTGGAAGGGAATCACAGGCACAATTGATCATTTGATTAAAGACCTGAAATGTGGTGAATTCCACTGCTGATTTTAAAACTCTAATGCACCAAAGACTGCTTTTTTTGGATAAGGAGCTTAGTCATGGTGGAAGGAGAGGAACACTGCTCAAGCTGAAGAATCATTTAAGCTGGGAGGGAGATAGTTAAAGAGGAAGTCTCTTGGTTCATTTTTTAAAATTTCAATTTATTTATTTGCATTCATTCACTGTACATCATTACAGCATACAAAATGAGATTTTCCATCCAGAGTACACTGTATATTGTCTCAATCAAGCACATCAACAAACATTTTATTGTCAGCAAATAATTTTCCACTTCTTGTTTTCTGTATGTTTTGCTTTTTTCCCCCCATCCTTGATTCCCTATCTCATACCCTCTGCCATCTCCCACTCTCCTCCCACACTGTCTCTGGTATCTATGTTTGCTTTCTATACTGT
>NW_006201276.1:670044-670294 GCF_000334495.1 Tupaia belangeri chinensis
CCCTAAGCATCATCACAGCATACAAAATGTGATTTCCCATCCAGTATATACTGCATAGTGACTTAATCATGCATATTATAAAAAATTTTCCATTTCTAGTTCCTAGAATTATTTTTACCCCTCTTTCTGACCCTTTGTCCTTTCTCACACTATCTCTGGTGTCTATAATTGTCTTCCATTCTTTTCCCACCCACATTGTATTGATTACACAATTTCTTACATAATCTAACTACTTTCAATGGTAAGTTCA
>NW_006201276.1:674972-694286 GCF_000334495.1 Tupaia belangeri chinensis
GCAGTGTCCCAAAGATTATGGAAACTCATGTACGCATTGTCATTTGCTTCCATGAATTTTTTTATTTCAGTCTTAATTTCTTTGGTATAGTGGAGTCATTCAGGAGTAGGGTATTTAGTTTCCATGTTTTTTAGTATTTTTGAGGATTTCTCTTGAAATTAAAATCAAGTTTAATTCCATCATGGTCGGAAGAGATACCGGATATAGTTTCTATGCCTTTGAATCTGTGGAGGCTTGCTTTGTGCCCTATGATGTGATCAATCTTCAAAAAGGTTCCATGTTGGAGTGAAAAAAAAGTGTATCTGGTGGATTTAGGTTGAAAAGTTCTATAGATGTCAGTTAAGTCCATTTTATTGATGGTATCATTTAGATCCTTTATCTCTTTACCTATTTTTTGTCTAGATGATCTGTCCAGAGGGGATAGTACAGTGTCTAGATCTCCAACAATTAGTGTGTTGCAGTCTATCTCCCCTTTTAAATCTTACGGTCTTTCCTTCACATATTTGGGTGCTCCTGTGTTAGGTGCATAGATATTTATAAGTGTTATATTTTCTTGATCTATAGAGCCTTTTACTATGATATAGTGCCCTTCTTTGTGTCTTTGAACAGTTTTTGTCTTAAAGCCCATTTTGTCAGAATTTAGTATCGCAACTCCAGCTCTTTTTTGGTTCCCATTTGCATGGAAAACCTTTTTCCAACCCTTCACTTTCAGTCTATGTATATTTTTATCCATGAGGTGTGTTTCCTGTAAGCAACACAAAGACCATTTCTGGTTTTTTTTATTCATTCAGCCAGTCTGTGTCTCTTGATTGGAGAATTTAATCCATTGACATTCAATGTTATTGTCGATGTTACAGGATCTCTACCAACATTTAAGTTGGCCATTGTCTTAGTTGTCTTTTACTCCTTTGTTTCTCGCTGTTAATGTTTTAGTTTTCCTGGAGCAGTAGTTTCTTTAGAGTTTCTTGAAAAGCTGGCCTGGTGTTGGCAAATTCTTTCAGGTTTTGTTTGTCTGAGAAGATTTTAATCTTTTTTTCCCACATGAAGAATAATCTTGCAGGATATAATAGTCTTGATTGAAATTGTTTCTCTCTTAGCACTTTCAGTACATCTTCCCATTCTTTCCTTGCTTGTATTGTTTCCATTGAGAGGTCCACTGTTAGCCTGATGGGATGTCCTTTGTAAGTCACTTGTCATTTCTCTCTTGCCAGTTTTAGTATCGTGTCTTTATGTGTGGTCTTAGACAGGCTGGCTAAGATGTGCCTTGGGGAAGATCTTCTGGGGTTGATTCTATTTGGGATCCTTTGCATTTCTTGGGTCTGGATGGTTGAGTACCTCTCTAGACTTGGGAAATTTTCTTTCCGGATTTCATGGAATAGATTTTCCATGCCGTTATTAGTTTCTTCACCTTCTGGCATTCCAATGCCAATTATTCTGATGTTTGGGCATCTTATGGAGTCTCGGATTTCTCATATATTATCCTCGTGTTTTCTTTTTCTTTTCTTTTCTTGATCTTTTTGGTGTTTTTTTCTAGGTCAGAGGTTTTATCTTCTACATCAGAGATTCGTTCTTCCACATGGTCTAATCGACTTTTAATACTGTCAAGAGAGTTTTTGATTTCCTGTATTACAAACTTTATCTCTAATAGTTCCACCTGATTCTTTCTGAGAGTGTCTATTTCTTCTTTCATATCGTGGAAGGACTTCCTCATCTCCTGTAGTTTGTTGTCTCTTTTCTGTTCCAACTCATTGAATTTGGTCACCCTGACCATTCGAAATTCTTTGACATTTTTGTAACGTCCTCCATATTTATGAGAGATGGAGGGGAGTTACCATTTGCTTTTGATAGAGACATGTTTCCTTGTTTATTTAGACCTGAGGCTCTTCTTCTACCTCTAGCCATTGGAAGATGTATTTACTTTTGAATACCTCTTTTGGGAACATTTCTCTGACTAGGAGTAAGTGTGTTTCCCTTTCGCTGCTAATTGATGTTTGCTGAAGTCTCTCTTCTGTTGGTTTTACCAATGTGGTCTCAGGAATGGTACTCCGCTGGGACCAGCAGTTAGTGTAAAGGCTATGTCACTGGACTCCCATGTAGTCGACCATGGTTCGCGTCCTGGACCTGGTGGCTTAAATCTCACACCGGGCGTGTGTGCGTGCGTGCCCAAGATCCCGAGAGGAGAATGGAGGAGAAGTGATTGCAGCGTGACCATCCCCGCTGGCGGGTGATTTCTCACTTTCTGTCTGTCTGTCTCTCTCTGTCTGTCTGGCGAGCGCACGCGCCCTATAGCGAAAACCTCTCCAAAAAAAAAAAAATATGGTACTCTACTGAGGTATCTGAAAAGCAGTATCTCCTTTTTCACAGGTGAATCAGTACAAAGGAGAATCCCAGAGAAACTTACATTACTAGGGAATTTCAGATATCTGATTTTAGACTCGTCTAGTCCCTCTGGCAGGGTGGAAGATGAAGAGGAGAGGATAATAGATGAAAGAAAAGAAAACACAGGGAAATAAAGAAAAAAAATTGTGCCGCTAATGCGCGGCGCCCAATTTCACCAGAGGCCTTGAGCTGCTACTGGTGCCTGCTGCAGCGGACAGGACAGTCTGCGGGAAGAGGAAGACCAGGGTATTAATAGGAGAATGGAGAAGTGCAAAAGTAAAAAGCAGAAAAAACTAGCTACCTACCTAGGGTGTGGGGTCTTGGGCTGGGGGACCTGGAAGAGAGGTGGGGGGGGAGCTGAGGTGTCCCTGCCTCAGTTTCCCTTGCTGTCCAGAGGCCTGGAGCTGGAATTGGCACCTTCTTCAGGGGAAAGGATAGTCTGTGGGAGGAGGAAGACCATCGTATTCTTGGTTCTGGTTTTTGGGTTCAATTGCAGATTCAGTCTTTTTGCTGCTTTTAGTGTACCATGCCAACATAAAGACATTGACTTTGTCCCACTTCATTTGCAAGATGACCCTGCAGTAATCTGTGTCTATCTAGGAGAGAATGTCCAAGCTAGCTGTGAGCTCTTTTCTTGAAGAAACTTTGACAGTAGGTAAATCCTTGTAATTGGTGGTGGGAGGGGATAGGGATTCAGAAGCACAGGGTTGCTCAGGTGTATGGCATAAATTATGTCCTGGGAAGCTCCTGGTGACAAAGCAACCACATTCTCAGTTATTAATTCTTCCACACTTGGATAATTTAGGTGTAAGAGTTTCTGCAGCAGTAATTTTGAAAATATTTTGTTTTTAGTCACAGTACTCTTTATTTAGAAGAAAGCTTACCTGAAAGACCCTTAATGAAAATAGACAAATGTGCAGTTATTCTGGTTGTCACAGGTGATGGTTGGGCCTGCTTCTTGTTCCTGACATCATTGCATCCCTGTCACTCACAGTTCCCCTAGCAAGTTGAGTCTCTAAAGGAATTTATTGGAACAATGTTTGAAAAGCCCTGATCCAGAGAATAGAGTAATGAGAGCAGCTGTGTTGTGTACAATAGACAATTGGAGGCCTGACTATAGAGCTCTCCTCTGAAGAGGAAGACCCTTGAAGCTCCTACCCCAATACAAACACAAACAGTACTGGTATAGCAGTACAGAAGATATGTTAGCTGAGAGAGAGTATAAGTCAAGACCACCAGTGAGTAGCTTATCCTACCAGTCAAGCAAAGCATTGATTGAGCACCTGAGCTGACATGTTTGATGTTTTCTCAATATTATGAGAAGTGGTGGATAAAAGCAACTGTAGAACACTTTAAGCTCTTACTGATGTGTCACATCAATCCAAGTAGAAAGAATGTGCTCACAAGTGCAGGTCCTTGCCTGACCACTGCTAAGGCATCCTACCTAGAATCTTGGAGATATTATTCCACCATATACTGAGAAAGAACTACATAGACAGTTGTGTGAACTTGAACAAGTCCTATGGAAATGTCTTGAGACAGAGAAAGCATTCAATAAATGGCAGTGATGATGATGTAAAAGAACAATAGTAATGGCTAGCATTTATTGAGTGCTTAGGCAGTGTGCTATACATTCTTTGTGTATTAACTCATGTAATTTTCATAACAATCCTACAATTCCAGTACAATTATCCCTGTTTTGCAGATAAGAAATATCTTCCTATGCTTACATAGCACAGGTAGAGCTAGATTTTGGGAACTAGGAGTAGTATTCAAAAATCTAAACCTACTCTGTCATTCAAATGGGTGAGGTCATAGATATGGAGCTCTGGTCCTGAAGGTCCCATGTTGAGTCAGGCTTTGACCCTTGGATCCTGGGATAGTCTATTGAGTCTTGGAGGGACAGTTCAGGGGTTAAGGACAACAAAGTATGTCTCCAGTAGTATAGAAATATTGTAATGTTTTGGGTCCAGCAGTTAGCATAATGGCTATGTTGCTGGACTCCCACGTAGTTGACCACGGTTCACATCCTGGACCCGGTGGCTTAAAACTCACACCGGGCACATGTGTGTCTGTGCCCAAGATTCCGAGAGGAGAATGGAGGAGAAGGGATTGCGGCATGGCCATCCCCCCTGGGGAGTGATTTCTCGCTTTCTGTCTCTCTGTTTCTCTCTGTCTGGCGAGTGCACGCACCCTATAGTAAAAACCTCTCCAAAAAATTTTTTATATATTGTAATGTTTTAATACTTAGTAGCTAAACAAGTGAGTTTAGCTAAATGTCAGCCCTTATCTGAATGCAGGTAGTCCATCTTCATAGTCCTGTATGTTATATCTGCTACCTTTTCTGTGATGAGAAACACTTCGCAGAAGATACTTTTTTTGAGGAGGAGCAAAAGGTTTTATTGATAAATATGCAGATATGTCTATACACAGGGACCTGCTGTGGGTGCCACAACTGGGTTGCAGATCTCCCACCATTTGGGTTGCAGTCAGACCACCAATCCTATGCAGACCCCTGCCACAACAGCTCAGGCATCGGGCCATGGCCCTATCTGCCAGCTGTGCTGTGTGCAGGGAAAGGCAAGGGTCTGCCTCAGGCTCCCCAAGTCCTTGGGTTCACTAGTGGTTCTTCCCCTCCAGGGGGCTGGCACTATGCCTGGGGCAGAGCTGGGGTGGGGGCAGAGGAGAGAGACAGTAGCTGCTTCAGACCCTGAGCATAAAATAGGAATAAGCCCAGCGGGCAGCACCAGATGGCAGATTGGGGCTCTAGGAGCCTCCAGATAGGCCCTTGTGGCTGGAACCTATAGTGGGAGGGCACTCAGCTCACTCTCCACTCAACTGGGGTGGAGGGCCTCAGCTCACTTTTTCTGACAAGGTTTGCAAGGCCTGTGGGTGGCAGCAGTGTTATCTGAGTGAAATTGCTGATGGCCCACAGGGCTGGAGGCAAGCTCCCTTCGTAGCTCCCCCAGCCACCACATAATGGAAAGGTATCCCTGAAGAAAAGAACAGCACTTGAAGGCAGCAACAGGGTGGAACCTAGGACTCCAAATGGGCCTCTTTGCCCAGGAATCCATGGGCCTTGTCAGTCCTGGGTTGGTGGGGACTGGTTGATGATAACCTGGATGATAAAATCTTTCTGAATCTTGGTTTTCTGGACCTGTGTGTGGTCTGTGAGCAGCTTCCAAGAGAAGAACCAGCACTTCCAGGGTGGCTTGTCTTCCTGGCTGTATAGCTGCCTCTCGAGATTGCCCACAGTGTGGGCAGGCTGGCGCTGAGCCACATTCCTTGCTGGTGGAGAGGCGCACCTTCTGCAGGAACTTGCAGCACACAATGCGGGTGGGCTGAAGGGGAGTGGGCGCTCCAGGCTTTCCTCCTCCGTGTGCTCCAACAGCCAGATTCACGCGCGGTGACAGGCAATAGATGGACAGCTGGTAGTGATTGTCCAGCTTGTTGTAGCATTCATAGAGGGTGCCATGAGACAAAGTGATGTTGGCTTTAACCAGGATGGCCTGAGCCATGGCACTCATGGTTGTTGGCCTCTGCAGCCTTGACGGTGTCTCAGATCTCCTTGGCAGCCTTCCAAGGTGGAAGTTTTGCTCCGCAGCTGCCCTTTGGTCACGGGGTAGTCACATTTCCACTTGAGCCACTCCTTCTTCAGGATCTTGTTTGCGAGAGTGACCTAGGGCACCAGGCCTGTACCTGCACTGTCTTGGAATGCAGTTAGCATGCTAGCTCCTCAGCCAGTCCTCACGCACCAGAGTGGTTGGTGACTCCATGCTCCAGCCAGGAAAGGTGGTGTCTGTGATCAATGGCTCTTGCTGTTCCGCATCGGGCACTTCCCAATCTTCCTCCGGGAGCGTGCTCTGCCCTGGTCCTGGCTTCACAAACTATTCAGGCCAGGGGAGAGAGGGAGGCCGACTCTCCAGCACAGTCTCAGGGGGCCAGGCCACCAAGGCGTGAAGGTAGCCAGCTGGAGACCAGCCCATAGAGGAGACTTGAGCTGGGTCTTGAAAGATGAGTAGAAATTTGTGAGAGAATACACTCTAGGTAGAGGGAGCAATAATTGAAGATTTGTGAAGGCACAAAAAAGAGTGTGATGTGTTTGGTGCAGATAATACCTCTTGTATGGATAGAGAAGAGGATTATTAATTTGGAATGGAGAGAGATGAGATAGGAATGATTGATTATGGTTGGATCATGAGGGACCTTGTGTGCTGGGAGAGACCCACTTTATACTGAGGCACTGAAGGTTTTTTTAGGCAGGGAAGTGACATACTGCTGTGTATGCACTTTGAAAACAGTACTGGTATAATACTATAGAAGATGTGTTAGCTGAGAGAGAGTGTAAGGAGGGATCACCAGTGAGTAGCTTATCCTACCAGTCAAGGTGAAACACTGAGAGCTTGAGCTGACACAGTAGTGGTGGGGCCATCACACCTATTATACTGCATTTCCCATGTGTTACTCCCCTCCTCAGCATGCCACTGACTGCCTTTTGTAAGTGGCAGTGAGTCCCAACTGGTATTTAAGAAAACACTAGTTTTCCTGCAGAAATGTCTCAGGGGTCACTGGTATTTAAGAGCACACTAGTTTTCCTGCAGAAATGTCTCAGGGGCCATATAAAAGGTGAAGTGGTCCAAATTGGTGGGTTTCATAGTCCCACCCCTAATTCTAGGTAGGACATGGGCTTCGAGGTGAGATACTTGGAAAAGAAGAAGTTCAGGGAAAATAGTTTAAGACATTTATTTAAAAAAGAAAGAAAGAAAAAACAAACCTACTGGTTTATAGAATAAATCCTCCTTTCTCTGGCTGGTGTGCTCCCACATTACTACTTTCAACACCCATTGCAGTTGTGCCTGTCTCTGTGAAGTTTTCTGTGACTCCCCAGCGAGAGCTGGTGGGTTCCACTGCTCTGTTCCTGCAGTATCCCATATTCACTTCCTTCATTGTACTTACCATACATCATGTAACTCTATTTGCATGTCTTTCCTCAACTAGATAACGTACTCCTCCAAGGCAGGTAGATGCCTTATTTATCTTGTTTTCACATCATCCTACTTAGAACTTCGTAATGTTAATTATAACTACTATTGTTTGCACACATAATTACTGCTGGACTCTGTTTGATGTGTTTAATACATATATAAACGAATTATGTGATGTAATTACTATAAGGCTCTCCATTTGGCACATTGGGAAACTGAAGAAGAAGAGGTTAAATAACTAGCTAAAGGTCTTGCTGTTAGTGGGGCTAGAATTTGAACTGAGGCAATCTGCCTCTAGAACCTCTGGTATTCAACATAATTCTATTGTATCTGCTATATACTAGGCAATCTATGTATATATTTTATAATTTCTAGAACAACTAATAAAAAAAAACTATACAAGAAGATGTCAAAAGCACCATAGGTAAATTAAAATGAGATACTAATGAAGTTGTAAAAATCTAAAAGAGAGTAGGAAAAGGGAAACAGATTATAAAAGGACCAAATAAAATAAATAACAAAGTGGCAAACCTAAATCCAGTCACATATATAATTACATTAAATGATGTAAACACACCAATGGAAAGATAAATATTGTCACAGTGGGTCCTGCCCCTTTCAGGGACTAGGGAAACTGAAGATGTTCTGCTCCAACTTCTCCCTCTAGACCCAGTAAACAGGACAGACAAAAGTAAATAGGACAGACAAACCGCAGGCCCTCTCAGAAGTTATCTACATCCAGGCTGTGTCCTGCCTCTTTCATGAACTTGGGGAACTGAATAATTTCTGTTCCAACTTCTCCCTCCAGAACCAAAAAGGTAGACAGATAGAGAAATTTCTGTCTCTCTCCCTATAAATCTTTTTTAAAAATTATTTGTAAAAACCGTTCTTGCCTTTGATCTAGCCTTTATCTTGATAATTCTCACCTTTTCCCTCCCTCCCACATAGGACAGGCAAACCACAGGCCCTTTCAGAAGCCATCTACGTCTGAGCTGTTGCCAGCCCCTTTCAGACTAGGGCAACTGAAGATTTTTCTGCTCCGACTTCTCCCTGCAGACCCAAAAAGGTAGACAGAGCAATTTATGTCTCCTCTTTGTCTCTCGCTGTCTCTGTCACTCTCTGTAAATCTGTAAAAAAAAATTTTTTTTTAAAAAGGACTTTGTTTCCCGTCTCTGATCTCTCCTTTATCGTGCCAATTCTCACCTTTCTACAGTTTCCATAAAAGACAGACAAATCACAGGTGCTTTTAGAATCCATCTAAATTTGAGCTGTGTCCTGGCTCTGTCAGAAGCTAGGGTAACTGAAGATTTTCTCTTCCAACTTCTCCCTCCACACCCAAAAAGGTAGACAGATAGAGGAATCTCTGTCTCCTCTCTGTCTCTCTCTCTCTCTCTAAATCTTTTTAATTTTTGTAAAAATAAAGTACTTTTCCCTTGACTCTCTGATCTCTCCTTTATCTTGCTAATTCTTATCTTTATACTCCTCCCACATAGGGCAGGCATATCATAGGCCCTTTCAAAAGCCATATATACCCAAGCT
The DNA here is from genome assembly GCF_000334495.1 of Tupaia belangeri chinensis. Taxonomy (NCBI): domain Eukaryota; kingdom Metazoa; phylum Chordata; class Mammalia; order Scandentia; family Tupaiidae; genus Tupaia; species Tupaia belangeri. The sequence continues at coordinate 683,876 of NW_006201276.1, forward strand.
GTATCTTGCTCCTTTCAGGGACTAGGGCAACTGAAGATTTTCTACCCCAACTTCTCCCTCCAGACCCAAGAAGGTAGACAGGTAGGACAATTTCTGTCTCTTCTCTGTCTCTCTCTTCAAATGATTTAAAAAATTTTTTCTAAATTATTACTTTTTCTTGCCTCTCTGATCTCTCCTTTATTTTGCTAATTCTCATCTTCCCTCCTTCCCACATAGGACAGGCAAATCACAGGCCTTGTTATAAGCCATCTACATCCTAGCTGTCTCCTGACCCTTATAGGGATTAGGGCCACTGAAGATTTCTGCTCCAACTTTACCCTTTGGACCCAAAAAGGTAGAATCTAGGGCAAACTCTATCTCCTTTCTGACACTCTCTGTCTTTCTCTTTCTTTGTATAAAACTTAAAAAAAATTTAAAAACAACTTTTTCTTCCCTCTCTAATTTCTCCTTTATCTTACTAATTCTCAAATTTACCCCCTCTCACATAGGACAGGCACCTCACAGGCCTTTTCAGAAGCCATCTGTTTCTGAGCTCTGTGCTGCCCCATTCAGGGACTAGAGCAATGGAAGATTTTCTGCTCCAACTTCTCCCTCCATACCCAAAAAGATAGACAGGGCAATTTCTGTCTCTATCAGTCTCACTGTTTCTCTGTAAATCTTGTTTTCAAAATTTTTAAAGAAGTACTATTTCTTGTCTCTCTGATCTCTCCTTTAGCTTGCTAATTCTACCCTTTCACCCCCCTCCCACATGGGACTGACAAATCTCAGGCCCCTTTCAGAATCCATCTTCATCTGAGTCCTGTCCTGCCCCTTACGGGGAATAGGGCAACTGAAGATTTTCTGCTCCAACTTCTTTCTCTAGATGCTAAAAGTAGACAGGGCAATCTCTGTCTCCTGTATGTCTCTCTCTCTGTAAATCTTCTTTTTAATTTTTTTTAAAGTACATTTTCTTCTCTGATTTCTCATTTATCTCGCTAATTTGCCCCTCTCCTCCTACCTTCCACATAGGACAGGCAACTCACAGGTCTTTTCAGAAGCCATTTAGATCCCAGCTGTGTTCTGCCCCTTTTAGGGACTAGGGCAACTGAAGTCACTTGCCCCTCCAGACCCCAAACTGTTCACAGGGCAATATCTGTCTCCTGTCTCTCTCTGGGTAAATTTAAAAAAATTAAAGTTCTTTTTCTTGCTGATCTTATCACCCTTTACCTTTCTAATTATCACCTTTCCCACCCTCCCACATAGGACAGGTAAATCACAAGCCCTTTTAGAAACCATCTGCATCCAAGCTATGTCCTGCCCCTTTCAAGGACTAGTGCAACTGAAGATTTGTTACTCCAGTTTCTCCCTCTACACCCCAAAATGTACACAGATAGGGCAATCTCTGTCTCCTCTCTGTCTCTCTCTGTCACTCTCTGACTCTCTCTTTAAATCTTTTTATTTTTTTAATTTATTATTATCATAATCTTGTTTATATTACATTGAATCACATATAACTTTATAGTATATTAGGTTTCTTTTTCCAGAAGGAATACCTTGCATATCAGTCAGTACAAAGACATTAAAATCCCCATCATCATCACCATCATCAAGTAGCTTTTCATTATTTTTTCCAGATTATTATTATTATTATTATTACAATTATTTTTCAACATTCTGTCACTATTTATCATTGTGCTTGTAAAAAGACTTTACCCAACATGAAATACTTCTCAGACCAGTCCAGTTGAGAATACTGTACACGCCATCATCAACAGGTTATAAATAATTTCTGTGTCCCACTAATGTCATGCCTTTCTATTTGTTCTCTTGCTATCTTTATCCATACTCTTCTCTTCTCCCACCCCATTCCACACTGTCTTCATCATCGCTAACTATTTTCGCTTTTTTTTTTTTAGGGATTTTTGCTACAGAGTGCATGCACTTGCCAAAAAAACAGAAACAGAGAGACAGAAAGCAAGAAATCACCCTCCAGGGGAGATGGGCCACACCACAATCTCTTCTCCACCTTTTTCCTCTCGGGATCTTGGGCACACACGCACATGAGCCTAGTGTGAGTTTAAGCCACCAAGTCTGGGACTCAAACCACGGTCAACTATATGGGAGTCCAGCAACATAGCCATTATACCAACTGCTGGTCCCTATTTTCACTGCTTTTATGCCCTCCAGTATTTCAATCTTTACCATAAAGTGCTGATAGTTGGTATATATTAAGTGGATACGTATAGTATCTTTCTTTCATATCCTGGCTTGCTTCACTCAGCAATAGATCCTCCATATCCGATCACTTTCTATTAAATGCCAGGGTCTTTTTATTTTTTTATGGCTGAGTAGTATTCCATAGAGTATATGTGCCATACTTTTTCAGTCCATTCATCAGTTTGTGGACATTTGGATTGGCTCCATGTCTTAGCAGTAGTGAATAATGCTGCAATAAACATTGATGTACAAGCAATTTTCCAATTGAGCTTTCTCCTGTGCTTTGGGTAGATACCTAGAAGTGGGATTGCTGGATCAAATGATAGTTCTATTTGTAGATCTTCAAGGAACCTCCATACTGTTATCCACAGTGACTGAACCAGTTTACATTCCCACCAACAGTGTATGAGAGTTACCTTTTCACCACATCCCTGCCTCCCAGTTGCTCTCAAGTACTATGTGCTGTTGTCACTGGTCCTGGGTGACTCAAAGACCTCCCTGTTTCTAAGGAGTGGTGAGCCTCCATGTGACCTAATAAGCTTCACCTCAGGAGCAAAGAAAAAATCATGCAGCATGTGTTGCAAGCCATGTGATATTTAAAATACTGAAGTTCTGAAAGTCCAAAGGAAAGTGGGGAAGAGGCAGAGGATGAGCAACACATCCTGGTCATTAGGGCCTGCATTCACAGGCAGCCTGGTGTCCAGCAATGCCGCTGGCTTGAACAGGTCTCTGGATGAGTAGGGAGGGGTGCAATTTATCTTAAAGTTCCAAGAAACAAACCTGAAGTCCAGAGACAAGTAGGGGTGGGGCTGAGTCATGGGTCCCAGTCATTAGGGCCTGCAGCCACAGTCAGTCATATGTCCGGCAATGCTGCTGGCTTGAACCAGACTCCAGATGGTCTGGGGAAGGGTGCAAGTTCATCTTAAAATCCCAAGAAACAAACCTGAAGTCCAGAGATGAGTAGGATTGGGAATGAGCCCCAGCCATTAGGGCCTGCAGCCACAGGCAGCCTGGTGTCCAGCCATGCCCTTCTTTTTAAAATTTTTAAAGGAAGTTATTTTTCTTTGATGTCTCCTTTATCTTGCTAGTTCTTACTTTTTATCTCCTCTCACATTGGGCAGGCAAATCACAGGCCCTTTCAGTAGCTATCTACATCTCAGCATTCTCCTGCCAATTTCAGGGACTAGGACAATGACATTTTCCTGCTCCAGTTTCTCCTTGCTGACCCAGAAAGGTAGATAGGTAGGGCAATCTTTTTTTCTTCTCTGTCTGTCTCTCTCTGTAAATGTTTTTGTAAGTTATTTTTTAAAAAATATTTTTTTCTTGTCTATGTGAACTGATCCCCTGATTATCTTGCTAATTCTTACCTACCCCCCCCCACACACACACACACACAAACATAGGAGAAGCAAATCACAGGTCCTTTCTGAAACCATCTATAACCAGGCTATCTCCTGCCCCTTTCAGGGACTAGGTCATTTGAATATTTTCTGCTCCAACTTCTCCCTCCATACCCAAAAAGGTAGACAGGTAGGGCAGTCTCTGTTTCTTCTCTATCTCTTCTGTCTTCCTCTCTGTAAATAATTAAAAAAAAACACTTTTTCTTGCTTATCTGATCTTTCCTTGTTCTTGCTAATTCTCACCTTCCCCCTCTCCCCACATGGGATAGGCAAATCACAGGCCTTTTAATAAGCTATCTACATCTAAGCTGTGTCTTGCCTGTTTATGGGAATAGGGCAACTGAAGATTTTCTGCTCCAACTTCTCCCTCCAGACCTAAAAATGTAGGTAGTTAAGGCAATGTCTGTCTCCTTTCTGTCTTTATCTGTCTCTCTATAAACCTTCTTTATAATTTTTTAAAGAAAGTACTTTTTCTTGCCTCTCTAATCTCTTATTTATCTTACTATTACTTACCTTTCCCCTTTCCCACATAGGACAGTCAAATCATAGGTCCTTACAGAAGCTATCTACATCTGTGTTGTGTCCTGGCCTTTCAGGGATTAGGGCAACTTAATTTTATTGTTCTCCAACTTCTCCCTTCAGATTGAACGGAGTCTGGCAGGGCAATCTCTGTCTCTTCTCTGTCTCTCTTTTGGTAAATTTTTAGTTTTTTAAAAAATTGCTTTCTCTGGACTCTGATCTCTCCTTTATCTTGCTAATTCTCACCTTCCCCCCCACCCCCACACACACATAGGACAGGCAAATCACAGGTCATTTCAGAAGCCATCTACATCTGAGCTGTGTCTTTCCTCTTTCAAGGACTTCAGCAACTGAAGATTTTCTGCTCCAACTTCTCCCTCCAGACCCAAGAGTAGACAGGCAGGAAAATCTCTGTCTCCTCACTGTCTCTCTCTCTCTGTAAATCTTCTTTTTATTAAAAAAAAAAAAGCTTTTTGCTGCCTCCTTAATCTCTCCTTTATCTCACTAATTCTTACCTTTTTCCCTCTCCCACATCAGACAGGCTAATCACAGACCCTTCCAGAAGCCATCTACATCTGAGCTGTGTCTTGCCCCTTTCTGGGACTAGGGCAACAGAATATTTTGGCTCTGACTTCTCCCTTCAGATTCAAGAAGGTAGATAGGTAGGGCAATCTCTGTCTCCTCTCTATCTCTCTTAGTATCTCACTGTAAACCTTCTTTTAAATTTTTTTTAAAAATGTACTTTTTCTTATCTCTGTGACCTCTTGTTTACCTTGCTAATTCTCACCTTCCCCTGCCCTTCCCCCCCACATAAGACAGGCAAATCATAGGCCCTTTTAGAAGCCATCTATATCAAGCTGTCTCCTGCCCCTTTCAGGGACTAGGGCAACTGAAGATTTTCTGCTCTAACTTCTCCTTTCAGACCCCAAAAGGTAGACATTTAGGGCAATCTCTCTCTCCTCTCTGTATCTCTCTTTCTCTCTGTCTCTCTCACTGTAAGTCTTCTGTTACATTTTTTTAAAAAGTTATTTTCCTTACCTCTCTGATCTCTCATCAATCTCACTAATTCTTACCTTTTCTCCCTCCCACATAAGACAGGCAAATCACAGACCCTTTCAGAAGCCATTTACCTTCAAGCTGTGTCCTGCCCCTTTCAGGGACTAGGGCAACTGAAGTTTTACTACTCCAGCTTCTTTCTCTAGTTGTGAAAAGGTAGACAGGGTAATCTATTTCTCCTCTCTGTCTCTGTCTCTCTTTAAATTATGGACAGAAGTCTGACTACTTTTCCTATTTTTCCAAAATCTTTTCAAAAGGGACTGCTAAAGTCATGCCACAAACATTAACAGAATTCTTCCTACCTCCTATTCCTGGCATAGTATCTTTGAGATGTATATTTCAACCGATAACAATATATTCTTTTGCTTATCTCTTCCCAAGACACAGAACTTCCCTTTCTTTGAGATGTAGATTAAGCCTTTCTTTAATCTCTTCCCAAGACACAGATCTTCCCTTCTAATCACCAACCTAAGAATTGTGGAACCCAGCTATAACCTACAAGCCCCTGCTTCTACGTGTCCCGCCTTTTTGGGCCAGACCAATGGGAAATCTTTTCACTAAATGTTGTCTGTCAATCTCAAAAATAAATAAAAGGAACCTCTGTACATGATCACCCTGAGAAAGGCATGTATGCCTCTTCTCCGGGCCTAGGTCACTCATATTTGGCTTGGAAATAAACCACATTATTAATTATTAATTTTACAGTTGTTTATTTTTTCCACGGACAAAATCTCCTTTTTAACTTTTTTTTTGGAGAGATTTTCACTGTAGGGCGCGTGTGCTCGCCAGACAGACAGAGAGAGACATAGAGACAGAAAGCGAGAAATCACCCCCCAGGGGGGATGGTCACGCCGCAATCCCTTCTCCTCCATTCTCCTCTCGGGATCTTGGGCACGCATGCACACGCGCCCGGCGTGAGTTTTAAGCCACCGGGTCCGGGACACGAACCGCGGTCGACTACGTGGGAGTCCAGCGACATAGCCATTACGCTAACTGCTGGTTCCCCTTTTTAACTTTTTAAAGAAAGTACTTTTTCTTGCCTCTCTGATCTCTCCTTTATCTTCCTAATTCTCACCTTTCTCTGTCTCCAAGATAGGACAGGCAAATCACAGTCCCTGTCATATTACATCTGAGCTGTGTTCTGACACTTTCAGGGACTGAGGCAACTAAAGAATTTCTGTTCTTGCCTCTCCTTCCAGACCCATAAAGTAGACAAGTCGGGCAATCTCTTTTTTTAACTTTTTTTTTTTTAAAGTTTCTTTTCTTTCCTCTCTGATATCTCCTTTACCCAACCTCCCCACCTACGTAGGACAGGATAATCACAGCCCTTTCAGAAGCCATCTACATCTGAGCTGTGTCTTGCCCATTTCAGAGACTGGGGCATCTGAAGATTTTTCTGCTCCAACTTCTCCCTCCAGACCCAAAAAGGTATACAGGTAGGGCAATCACTGTCTCTTCTTTGTTTCTCTCTGAATCATTTTTTAAAAATATTTTTAAATGTTCTTTTTCTTGCATCTCTGATCTCTCCTTTATCATTTTATTCTTATCTACCTCCCCACCCCCGCACACATAGGACAGAGAAATCACAGGCCCTCTCAGAATTCATCTACATCAGAGTTGTGTTCTGCCTCTGTGCTCCATGTGGTTTTCAATTTTTGCTTTTAAAAAAAATTCTTTTCCTTTTTAAATTGTCTTTGTTTTTTTTTTTTTTCTTTTATTACCTTTGTTTTCTTTTATTTTTTTCTCTTACCTTACTTTCTCACTTTGCTGCTTAGCCTCCACACAATGAGTGTCCAGATTGGTCTAGGTTCACAGTAGCCAATCATCTGAGTAGATTGCAGGTTGAGCAGCAGGAAGAAGGATGGAGTTGCACAGAGAGTGTCGCTCATCTCCTCTTGTGCACCTCTCAACTCTTAGTTGAAACTCCATAGCTCAGCCCAGGTGCACCTGTTATTTAGAAAACAGGAAGCCTTTGTAATATCCAGTTCTCATGACATAAGTGCAGGTTGCTTGGTTAGCATCATGAAAATGGAACTGCAGAGAGATTTCAGATCACTTCCTCTTGCATGCCTCTGAATGCTCAGATTTTACTATAAGAAATTAGGAAGAAAAATATAATTCACTGGATGACCAGAAATCACTGCTGAAGCACAAGAAATATGAAAAACCAAGAAAAATGAAAAACCAAGAAAATATCCATCCCCCAGGGGAAAAGAACAACCCTTCATCATCCACAGACAGTGCAGTGGAACTTATGGAAATGTCAGATAAAGAATTCAGGATATTCATAGTCACAAAACTAGTCAAGATAGAAGAGAGGCATCAAACTCCAGAAGATGCAAGGGAAAAGAGACAGTGAGTTCCAGGAGGTAAGGAAGTCCTTCCACGACTTTAAAGAAGAAATACACACCATAAAAAAGAATAATCAAACAGAACTGTTAGAAATGAAGGCTGTAATACAGGACATCAAAATTTCCCTCAGAGAAGATACCTTCATGGCTACTGAAAACTAGCAATTTCAGGGGAATAGGAGAAATGAAGATTTTCTACTGATAATTCAGCCTCCAGCCCACAAACTCATGTGGAGAGGCAAGGGAGCAGGCCTCAGAAGACCCTGTCATGGCTACTGAGAACTAGTGATTTCAAGGGAATAGGAGAAATGAAGATTTTCCACTGATAATTCAGTCTCTAGCCCACAAACTCGCATGGTAGGAAGACTTTCAAGCCTCCTGTCTCTGTCTCTGTCTTTGTCAATCTCTACCTCTGTCTCTGTCTTCTAATTTTTTGGTAATTTATCCCTTATAAAATTATTTAAGGTAAAGAAGTTTCTTGGGTTTCAACCCCTCCTTTCCCTTTATCTTGTTAATAATACCCTCTCCCCCTCCCAACCCAGGAGAGGCAAGGGAGCAGGCCTCAGAAGAGCCCTTCATGGCTACTGAGAACTAGTGATTTCAGAGGAATAGGAGAAATAAAGATTTTCCAATGATAATTCAGCTTCTAGCCCACAATCTCACATGGTAGGAAGACTTTCAAGCCTCCTGTCTCTGTCTCTGTCTTTGTCTTCTCATTTTTTGGTAATTTTTCCTTTTTAAAAATTTTTAAGGTAAAACAGTTTCTTGGCTTTCAGCCCCTCCTTTCCCTTTATCTTGTTAATAATCCCCTCTCCCTCTCCTTCTCACAACCCAGGAGAGGCAAGGGAGCAGGCCTCAGAAGACCCCTTCATGGCTACTGAGAACTAGTCATTTCTAATTTTTGCTTTTTTATAAAAAAAAATATTATTTAATTTAATTTTTTTTTTAGTTTTTTTCTTCTAGTTTTTTTCTTCTTTTCTCTGTTCCTTGGTTGTTTTTGTTGCTGTTGTTTCTCTCTTTCTCTCTGTTTCCTTTTCTGCATGCTCCTGGTTGCTCAGATTGAACTTCAAGTTTGGGAAGAAACACACTTTCCATCAGATGACTAGAAATCATCAAAGGACCACAAGAAATATAGGAAATCAAGAAAATACCTCTCCTCCAAGGGAAAAGAATAAGTTCTCTTCATCAACACATAGTTAAATGGAAATCATAGAAATGTCTGATAAAGAATTTAGAACATTTATAATGGCAAAGCTAACAGATAGAAGAGAAGAGATACAATGAACAGCAGAAGAGAAAGGAAAAAGGAGCTGATGAGTTCTGGGAGGTGAGGAAATTCTTGCAAGATCTAAAAGAGGAATTACACACCTTACAAAAGAATCAAATGGAACTGTTAGAGACGAAGATTGTAATACAGGAAGTTAAAATCTCTCTTGAAAATATTAAAAGCATACTAGATCATACAGAAAATAGAATCTCAGACATAGAAGAGAAAATTACTGACCTAGAAAAATCCACCACAAAGACTGAGAAAATTGTCCAAAAATTTGAGAATAATATACGAGAAATACTAGATACCATCAAATGTCCACACATCCGGATAATTGGCATCCCAGAAGGCAAAGAGACTCATAAGGGCATTGACAATATATTCCATGAAATCTTGCAAGAGAACTTTACAAACCTGGAGAGGCACTCAAAGATCCAGTCCCAAAAAATACAAAGGACCCCAAATAGAATCAACCTGAGAAGATCTTCTCCAAGACACATTATAGCCAGACTGACCAAAACCATAGACGAAGACAAGATACCAAGATTGGCAAGAGAGAAACAGCAAGTTAACTACATAGGATATCTCATCAGACTAACAGCAGACCTCTCATTGGAAACAATGTGAGCAAGGAAAGAATGGGAAAATATATTAAAAATATTAAGGGAAAAGCAATTGCAACCGAGAATACTGTCTCCAGCAAGATTATCTTTCATGTGGGAAGAAAAGACAAGAACATTCTCAGATAAACAAAACCTGAAACAATTTACCAGCACCAGACCAGATCTCCAAGAAGTTCTCAAGGGAGTGCTATGTCAGGAAAATAAATGTAGTCACACAGAAATAAGAGTTCAAAAACTAAGAAAATGGCTCATTTAATTGTAGGGACAAGTCTGGAGTTGAATAGAATATGATATCCCAGAATTCAATTGGGAAGATTGAACCACAACAGAAGATAGATTAAGTACATGAGACTGAACTGGTTTAATAGCATTCTGTGACTCTTAACTAAAATATTGCAGCTTTTCTTCTAGGCTTTGTTGTCTGGTTTTAAGATTTTTTTTGTCCTGTATTGTGCTGTCAATAGGTTTATGTACCTACTATTTGAACAGAATAGTAACCTGTTTCCAGGCTTTAAGTTTTAAGCACATTTCCTTACCAATTTAAAACTGCTTTTCTAGAAATTACCAGCTGAACTTGCTATTAAAAGTAGTTAGATTATTTAAGAAATAGTGTGATCAATAAAATGTGGGGGCAAAGGAGTGGAAGACAACTGTAGACACCAGAGATATTATGAGAAGAGGGTGGGAAAGGGCAGAGGGTCAGACATAGGGGTGTGTGTGTGTGTGTGTGTGTGTGTGTGTATACCTGTAAAACTAGAAATGGAAAATTATTGATGATACTGTACATATTTAAGTCACTATAGTCACCATGCAGTATATTCTGGATTGGAAACCATTTTTTGTATGCTGTGACGATGATTTGGGAATGAATGTAAATTAATTAGTTAAAAACACCTTTCAGGAAGAAAAAAACACAAAAACTATTTTTCTTGAAATTAAAAAATGCATATTTTATAACTGCAGTAAACTATATAGTTCCAGCTAGGTGCTACTTTA
>NW_006201276.1:694375-703421 GCF_000334495.1 Tupaia belangeri chinensis
AGAAGAATTTAGATTTATTAAGTTCATTAGTGAATAAATAAAATGGGAGGAAAAGGCATAGAATGCAGCCATGGATATCAGAGACAGTGTGGGTGGAGGATGAGACACAGCAGAGGCTGAGAGATAGGGAATCAAGGATGGCAAAAATAACAAAATATACAGGAAACAAGAAATAGAAGATTATTTGTTGATGATAACACATATGTTGATGTGCTTGATTGAGCCAAGATATAGTGTATTCTGTATGGGAAATCTCATTTTGTTTGTTGTAATGATGTATAGTGAAGCAATGTAAATAAATAAATTTAAATAAAAAAATTAGAAATGGGGCCAGCAGGTGGTGTAATGGTTCAGATGCTGAATTCCCACATGGCCAATGGTGGTTTAAGTCCAGGACCTGATGACTTGTTTTCTTATTTCCTCCTTTTATCTCTCTCTGGAGAGTGTATCTGCCCTGTAGCAAATTTAAAAATAATAATAAATAAAATTAAATAAATAACTTTAAAAATATAAAAATAAACCTCCTTCAAATGTATTAAAAGCAGATTAGATCATGCAGAGGATCAAATCTCAGATGTGTAAGACAAAACCTCTGACCTGGAAAAAAATCACCAAAACGACCAAAAAAATCCCCCCCCCCCCAAATAAGAATAATATACTGAAAATATGAGATGCCATTAAACACTCAAACATCCAGATAATCAGTATCCCAGAAGGGGAAGAAACTAATAAGGGCATTGGTATTCTATTCCATGAAATCCTAGAAGAAATCTTTCCAAACCTATAGAGGGATTCATATATCCAGACCCATGAAATACAAAGGATCCCAAATAGAATCAGCCCAAGAAGATCTCCAAGGCGCATCATAGCCAAATTGGCCAAAACCACAAGTTAAGGCAAGATAATGAAATTGGCAAGAGAGAAACATCAAGTTACTTACAAAGGATATTTCATCAGGCTAACATTGGACCTCTCATTAGAAACAGTGCATGCAAAGAAAGAACGGGGAAATATATTCAAATTGATAAAAACAGTTTCAACCAAGAATACTATACCCAGCAAGATTATCCTTCATATGGGAAAAAAAGATAAAAAAATATTCTCAGATAAAGAAAATCTGAAAGAATTTATCAGCACCAGACCATCTCTTTGAGAAGTTCTGAAGGGAGTTCTGTACCAGGAAAACTAAAGACAGCCACATAGAAATAAGAGAACAAAAAATAACCAAGAAAATGACCAACTTAATGGTAGGGCCAAGTCCAGAAATATCAATAATAGCATTGAATGTTAACTTCCAGAATTTAAATGGAAAGATTGGATCACAGTAACACTGCATATTCAACAGAATAGGGATTAATTACATGAGAATAAACTGATGAAATAGAATTTTATGACTTTTGACCCTAAAATTACTGATTTTCTTCTATGCTTTTTTTTCAGCAGATTTAAGGACTTTTGTCTTCTTTTGGGCTGTTGATAGTTTCAGCACTTTGTTAATTTTTTTTTTTGGGTGGTGGAATTGAAACATGAACTCTTCTCCCTTCCTGATTCCTCTGGAACTGGAAAATATTTGTGAGTATTCTTATTTTGTGGCAGAATGGTTATTTGCATAATTTCAATAATAATTGTTGCCCTGCATTAGAAAGTGGAAATATGGGTTAATACCAGGGCTTTGACTAGAATGTCATATCTGAAAATATGACCAGAAAGCTAAGGAACTAAGGTTGACCTCAAGAAAGCCAACAGAAGCTTTAGGAAAGATTACCTGGTATTATAAACAGTTTCGCCTGGCAGATAAGTAAAGAATGTCACTTCCTGACAGGACCAGAAAAACTATCAAGTACAAATACTTAAAGGCACAATCAGAAGGTGAGTTTCTATGGAATACTATTCAGCTATAAAAAACAACAAAACCCTGGCTTTTGACAGAAAGTGGAAGAATATGGAAGATTTACCGCTAAGTGAAGCAAGCTAGGCTATGAAGGAGAGACACTGTATGTCCCCACTTAATATATACCAAGTGTCTGCACTCTATGACTGAGACTGATTGACCTAAGATTGTACATGGTGTTTAGTACAATCTTAGGTCAATGGTGGTTAGTGCCAGAAGTGGAGTGTGTGGAGAAGAGGGACCTAAGGAAGGACTTTTGGAGGAAGGATACGGAGACAGAGCATTGACGGGATGGGGAGGTGTGGTGTTATTGGTGAAAGATATTTTGATCAACTGGACTAGGGAGAAATATTCACATATTGAAATGTTCACTTTGTAAGCTAAATATGATTGAATGTATATAAAAAGATTAAAATAAAATAATAAAAGAAGGTGAGTTTCTGACTTGGCTCAGTAGCATTAACATGTATGTTGATGTGCTTGATTGAGCCAATTTACAGTGTACTCTGGATGGAAAATCTCACTTTGTATGCTGTAATGATGTACAGTGAATGAGTGTAAATAAATAAATTTAATCAAAAAAAATTTTAAAAAGAGTCTAATTTGAATCCTTATAAAAGGTTCCAACAAAGCCAACTAAATCAATTAGTATTCTCATGGGGCAAGTAACACCAAATTGAGGCTAAACTTATATTTTGCAAATAAGTTTCTTATGTCTGTCTTTGGTAAAAGGGGGAATAGAGAGAGAAAAAAATGTTTCTGAAGAAAATTACAGTGCACTTGTTACTTGATTTTAGCTCTGTCCATATCTGTTTTTTTTATTTTTTAGTATCTACCTACTGTTTGAACAGAATCCTAACCTTTTTTCCTGGCTTTAAGTCTTAATCAAATTTTTCTTAACATTTTTTGATTTTGATTTATTAAAGCTAAACTGCTTTTCCTGAAATTAAAAATATATATAAAAATACGCACTTAATGACTCCAGTAAGCTATATAGCCTCCACTAGCTGCTACCTTATAGTATCTTCATTCTACTCACTGAATTTTATGCCTATAGTCAGCATGTGTTCATAGATATGTTTATATCAGTGGCACTTGTTATTGAAAGTATTATTTATTTAAAAATTAGTTATTTCATTTTATTCATTCATTTAATTTGACCAGACACACACACACACACACACAGAGAAAGAGAGAGAGAGAGAGTGAGAAAGTAAGCCACCAAGTGACCAAGTGGCTGGGACTCAAACAGTGGTCAGCCATATGGCAATGTCCAGAGCCTTAACCACCACACCACCTGCTGGCCCCCAGAAAGTATTTAGATTAATTACGATCTTTTGTGAATCAATAAAATGTGGGAAAATAAAAGAAAAACACCAAAGGAAAAGTAAATAAATAAATAAAAGAGCTATTTACATTGAAAAGAGTACTGCCAGTTAAGTCAAATAAAACAAGTTTTCTATTTGAATTATCAAAAGAAATGTATATGATAATATCTTTGAACTGATACGCAGTGTATTTCATGATGGTAAAATTCATTTGGTATGCTTTAATAATACACAGCGATTGAATTTAATAAATAGATAATTTTTGTCAGAGTGGATTTAAAAAGCACAACCCAACCATTATATGCCTGCAGGAGCTCATGTCAAGGATCATGATATGGTAGGATAACAGTGAAAGGCTACAAACAGCTACCATTCAAAAATTAATAAAAAAGTGTCAGTGGATGGTGTAATGGTTATGTCACTGGACTCACACGTAATCTACCGCTGTCTCAGTCCCTGACCCAGTAGCTTAAAACTCATGCAGGACACTTGTGTGTGCGTGCCCAAGATCCTGAGAGGAAATCTAGGAGAAGGGCTTTTGTGGCATGGCCATTCTCCTGGAGGGCAATTTCTCACTTTCTGTCTCTCTGTCCTTACTGTGATTGCATGTGCCCCATAGCAAAAGTATCTCAAAAAATTAATTAATAAAAAAAGCTGGAGTGACTGCATTAACATCAGAAAAAGTTGACTTCAAAGCAAATAAATTGCTGGGAATAGCAATAAGAGGGACATTATATGTTGATAAAAGTGTCAGTTCACTAAAATGGCATAACAATTCTTTTTTTTAGAATTATTTTGTTTAACTTTATTTATTTATTTTTATTTGACCAGAGAAGGGCAGAGTGAGAAAGAGAGAAAGCAACCCGCCAGGTCTGGGACTTGAACTGCAGTCAGCCATGGCCCAACATAACAATTCTAAATGCGTTTGCTCCTAATTATGGAAGTTCAAAGTACATGAAGTAAAAATCGATAGACTGAAAAAAGAAATGAACAAGTCTACAATTATATTTTCAATAATTTGTGGGAACTAGCTGAAAGAAAAATCAGAAAGGATATTAAAGCAATAAAATCAATCACCTGAATCTAACCAACATTCATAGAACACTCCATCAGGCAACAGCAGAATACACATTCTTCTTAAGCTCACACAGAACATATACCAAAATAGACCAAATCCTAGGTCATAAAACAAGTCTTAGTCAATTAAAAAGAATTGAAATCTTTCCAGTGATTCAGGAAGACTGAGGCAGGAAAATCATAAGGTCAGGGCTGACCTGGGAATGTCTTAAATGTCACAATGAGACCCTGTCTTAAAAAACAAAGAACCAGTCTTTGTGGCATACTTATGTAATCCCAGCTGGGATGTTGAGGCAGGAGGGTCATGACAGTAAAATTCTTTCCAAAAAAAAAAAAAAAAAAAAACAGAGCGTGATCACTTCTCTGGAATGAAATTAGTAATGAAAAACAAAAGTGGGAACCAGTAGTTAGTGTAATGGCTATGTCGCTGGACTCCCACGTAGTCGACTGCAGTTCGTGTCCCGGACCCGGTGGCTTAAAACCGTGTGCGTGCATGCCCCCCGAGAGTAGAATGGAGGAGAAGGGATTGCGGCATGACCATCCCCCCTGGGGGGTGATTTCTCGCTTTCTGTCTCTCTGTCTCTCTCTGTCTGTCTGGCGAGCGCACATGCCCTATAGCGAAAAACCTCTCTCTCAAAAAAAGTAATGACAACATCATTCAAGACTTGGAAATTAAATAACACACTTGTAAATAATCCACAGGTCAAAGGAATTGTAACCAAATTGGTGTATCTACACAGTGAAATACTACTCAGCAATAGAAAGGAACAAACTGTGGATTCACATGACAACTTGAAAGAATCTGAAAGGCATTATACTAAGCTAAAGAAGTCTGTCTCAAAAGGGTATATATTTAATGACATTCCTGAACAGAAAAACTGTAGTGATAAAAATAGATCAGTGGTCAGGGGTAGGGTTGAGGTATGACTATAAAGGTATATCACATGAAGGAGATTTCTGGGACTAGAGGCGGTTCTGTATCTTGATGATGGTGGTGACATTTATCTCTCTATGTGTTAAAATACACTGAATTGCCCACAAAAACAATTTGTATGATAAAAAGACTTAATTTAATTCTGCTGATGCTTCATCAGCCTACAGGATACAGTACAAATGTCTTAACATGGATTATAGGGCCCACCCTGGTGGTAGCTCCTCCTCAACAGATCTGTTTTTTGTCATAAAGGTTGACAATACAGTGTTTTTTTTGTTGTGTGTGTGTGTGGTTTTTTTTTTTTTTTTGTATGCAGAAATATCCCGAAGGTTGCAAATGTTTTGTCTCTAAATAAGAGATACTTTTTTAGTACTGGGAAATGAAGAGTTTAGAAGACCTGAGTTCTTACCCTGGTATGGCATAATGTAGAATTCTGGTCTAGAGCAGCCTCAGTTGCCTGCCAATTAAATGTGACTAATAACTGGGTCAGTGTTAATAGGGCAGAAATTAACTCATTTTTTACTGCTACATGAAACCACTTTTGCATCTAAATAGAATACCCTTTTCCTTCTCAAAGAAACCTTTCTATAATTCTCACTGCTGTTGGAATAAAGTCCAAACTTCCTACTGTGATTTACCAGGGCCTTCCTAGCCTGACCTCTTATTACTTCTTCAGCCTCATCTTCAGTCCCTCTCCCTGTATGCTCCCTCTCTGGCCCCAATGCCCCCAAGAATTATGACTGTAGTTCACTTCTGTGACTATTCCATGTTCTTTCATGCCTTTGAAATAATACATAATGTTCTATCTGTCTGGAACAAGTCCCTTCTTTCTTATTCTGTGGTTAATGCCTTCTTGTCTCAGGTCTCTTTGTAAATAGTACTTCTGAGAAATTTTCTTTAATTCCCTCTAGACCAAGGTAGATAAACCTGCTGAGTGTCCCCATCACTCTCTACTTCCTATACACTAACACTCATACAACCTGATTAATGCTATTTTTATATCTCTCTAACAATACTATGAGATCCTTGACAGCAATGACTATGTCATTCTTTACCCACTAACATAAAGGAAGAGCTCTTAGAACAGTATCTTACAAATAGTTTTTACTTTATTAGTATTTTAAAGAATATGTAATTAATTAAGTTAATGACCAAATGAATTATATCACAAATATCTAACATAGTTCTTGGTAAATTGCTGTTGATTGACACATCACCAATGATTTCACCCTTATCTTGTCTATGGACAATACAAATGCTTTTCTTTGGAATTTGTCTAATTTTTCATCATGTAATACTGATGTTGGCCTGAATCACAGCTGGGGACCAGTTACTAAATTTGTGGTACATGGATTTCAGTGTATCCTTTGAGTAGTAGGCTTTGTCTAGGAGTCTCATGAGTCATCACACTCCATCTGGAATGAAGTTCAAAGAGAGATATTTAGGACTTTGTTTCATTACTGGCTGTAATCAGTACTTTACAGGTCACTAAAGACTTCTAAATGTTCATGTAGTGTGGGGAGGTGGGCTGCTAGGGGTGCCCAAGAAATGCCTGGTCACCTGACCTTAAGGAATACCCCAAAGAGGGGCTTCTATCTCATGACTTCTGTAGTACAGTGTGATGGAAGGAATTATTTTCGAGGATTCTCAGACAGCAATGTTTTTCAACTAGAGGTGACCATCAAGATTACCTGGTGTGCTTCAGTAAACAAAACATACCAGGGCCCTGCCTGAGACCTACTGAGTGAATTTGGTGGTACAACCCAACTTGGTATCTTGAAAAAGCTCTCCAGGAGATCCTATGCACAGCCACAAATCAAATACTCCTATATACTCCAGCACAGAAAGTATTTTTTTCTCAGAAAATAGTATGTCTATATTCTTTCTTTTCCACAGAAAATAATTGTTTCTGAACAACTGTGCCCTTGTTTTTAGTTTCTTTGAGGACTCCATAAAACTATTGACTCCTTCCCTAGCCCAGAATATGTTTCCATAGATAATTGGTTATACAGTTTAAAGGATATTTACAGACCCTTTGAAATTTATCAATAGGTAGGACCTAATATTTTATGGAGATACTAAAAGAGAGTATTCATGAATTAGTTATGGTGTTGGACTAGGACAGATTTTATTGTTCTTGAACCCTAAAAACTTGAGGTGTTGTGACTGAGAAGCAAAGCTGAGGAGTGGGTGGAACCTTTAGGTATGGATGTGCAAATGGTCCCTACACAGAGCTTCCAGCCAAGGCAAAAGCAACTCATTGAATCTAGCTCCCATTTTTTCTGCCAAGCTGTGCATTCAGGCTGTGGGGCTGCTGTGCCCTGAGGCAGGAACACCTTTTGCTAATTCATATAAAGATACTGTCTTCTTGATTAGATGTGTGCTTGAAGGGCTACATTCACCCAAAGAAATCTCCTTTTTCTCTCACTACTACAACAGTGCTGTAAGGCCAGCATACATTTTAAGACTAGAGCTATAGGAGATGGTTTCATGGAGGTAGAGAAGGAAAGATGAGGATAAATTAGAGTAAGAGGAGAAGGGGGGTTATACTACTAATTCTTTTACCCCACTCTGACTTCTCCAGTCCCTTAGCTCATTTCCAAATGTTCTAGTAGCATATCTAGTGGGGAAGGAAAACTAATAAATGAATAAATAAGTCTCTGTATTTCACAGATACATGATCATGATCTGTTTTGTAAATAATTGTGAAGGTTAGTAGCAAATGAAGAAAGCAAGAATCTAAATCTTGGAGATGAAGGGGAGAGCGTGTTTGCACTCAAGGTGCTCCTAGAGAAGGCAGAACATCTCTGCGGTTTGTTTATAAGTCTGGCCATCTGCCCAAATGTTTAAGGGAAGATGATAACAGGGCTTTCAAAAGCACAGGAGATATATGCAGGCCCCTAGCTGGAGCAATTTACATATTTGGTAGAGTCACAGCTAGTCAGAACTGTCCCTGAGTCTGCAGATAGTCCAGGTAGCTAAACTTCTCTGGAGATGACTGTGGAGCTGGATGTGCACATTACTGCCCTATTCATATGTTGATATATTTGAAAAGTCACAAAACCCTGTACTTGGTAGTGGATCACTACCTGATGGAGGAAGTAGGCAAGTGGGACAACTGTGACTCCTTGGTTCCACTGCCTTTCTGATTACAGCAAAATTTGAGGTGAGCCTGAGTTTATAAGGCCTGGAAAGAAAAAAATCCAGTTATTATCCAATAAGTAAATGAAAATATAAATAAGTAAATGAAAATATCTATACAATATAAATATACACAGACTTACACACACACACACACACACACACACACACAAATATATACAGATACCTATACATACACACACGTGTGAATAAATTTGTGTGTGTGTACCTGTGTGTGTATTCAGTTACACCCATGCAAGCAAATAATTTTTTCCTACCAAACTCTGGTTACTCAAACAAGGGAAACTGGCAGTGGTTGGCAATGGTGGTGTATTTATTTCCTGGCATCAGTACGGTTGTTCAATTTCCTCATTGAAGATATGTTATGTGGGGAACCAGCAGTTAGCATAATGGCTATGTTGCTGAACTCCCACGTAGTTGACTGCAGTTCGCGTCTCGGACCCGGAGGCTTAAATCTCACGCCAGGCGTGTGTGTGCGCGTGCCCAAGATCCTGAGGAGAATGGAGGAGAAGGGATTGTGGCGTGACCGTGCGCGTGTGCGTGCGTGCCCAAGATCCCAAGGAGAATGGAGGAGAAGGGATTGCGGCATGACCATCCCCCCTGGGGGGTGATTTCTCGCTTTCTGTCTCTATGTCTCTCTCTGGCTGTCTGGCG
>NW_006201276.1:703435-707534 GCF_000334495.1 Tupaia belangeri chinensis
TGGTGAAAATCTCTCAAAAAAAAAAAAAAGATGTGTTATGTGGGCATGTGCCTAATTATATGTGTGGTTAAAAAAAAATCTTCTTTATGGTCATGATTCTTTGCCTTCTACCAATTCCTTGATCCATCAACTTCATCTAGTAGAGTTTTGATCTACATATATAATATAACAAAGCATTTCTAAATCAGGGACATTTCAGAGAAAATGAGTTGGTGCAGGTGGTTGATGCAGTGCATCTCAGTGATCCAGGTGAAGTATTAATGGTTACTTTTGATGTAGCAGTCTAGAAGTGAGTGGCTGGCCTGGCCTTTCCTCATGAAAATTAATTAATCTAGCTAATATCTCTGATTCTTTAATTTCCCTAGATGCTAGCAAATTTGGTTTTAGGATCAGTTTTCCTCCAGTTCAGTTTTCCTTCAGTTATGGTAGCTGCATGAAACCTTAGCGTTTGGGAGTAGAGACCAACTTCTATGTAGGAGTTCAATTTTAGAATTGTGTTAGTTTATTACAGTGAAGGATGACTTCCTTAGGTCCACTTCTTTTCAGCCCCCTTGCACGTGCTGTGTGCACCTTGCCCCTCGCCCCGTTTTGCCCTGCCCCACGCAAGCCCCGCCTGGGTGCGCGCCCCACCCCTCAGACACCCTACCCCTAGCCCTGGCTTAGCCTTTAGTGAGAACTGCACCTTCAACTGCCCCTGTTTGCCCTTGCCTCCCTCACTTTCTCTTCCTCTGTTGATCTCTGCCCCTTTCAAAGCTCCCCAAAGTCCCATCTATTCCTGCCACTTTATTCTCGCTCATCCCCCCACCTCATCTTCTTCCCCTTATGTCTCTTAACTTCATCTGTTACTCTCTTCATCTCCCATTCTTTCTCCCTGACTGCCCTTCTGTCTTAAAGAGACAGCCTATGCTTAGCCTCAAGGTTCTTAAGAACACAAGTGGGGTTCTCTCACCAACACAAAGAGAACCAGAAATCAAGGAGGAAGAGAGGAAGGGGCACATCTTAAGCAAATATTGGCACTAGGAACAGCCTTCCTCTGGGGGTCAGGACAAAGGTGGGAGGGGGGAGTCTTCCCCTCACGGGACTGGAAAGCATAAAAAGACTGAAAGGGGGAGATGTGGGGATGGGATGAAGAGAGAAGAAAGAAGGGAGCAGCATGAGCAGAGCAGTGGAAGAGAGTCTTCTGTGTGAACCTGAGCAAGTCACTACTCTTCTCTGAGTCTCAATTTCCTTGTCTGAAGACAGATGAGTCCATTTTATGATCTCAAAATGGAGAAGGAAAAAGAGAAGAAAGGTATAGAAAGGAAGCTGTGGTAGGCAGCGAGCAGCAGGTAAGGAAGAGTCCGGGGTTTTCCTGCCTCCTTTTTGTGTCCTCAAAACCGTTTCAACCTCTATAGGACAGGGAATGGGAAGCTGATCTCAAAACAGTGGTTCTTCTTAGCCAGTCTTGGACCATCCCTGTTCTCCACCAGTGTGTATTCACATATTCTCCTTCACCTACAGAACTTTATACTTGCTCTCCAATTATGATGCCTGTCTGTCTTGTGCACACTTGGTGTCTCTCTCTCTCTCCCTGGCAGGTACCCTAGTGGTACCCTTCCCAAACATTCTTACTCATTTCTTAGATTCTTACTCATTTCTTAGATTTATGTCATAACATGCAGGCTTATTTTAGATCTTTGGCTTCCCTACTCATCAAAGAGCAGGCCTTAGATTTTTTATTTATATTTTTCATTTTTCAAGAGGGCAGATAGCTCCTCTCAGTTCTTTTCTCCTGTTATGTGACTTTTAACACTGTGAGAATGCACCTCAAGAGGCCCTATCCTCTCTCTGGTGGTGGTGCAGTTGTGGGAGAAGCTTCTCTTCTCTTTTCTCTGGTTTTAGTTTTCGGATTATTCAGGTTGACTAGAAGCTACCTCTCTGAGCTCCCCTGAAGGTTTATTGTACAATGTGCACATGTGGTTGCCTCTTATTCTTTCACCTTCCCCCAACCCCTGCTTTTCATTTCTAGGCAGAGGGGAAATGGCTGCCTAACTGATTGTGACTATCTCTCCTCTTCACCCCTAGGAGCCCTGCCCACCTTGTGTGGATGACTTCCTGTACACCTGTGAGGAAACTTATAAGCAAGATGAACTGTTTGTCATGAAAATCAGCATCCTACACATCCTCTGATTTAATGCCACCATTCCCTTTGCCCATCATTTTCTGCACAGATATGCCAGGGTAACAGGGAGGAGGTAAGTCTTCTTTATCTCTCTTCTTGATTAGTCCCTTTTGTGCTCAGAATGGTTCCCTAAGTGGTAGAAAGGGGAAAAGGGACAACTGGGGGAGTGTCATTTTCTATTTCAATCCAATTGCTTAGTTGAGAGTTTTAAGATATTTAGGAAATGGCAGGAAGGAGGGCACATTGCAGATTTCCACAATATGCGTGTAAAGCTTAGAGGTGAGAACAGAATTGGGAAAGATAAAAAAAAGAAGTTTTAATCAGGAAAGGACACTTGGAAAGTGAGGGCAGGGATGTTTTGGGAGATAAGACAAGAGAGACAGGGTTACAGTGTAGGTTACTTCATAATTATAAATTATCTCCTGCAAGTGTGTGTTGTGTACTTTGGTCTATGTCTGTGCTGTAGGTTATATATTTTTTAGTAAAAAAATCAAACAAATAAAGGAAAGGAGTCGTTCTGGAACATGGGACTCCTCCTATGGTGTAACAATTGAAGGGTTTTGGTTCCTCAAAGGATGACTGCTTCTGAAAGGAGAGGTGGGAGGGAGCCATGGGCACACTTGATAATTTGGTTAAAATCCCAGGGTGGTGAATCCCACTGCTAAACAGGAAGTGGATGAATATGGAAGATTTGCTGCTGAGTGAAACAAGCCAGGGTATGAAGGAGAGGCATTGCATGTCCCCACTTAATATATACCGAGTGTCCACACTCTGTAACTGAAACTAATGGACTAAAGGATACAGAAAACACAGTATATAGTTGTAAATACCAGATATAGTGTGTGTGAAAGAGGAGGGTCAAAGGAAGGACATTTAGAAGAAAAATAGGGAGGCAAAGCATTAACGGCACAAAGAAATGTGGTATTATCTGTTGAAGATATTTTGTACTTTTATCAACTGTACTAGGGAGAAATGTTCACCTGTTGAAATATACATTTTGTAAGCCAAATAATAATGTGATTGAATGTATAAAAGAAAATAAAATTTAAAAAAATAAAATAAAAGAAGTTCGGGAAGATCCTGAGGCTAATTTTACCATGGTATCATTTTTTATTTGGTACAGATGTGTCTTAGGCACTTGTAAATTGATACCTGAGAAGTGGAACAAAGTGATAAAGCCTTACTGTAAGCAAGAAGATGTAGTTTGTGTCATGATAAAACATAATTTTGCCATCCAACGTCTCAATAATCTGCCCTACTTCAACTGTGCCCCTTAGACCTTGTTTATTGTTAAAAAATCTAATAATTATTCCATAATCTCTTAATTTCTTATGTCACACATCAAGTGTGATCTGATGCTACCTTGCTGGAATATAATTTAATGTGGTTCTCTCCAATATAATAATAATAATATTCAATAAAATAATTCTTTTGAAAAAAAAAAAAAAAAACCTTCCCTAATGAATCTGTTTGTGAGTAGTGACCTTAGAGTGAGTCATAGTGGCAGGACAGGTACACGACTCAAGCTGAGAGCTATGTAGGCTTGAGGCGTGGATGAAAAATGAGTTTTCACCATGCTGCCAATTTCAGAGTGGATTGCTGAGTCATTCTTCTTGCTGGTTTTTAGTGTATCCATGTCAATATGAAGATGTTGACCTTGTCCCAGTTCATATGTGAGATGACCCTGAAGGGATCTGAGATTATCCAGGAGCTTCCAAGCTAGCTGCAGGATCCTTTTCTCCTGTCTCTCTACATGAAAAAGCTCAGGTACTGGGACCACGAGTTAGCATAAAGGCTATGTTGCTGGACTCCCATGTAGTCGACTGCGGTTCGAGTACCAGACCTGGTGGCTTAAAACTCATGCTGGGCGTGTGTGTGTGCATGCCCAAGATCCTGAGAGGAGACTGGAGGAGAAGGGACTGTGGTGTGGCCATTTTC
>NW_006201276.1:707565-710617 GCF_000334495.1 Tupaia belangeri chinensis
GGGGGTGATTTCTCGCTTTCTGTCTCTCTGTCTCTCTCTGTCTGTCTGGTGAGTACATGCGCCCTATAGCAAACAAACAAACAAACAAAACAAAACAAAACAAAACCTCTTCAAAAAAAAGAAAGAAAGAAAAAGCTCAGGTACTAGGTAAATCCTTGTAATCCTTGTAGCTGGTGGTGAGGGTTGTGGGGGTAAGGATTAAAAAACACAGGGTTGGCTCAGGAGGAAGCTGCAAATTAGGGCCTAGGAAACTCTTGGTGACAAACTCTCACGTACCTAGTTATGAATTCTTTAATACCTAATGACAAAGGAGTAAGGATTTCAAAATACTTTATGTCATTTTCCTTGGTCACAGTACCTTTTGTCCTAAAGAAAGGTCACCTGACAGCCCAGTATTGCAAAAGAGAAAAATGTGAAGTTATTCTGGTTGTCACAGGGGGATGGAGTGTGTTCACTTCTTATTTCTGATCTCATTACACCCCTGTCATTCACAGTTCTATTAACAGTTTGGGTCCTTGAGGGAGTTGTTTGGAACAGGATTTGAAAAATCTGGACCTAGAGAACTGAGTCATGACAGCAGGTGTCCTGTGTACAATGGAACAATCAGAGGCCTGACTATAGTGTTCCTCTCTGAAGAGGAAGGCCTCCAAACCCCTTGCCCAATTAAAAGTACAGTTCATTTGTTGTATTCCAAAAACATTCTATTCCAGAGGTATGTAAGATGAAATATTTTTAGGGTAGAGATCATGATTATATACCCTAACATACATATGTGCCTGACCCATAATAGTTGCTCAAGAAATGTGTTGAGTAAATAAGTGGCAAAAAGATTACTTTGGGTTGCTAAAATTAGAATAGTATTTGCCATTTTTTTTTCTATTGTACACTCTGGAACAGTTTCTTCTCCTTGGAGCTAGTAATATTTTTCTGTTTATGAAAAATGGACTTTCTTGCACACTTGGCACAATGATCCTGGACAAAGTGGCACAGACAGATTCCCACTGCATTCCACAGAAGAGCCAACAATAGCACTCTCTAATGGTGAGTTACTTCTCTTTTATCACAGGATTTTAATTTTGATATTTTTAAAATTCTTTCTTTTCAGTAGAGATGAGTCGCTTCTCTCTCTCTCTCTTTTATTTTTGCTAAGTGATAATTTATTAAACAACAAAATTACAAAGTACATAAATGGATGGACACTTAGTTCACTCAGTCCATCTTCCTTCAGTAAAAAAATTTTGTCTTTATCATAGCTAAATAATCTGTCCAAATGTGTAAGATTAATAGTCCCCAATTCTTATTTTTTTCTACATAATTGTTTTAATAGTCTTGTTTTTACAAAAAAATTATTTTAAAAAATTTTATGTTTTTTTTAATTTTAAGAAAGGCAGTTTTAGCATTTAAATCAAAATAAAAAAATGTTAAGAGAACTTTGCCTAAGACTTAAAGCCAGGAAGCAGGTTAAGATTCTGTTCAAATATTAGTTATCTGTATCTGCTGACAATTAAAGAAAAGAAAAAAATCCTTATCTCTAGACTACAAAGCATAGAAAACGATCAGTATTGTTTTAGTCAAAAGCCATAAAATTCTATTTCATCACCTGAGTCTCATGTACTTAATCCAACTTCTGTTGTGGTCCAAGCTTTCAGTTAAATTCTGGAAGATCATATTCAACTCTTTACTTGCCCCTACCATTAAGCTGGCTCTTTACTAAGATGTTTTTTAACTCTTATTTCTCTGTGTCTGACTTTAGTTTTCTTGATATAACTCTCTTTTCAGAATTTTTTGTAGAACGGGTCTGGTGTCAGTAAATTCTTTCAGGTTTTGTTTATCTGAGAATGTTCTTGTCTTCTCTTCCCATATGAAGGATAATCTTGCTGAGTATCGTATTCTTGGTTGAAATTGTTTTTAATTCAACACTTTGAATATATTTTCCCATTCTTTCCTTGCTCACATTGTTTCCGATGAGAGGTCCATTGTTAGCCTGATGGAGTATCCTTTATAGATAACTTGTCATTTCTCTTTTGCCAGTCTGAGTACCTTGTCTTTGTCTGTGGTTTTGGTCAATCTGGCTATAATATGTCTTGGAGAAGATATTATTGGGTTGATTCTATGTGGGATCCTATGTATTTCATGGGTCTGGATCTTTGAATGGCTCTCTAGGTTTGAAAAGTTTTCTTACAGGATTACATGAAATAGATTATCCATGCCCTTATTAGTCTCTTCAGCTTCTGGGATACCAATTATCTGGATGTTTGGACGTTTGATGGTATCTAGTATTTCTTGTATATTATTCTAATTTTTGGATTATTTTCTCAGTCTCTGTGGTGGATTTTTTTAGGCCAACAATTCTGTTTTCTACATCTCAGATTGATTTTCTGTATGATCTAGTTTGCTTTTAATACTTTGAAGGGAGGTTTTGATTTCCTGTATTACAGCCTTCATCTCTAACATTTCTGTTTGATTCTTTTTTTATGGTGTGTATTTCCTCCTTCAGATCATGCAAGAACTTCCTCACCTCCTGGAACTCTTTGGCTCTATTCTCCTGACTCCTTTGGAGTTCATTGTCTCTCTTCTCTTGCATCTCTGTTAACTTTGTCACTAGGAATATTCTAAATTCTTTATCAGACATTTCCATGATTTCCATTGAACTGTCTGCGGATGAAGAGGAGTTATTCTTTTCCCTTGGAGGAGAGGTATTTTCTTGCTTTGCCATATTTTTTGTGACCCTGCAGTGATTTCCACTCATCTGATGGATGGTACATTTCTTCCTAATTGAAGTTCAATCTGAAAGTTCAGGAGCATGCAGGAGGAGATGATCTGAAATCTCTTCACTGTTCTGTTTTTATGCTTCTGTGCAACAGATTCATTAGGTATTGAGGAATATGTTAACCTTAATAGTATTTGGATGTTTGGCTATGGTTCCCTTAGATCTGTCTAGACACTCAGTGAATGGAGTTTGAGCAGCAAAGGGATGAGGTAAAAGAAAAAGGATAAGAAAAAAGAGAGTGGGATTAGCAGTTGGCATAATGGCTGTGTCGCTGGACTCCCA
>NW_006201276.1:710819-712223 GCF_000334495.1 Tupaia belangeri chinensis
AAAAAAAACAAAAAACAACAACAAAAAAAAAAAAAAACAGAGAAAAAAAGAAAAAAAACAACCAAAAAATTTACTTTTTTTTTTTTTAAAAAAAAAGCACAAAAATTAAAAGCCACATGGCTCAAAATCACTAGTTCTCAGCAGCAGTGGAGGAGTATTCTTCTGAAGGCCTGCCCCTTGCCTCTCCTAGAGGGGAGGGCGAAACAGGATTATTAGCAAGATAATGGAGGATCTGAAAGCAAAGAGAATACTTTACCTTAAAAATTTTAAAAAGGACAGAAGGATTCTTCATTAGAAAAGTGCTTGTACATCAATGTTCATTGCAGCACTATTCACGATTGCTAAGACATGGAACCAACCCAAATGCCCCCGTACAGATGAATGTATTGAAAAAATGTGGCACATATATTATATGGAATACTATTCACCATAAAAAAAAAAACAACAAAACCCTGGCTTCTGACAGAAAGTGGAAGAATATGGAAGATTTACTGCTGAGTGAAGCAAGTCAGGCTATGAAGGAGAGACATTGTATGTCCCCACTTAATATATACCGAGTGTCCGCACTCTATGACTGAAACTGATTGACTAAAGTATATACAAACACAAGAGATGGGTGTGAATGCCAGATGTGGTGTGTGTGGAGGAGTGGGGCCTGGGGAAGGACATTTGGAGGAGCGATATGGAGACAGAACATTGACGGGATGGGGAGGTAGTGTTGATATCTGTTGAAGATAGTTTGACCAACTGGAGTGGGGAGAAATGTTCTCATATTGAAATGTTCACTTTGTAAGTTAAATAATATGATTGAATGTCTAAAAAAATAATAATAATAAAAAAGAAGTTGAAAAAAATTTTTAAAAAGGAAAAATTACAAAAAAATGAGAAGACAGAGAGAGGCCAAGAGAGACAGAGAGAAGGATAGAGGGGCACCCTACCACTTGAGACTGGGGTCTGGAGGCTGAATTACCAGTAGAAAATCTTCATTTCTCTTATTCCCTGAAATCAGTAATTCTCAGTAGCAATGGAGGAGTCTTCTTAGTTGCTTCCCTCTTATCAGAGGATTTTAACTTCTCTTCTATCAGAATATTTGAATTTTAATGAGACCTTCATTCTTTCTTTCTTCCCAGTAAAGATGAGTACAGATTGGCCCTGTGCCATAGCTATCACTTCATCCTCCTGTCAGTGGCCACCCTGGGAAGAGGCTTGCTGACTAGAGAGTCACTTGGAGCATCAGTTCTCACTTTCTTGCCATTACTACAGTCCTGGAGAAGCAGCCATAGCTCGTAAGTGGGACTTTGACTTTGACCAAGGCTCATATTGATGGTTTCTCAAGTTTATGAAAAGTAGGGGACAAAAGCAACTGTAGAGCACTTTGAGATCTTACTGATGTATCATATGCAA
>NW_006201276.1:712251-720920 GCF_000334495.1 Tupaia belangeri chinensis
TAAGTCCCTTCCTGAACAAGGCCTCCTACCTAGAATCCTGGAGCTGCTTTTTAGAGGGAAACAGCTGAGTGCTGGGAAAGAACTGCATGAACAAGTATGTAAACTTGGATAAGTCCTATGGAAATTTCTTAGGACTGAAAAAAATTAAACAGCAGTGATGATGATGCAAAAGCATAAATAATAGTAATAGCTAGCATCTATTGAGTGATTAAGCAGTGCTCTAAGCACTTTGTGTACTAACTCATTTAATTTTTATCACAGCTCTATAAAACTAGAATTATTATCTCTATTTTATAGAAACAGGGTCTTGCTATATTGCCCAGGCTGGCTTCAAACTCTTGATCCTCCTGTCTTGGCCTCCTTAGTATCTGAGATTCCAGGTCTGTGGCACTGCTCCCACCTTTGCCCATTTTAAAATTGTTATTATTATTATTATTATTATTAAGTGATGATAGTTATGTGTATATTCTGGATCATATATATGTGTATATATACATACATGTGTATATATATATATATATATATGATTTGAAAATGTTTTCTCTGATTATATGAGTCATCTTTTTACTTTCTTCATAGTATTGTTTGAATCATAAATGTTTTTAGTTTCTCAAAGTACAAACTTATGTATGCTTTTGATGTTCTTACTTTTGGTGTCATAGCTAACAAACCATTTTCCAATCCAAAATCATGAAGGTCATAAGCCCCTGTTTTCTTCTGAGAGTTTTATATGTTTGGTTCTTACATTTAGGCTTTCAATATATTTCAAGTTAATTTTGAAAAGTGTTTATATTTTTAATAGACTAGAGATACAGGAGATAGAGAGACAGCAAGAAGTTCTTCACACTGTGATTCACACCCAGCTTCAGACATGGATCATGATATGTGTGCACCTGGCATAACTGGCAGGTCTCTGGAGGCAGTCCCTGAACTTTCCTATGATTGTCAAACATAGAGAGGCATCATATTTACAGCTGCCCATCTGGCCCCTAAGTTCATTTTTATACATGGTCTACAGTAGGGTTTCAACTTCATTCTTTTGCAGTGGATACTGTTTTGTCCCAGCATAATTTGTTGAAAACAAAACAAAACAAAGCTGTTTTTCTCCACTTAAGTATTCTGGTATGCTTATTGAAATTCTACTAACTTTAAATGTTGTATTTCTGGGTACTTATTACAACAGATATGGACAGATAGCTATTTTTGTATTCTCAGTTCTATTCCATTGACTCATATGATGTCTGTCCTTGTGCCAACACTACAATTTTTTTTGAAGAGGTTTTTGCTATAGGGCGTGTGCACTCACCAGACAGAGATAGAGACAGAAAGCAAGAAATCACTCCCCAGGGGGGATGGCCACACCACAATCCTTTCTCCTCCATTCTCCTCTCGGGATCTTGAGCATGCACACACACGCGCCCTGCGTGAGTTTAAGCCACTGGGTCCGGGACACGAACTGCGGTCGACTACATGGGAGTCCAGCGACATAGCCATTACGCTAACTGTTGGTCCCCCCAACACTATCATTTTTTAAAAAGATTCCTTTAAATTAACAATTGTATTACTGCTATTTTGTAATGCTTTTTTATTTTTCATGGATTGAATGAATTTATAGAATTTTAGAAAAGGATTGGTCTGCTTAGTTTCTTTCTAAGAGATAATGTATTAAAATAACACAAGAGATTAAGCAGGACTATCTTTAGGCTGATTAAATAAAGCTCAGTTTTATATAAAGTAACTGTTAGCCATTTAAATATTTCTTTTTCATCTCCTTCCCTTCCTAACAGCTTCCTTCAAAGAGCATGAGTTCTGAGTCTATGTCATCTAGAAAACTGGAATAGCTTCAGAATATTAGTATTTCCTGAGAAGAGTCTTAATGTAGTAAGTTTGAAATTTAGAAATGTGAGTCCTACATATTTTTTCCTTTTTAGGATTATTTTAGTTACTCTTGATTCCTTGAATTTTCATATAAATTTTACCTTTGGTTTGTCCATGTCTGAAAATAAGTCAGCTGGGATTTTGATTTGGGTTTCATTAAGTTTGTAGGTCAATTTAGGGAGTATTGTCATCTTAATCATATTAAATATTCCAGCCTATGAACATAGGATGTCTTTCCTTTTATTTAGGTCTTTTAAAAATTTTTTCAAAATATTTTGTAGTTTTCAGAACATAAGTTTTGTACTCTTTTGTTATATTTATTCCTAAGTATTTTATTTTATTTGTGTTTGAGAGCATATGTACGTAGTTGAGACACAGGAAGGGAGAGACTGAGAGTGTGTGAAAGAGGAGCATCTTTGAAAGGGCTCTAGTAATGCTATAAATTCCCTTTTTCCAGCTCAGCAGGATCTTGGGTGTGTGTAGGTATGCCCTTGCCTAGCACAGTCTGCCAGGTGGCTTACAGCAGTGTGGTTCAGTATACTATCAACTGCATCAGCCAGCCTGGGCTTTATTTGAAAAGTAAAAAAGCCCAATTTGGAGTGCCAGGATTTGAAGAATCAATAAACCATTGGTATATTTTCCACATTTTTTCATATCTAGCATTCCCTAGATAGACTTTAATTCCACTGGAAACCTGCAAGTGAGTATTATAGTACAGATGGGAGCTCCAGGAGAAGCCCTCTAGTGCATCTGGCTTGAGAAGTGAGAGGAGGCATTCATGAAGTTTAGGAAGAGGGAGAAATCCTCAATATTTCCTTTCTTTCAGCCTTCTTTCATACCCCTTCCTCAGGCAACCATGCACTGGCAGCAACAA
Organism: Tupaia belangeri chinensis; assembly: GCF_000334495.1. Classification (NCBI taxonomy): domain Eukaryota; kingdom Metazoa; phylum Chordata; class Mammalia; order Scandentia; family Tupaiidae; genus Tupaia; species Tupaia belangeri. The sequence continues at coordinate 715,004 of NW_006201276.1, forward strand.
CGATAGCAAGGGGAGACTTCAGGAACGACTACTCTCAGGGAGGGGACCCGTAATCTTCATATGATGGTACTGTGACCACAAGAGAGCAGAAACACACACTGTTGTGCTTTTTGTGATAGCATGTGCATGTGAGAGAGAGAGAGAGAGACAAAGAGATTTTTGTATGATTAGCATGTCTACAAGAAAAGACTTCACATGGTCTTTGTAACAGGCAAATGGACCAGCCCCAAGACCTTATTCTTATTTCAGTGAGCCAACTAGAAGAGATTTTCTTGAAGTTAAAAGTTGTCGGAGATTGGGGAGAAACACAAGCAAGCCTGGCTCTCCTGCCCTTCTTCATTTCCCTGAGGGTTATTCATTCATTCCTCCATTCCTCAGCATCAGAAGTTTATCTGCCAGTTTGAGAAAACCATTCCCAAACTCCCTGAATACGTGAACTTCCTTAAATCTTTTATAGGTCCCAGGACATTCATAAAATGCTGATCCCAATAAATACTGTAGTTACTCAATATACACAAATAGGATGACTGAATAAAAGAAATTGGAATCAGAATCATTGACTAGCAAGAAAATGTAAACCTCTAAGGAGACCCAGTTGACTTCAGGAAAGAAATAGATTAGTGTCAAGAATTGGAAGGCATCTTTTAGTGTCATGTTAATGCTTGTTATGAAATATCAGGTTGTTGGAAAAGTCATGATGCATTTTTGCATAGAAAAAGACATCATGACTTTTCTGATGACCCAATAATTTAGTCTAAACTGTATTAAGGATTTTATAGTTTTCTAGTAAAATTCTGAATATGAGTTCTCCTTCCATCCTTCAGGGGCTATAGCTAAAATCTCTCTTAGAAGACAGATTGGTTTCTTCCTATTGTATCAAGCATCTATAGTCTGTCAGGGAAAAGCAACTGATATTATGTGATTGAAACACAAATGGGAGACATTCTGAGAATCTGATAACCTAGAGCCCTGTTATCAACTGTATCCGAGTTTTCACAAATATTTTAAACACCATCATCTCCAAACCGGTAGATTTTTAAAAAGAATCATCATCTCCAAACCGGTAGATTTTTAAAAAGAATCAAACCACTTGGACCATACCTGAGAAAATATAGTTTGGTCTAGGAGTTTCTCTCCTAGAATCTGTGTGAACTCATAGTTCTACAAAAAACAAATAAATTTTCATTTTCCCCATTTCTACTATTGCCAGATTTCTCAAGCTTCTAGATTGTCTGGCCCCATAATCTTGTTTTATTTTTAATAATATAAAATTTAATTATTTATTTATTATTCTTATTCTTATTTTTAAATTTGACCAAAGAGAAACTTCACCTACTACACCACGACCTAGTAGCCTAACCAAAAACCTCTCTCTCTAAAAAAACAAAAACCAAAACCAAAAAACAAGATTCTCTGCCCAGACTTCAAACTCCTAACTCCGAGACCTAGTAGGTAGAGCACCCTCTGTACTCTGTCTGTCTCCATGTTTCTCTCTATTTTTTTTTCTTAATTTTAAAACTTCTTGGTTCTCTGACACTTTTATCTTGCTAATTCTCACCTTTCCCTCCCACCCACATAGGAAAGACCAATCATAAGTCATTTACATTTGAGCTCTGAGTAGCCCCTTTCAGGGACTAGGACAAGATTTTCTGACAAGACTTCACCCTCCTGACCCCAAGATCTAGCAGGTAGAGCACCCTCTGTAGTCTCTATGCCTCTTTCTGTCTCTCTTTATTTTTGTCCTTAATTTTCAAACAGCTCTTTGACTTTCTTAATTGTGCTAATTCTCACCCTTCCCTTATCCTGCATTGGAAATGCCAATCACATGCCATCTACATTTGAGCTCTGAGTGGCCCTTTTCAGGGACGAAGACAACTGAAGATATTCTGCCCAGACTTCACCCTCCTGGCCCAAAGATCTAGTAATTAAAGCCAATCATGAACCATCTACATTTGAACTCTAAGAGGCACCTTTCAGGAACTAGGAAAACTGAAGATTTTTCTGCCCAAATTTCACTCTCCTGACCTCCAGATTTAGTAGGTAGAACACTCTCTGCAATCTCTTTCTCTCTCCCTATTTTTTTTCCTTAATTTTCAAACTTCTTAGTTCTCTGACTCTTTTTTCTTGCTAATTCTTACATTTTCCTCTTCTCAATAGGAAAGGCAATCACAAGCATCTACCTTTGAGCTCTGCATGGCCCATTTCAGGGACTAGGAGAACTGCAGATTTTCTGCCCAGACTTCACCCTCCTAATCTGAGGATCTTAAAAATTCCAATCACAAGCCATATTCTTTTAAGCTCTGAGCAGCCATTTTCAGTGACTAGAACAACTGAAGACCCTCTGCCCAGACTTCACCATCCTGACCCCAAGCTCTAATAACTAGAGTACCCTCTGTGGGCTCTCTGTTTCTCTATTTCTCTTTCAATCTCTCTCTATTTTTTTTTATTTAATTTTCCGTTTTTTAGCTCTCTGACTTTTCTATCTTGCTCATTCTCAACTTCCCTCCCTCCCACACAGGAAAGACCAATCACAAGACTTGTACATTTGATATCTGAACAGCCCCTTTCATGTACTAGGACAACTGAAGATTTTCTGCCTAAATTTTACCCTCCTGACCCCAATATCTAGTATGAAAGGACAATCACAAACCATCTACATTTGAACTCTTGAGTGGCCACTTTCAGAGACTAGGACAACCAAAAATTTCTGCCCAGTCTTCACCCTCCTGACCCCATATCTTGTAGGAGAGGCCATTCACAAGCCATCTAAATTTCAGCTCTGCATGGCCCATTTCAGTTACTAAGACAACTGAAGATTTTTTGCCCATACTTCACCCTCCTGAACTCAAGATCTAGTAGATAAAGCACTCTCTGCTTCTCTCCATCTCTCTCTCTTTAATTATTTTCCTTAGGTTTCTTTTAGTGTTTATACTCCCTAACTTTCTGACTCTTTTATCTTGCTAATTCTTAGCTTTCTCTCCTTCCTATATAAGAAAGATCAATCACAAGTCATCTTTATTTGAGCTCTGAGTGGCCACTTTCAAAGACTGGGACAGCTGAAGATTTTCTGCCCAGACTTCACACTCTTGGCTTCAAGATCTATTAGGTAGAGCACCCTCTGTAGTCTCTTTTGTCTCTCTCCATCTCTTTCTCTAATTTTTTTTCTTAATTTTCAAATTTCTTAGTTTACTTTCACTTTTATCTTGCTTTTTAAAAAATTTACTTAGTTTTAAAATTTTTAAATTTTTAAAATATATTTAATCACATTATTTAGCTTACAAAGTGAACATTTCAATATGAGAACATTTCTCCCCAGTCCAGTAGATCAAAATATCTTCAACAGATAACACCACACCTCCCCGTCCCATCAATGCTCTGCCTCTGTATCCCTCCTCCAAATGTCCTTCCCCAGGCCCCACTCCTCCACACACACCACATCTGGCATTCACACCTATCTCTTGTATTTGTACATCCTTTAGTCAATCAGTTTTAGTCATAGAGTGCAGACACTCGGTATATATTAAGTGGGGACATACAGTATCTCTCCTTCATAGCCTGGCTTGCTTCACTCAGCAGTAAATCTTCCATATTCTTCCACTTTCTATCAAAAGTCAGTTTTTTTCATGGCTGAATAGTATTCCATATAGTATATGTGCCACATTTTCTTCAATCCATTCATCTGTACGGGGGCATTTGGGTTGGTTGCATGTCTTAGCAATCGGAGAGAGTGCCACAATGAACATTGATATGCAAGCACTTTTCCGATGAAGAATTTTTCTGTCCTTTGAGTACATACCAAGGAGTGAGATTGCTGGATCCTATGGTAGTTCTATTTGTAGATTTTTGAGGAATCTCCAAATTGTTCTTCACAGTGGCTGGACTAATTTACATTCCCACCAGCAGTGTAAGAGAGTTCTCTTTTCACCACACCCCCACCAACAGTTATAATTTAGTTTTTAAATCTTAGCCATTCTGGCTGGGGTTACATGGTATCTCATTGTTGTTTTGATCTGCATTTCCCTTATGATGAGGGATGTTGAGCATTTTTTCATATGCCTTTTGGCTGTTTGTATGTCATCTTTAGAGAGTGTTTTTTTTATCAACTCATTCTCCCATCTTTTAATAGAGCTGATCATCTTTTTTTCCAAACAACTGCTTGTGTTCCTTGTGTATTCTGGTTATCAGTCCCTTATCTGATGCATAATTTACAAAAATATTTTCCCATTCTGAGGGCTGTCGATTCACACTCATTACTATGTCTTTTGTCATGCAGAAACTTCTTAGTCTGATGTAATCCCACTTGTCTATTTTGGGGATTATCGAATGTGCTTTGGGGGTCTTATTTAAAAAGTATTTCCCTACTCCAATGTCTCTCAGAGTTTCCCCAGTGTTTTCTAGGAGCAGTTTTATAGTTTGAGGTCTTAGATTTAGATCTTTGATCCACCTTGACTTTATTTTTGTCAAAGGTGAGAGGTAGGGGTTCAGATTCATCTTTCTACAGGTGGAAATCCAGTTTTTCCAGCACCACTTGCTAAAAAGGTTTTCCTTTTCCAATTGGATTGACTGATACTCCTTGTCAAAAATCAGTTGACTGTATGTTTGGGAATTTCTTTCTGGGGACTCTATTCTGTTCCATTGGTCCACATTGTCTGTTTCTGTGCCAGTGCCATCCTATTTTGATTAACACAGCTTTGTAGTATATTTTTGGGTCAGGGAGTGGGATGCTGCCCATTCCACTCTTCTTGTGTAGAATTGCTTTGGCAATACGGGGTCTTTTGTGATTCCAGACAAATTTTATTATTGTCTTTTCTAGACCTGTGAAGAATGTGTCTGGTACTTTGATTGACATTGCATTAAATATGTAGATTAATTTGGGTAGAACTGCCATTTTGATTATATTAATTCTTCCAATCCAGGAACATGGGATGTCCTTCCACTTTTTTATGTCATTTTCAATTTTTTTGTGTGTGTGTCTCATAGACCTCGTAGAGGTCTTTAATTTCTTTTGTTAGATTTATTCTTGAGTATCTTATACTTTTTGTGGCAATGGTAAATGGAATAACTTTTTCAGTTCTATCTCAGTCTGCCTGTTGTTTGTATATAGAAATGCTATAGATTTCTGTATATAGAGTTTTGTATCCTGCAATTTTATTATATACATATATTACTTCTTGAAATGTTTTCATGGAAACCATTCAGTTTTCTGTGTATACAATTATGTCATTTGCGAATAGAGAGAGTTTCACCTCTACTTTTCCTATTTGGATGCCTTTGTGTTTTTTCCTCTTTTCTGATTGCATTGGCGAGGACTTCCAGTACTATATTTTTTTTGGGGGGGGGTTAAATGTCTTTAATTGAAACGCCAACAACCTGTCTAGTTACAGTTTTTTAAAAAAGGGAAAAAGCCCCAACCAACCACAAACTAGGCAGTAGCTAAGTCTATAGTCAATACAGTCAAAACTGACAGGATAAAAACAAAACAATTCCTCAGATCCAAATGAGGGAACCTTACTACATACGGGCTAATCACGACCAGCGGTACTGTACTTAACTCTAGGCTGTTGGAAGACATCCTAATAAGTCCACTCAGAACATTCAAGTAGCCCTTTTCCAGTTTCCAACTCATGAATAAAGATAATTTTTGGTTAAGTCTATTTCAGAAAACTTTTTCCAAGTTGCTTTATTTACAATGACAACTTTTAAAAGGTCACCAAAGTTAAATGGACAATGAACTAGGCAGAAATGGCTTTACAAGAAGAAGAAAAGCCCAAAATGCCACTTTTTTTTTTTGAGAGATTTTCACTGTAGGGCGCGTGCGCTCGCCAGACAGACAGAGAGAGACATAGAGACAGAAAGCGAGAAATCACCCCCCAGGGGGGATGGTCACGCCGCAATCCCTTCTCCTCCATTCTCCTCT